>NC_139830.1:12606283-12641283 GCF_963691815.1 Echiichthys vipera | reverse complement strand
TACCTGGGAGGGTGTGTTTTAGGCTGCTATGTTTTCAGTTGAGTTGATGCAATTTTGATCTTGCAAGCCTTGTTTCGTTCTCTTTCTCTACTTCTTGTTTTGGTCCATCTCGCTCCTTATTTTTTGTTGTATGATTTGTGACAAGCAGATACTTACAATTTAAAATTGCTGCTTGTACCCTCACATGTGCCATTAAGCTGTTGTGTGTATGTGTGTGCCTGTACAAAGTGTGAGCACACGAGTGTGTGTGTGTGTGTGTGTGTGTGTGTGTGTGTGTGTGTGTGTGTGTGTGTGTGTATCTGCAATTGTGATTTATATTGCAGAGGGATTTAATGTCGTTGGCAGCAAAATAGAAAAAAATGTTTGATTGGCTGCCAGTGTCGACATGTTCTCCTCAGATCCAATTACATCAACAGATACACACTCACAGAGACGCAGGCACATGTGCACGCACATTTATCACCCACATTCATACAAGAAAGAGATAAAAAGAACATGTAAACAATGTCCTCCTCTAAGTAGAAAATACTCATTAATCGATGTCAGTGTGTTGCAGGGCAAAAATCATTTCTATACTTCTTCAACCTTTATTTATACTGGCTGAGTCAGCAATCTACATACGCATTTCCGCAGTCAGTTTACGTTGCTGAAAGTCTTGTCCAACTGCATTCCTCTCTTAAAGCCTGGAAGTGTCTGTAAACGGCTCGTTGCTGAAGTGTTACCAAGTGTCACCACTGTGTTACTGTCTGTGACTTAGCTGCTGCTTTATTAGCAGCATGTGCAGCGCCACCTGCAGGAGCTGCATGAAAGAATTAGACTTGTTTAGGTTTCAAATGTGCACTTTATATACTGTATACATATATAGTGCACATTTGAGTGACATTTGAGCACATTTGAGTGAAAATGCTGCATGCATATCTTCATTGGTTTTCGTGCGTGAGTCAATGAAGCACTATAAGCAGCATGTTAATCTTTTCTCCAGCAGAACAGATGTGAGGATTAATTTGGGGTTGGTGCTTACATGCTTGTGAGGGAGGGACTGCCTAGCTCCACTAAAATGCAACAAAATATGTGTTTGTGTGTATCTCATGTACATATTTCAGAAGCTTTGCTGTTCTGGTTATCTGTGTGTCAATGCAAATGTATTTTGAGTTTGATATTCACACATATACACACAAAGGGGGTTATATATTCTGATATACGTGAAAGACAGTTTTCAAAGTCAGCAAATTGCTATTCCTCGAGAATACCTTGGAATGCGTGGGGGTAGAAATTACTTTATCCCGTCCTTCACTGTTTTTGCAGTTTATAAAGGTATTGCCAAAATGTTTGAGATGATCCAGATGATGTGTAAACCCAGTAGAATAAGAAAATCTTCTCAAACACTCATAGATTTAATTTTTACAAACAAGCCAGACGGGATTAAAAAGATGTATAATCTCATTACTGGGTTACCAGATCATAACCTTACTCTGGCTTCTAGAAAGTTAACAAAAGTATGTTATAGAAACAAAAACTCAATGTGGGAAAAATCGGTGATGCCTTTTATCTCCCAAAAAGACATGGCCCTCAATGAAAATGAAATAAAACAATTAAACTGGAATGACACCTTTGGTATTATGCCCCGTGAGGAAGCCTGTACTGATTGAATGTCAACTGTTAAAAATAGTCTTTTGAAATACAAAAAAATAAGGGGCAAAAAAACAAATACATAACGAAATTTACCCTGGTTTAATAGTAATCTCTGGGAGTTAATGGAAAAAAAAGAGATGCTTCACTCAAAAAGTTCTTGAAATCAAAATGAGTACTGATCACCTGATTTTTAAAGGTGTCGGAAATAAAGTGACACAACAACTTAGAGCGTACTCACACTGTCCTCCCGGACCGCGACCCGGACTTTAGGGTACTTGTCCCCCCTCCCTTTCCCCCCCGCGCCCCAGCCCTGTTTGTACTCACACTGCCAGGGCCGGCCAATGCTTCTTGCTGTCCATACGCCATCACGCCGTAACACGTCACACGCATTGATCGTGTGTGTGTGGCTTTGTTTACAAATCTTTCCATAGACCTCAGAGTTTTTGTGCGTCTTGTCGACTGTTTTTGAATATTTTCATCCGACCAAATCTGCAGTAAACACTCCACCTCCGCACCACACCAACGTGAACCTTTCACCGCCATTGTTGTTGTTGTTAAATGTCCGCACATGGTCCGTCCTTCTATTTACATGTCCGAACAGGAGGACATAACGCTACTGCCGTAGGGCTCGTGCTCGTGCTCGTACACGTGCGCACGCTCGTGCTCGTACATGTGCAAACGGCTCCGCTAAAGCCCACCTCTTTCAAGCCGCAGTTGGGCGCGGAGCGGGTGCACTCACGCTGCTTAAAGGTACTAGGCTTTAGCTGAAAAAACGGTTTTGGCCGTGGCCAAAAGGACAGTGTGAGTAGGCTCTTAGAAAGGCTTGAGCAAACTCTTTTCCTGATATTATTAGTGATGTAAAAGGAAACTGTAGAAATTATTAGAGTATTGACAAGTTACTTGGAAAGGAAAAATGTAGTAATAGAAGTGTTGAGCTTAAGATAAATGGCTGTATCCAGAATGATGACCATGTTGTTGGTAAATGTTTTAATGATTATTGTATAGATTCAGTACAAGAACTGAGCTGGACCTTTCCAAAAGTCCAACTCCCACAGCCCTTGGCCTGTGATGACTTGGCCTTTAAGTTATCTCCTATTAATGTGGCAAATGTTGAAAAAAGGATTTCAACCCTGGCAAATAGTAAAGCCAAAGACATACATGGTCTTGATACAGTATTTTTAAAACAACATAAGGCATTCATTATGCCACCTTTCGTTATGATTATAAATAAATCTATCGATCAGAGCGTTTTTCCTTCTAGGCTCAAACCTGCCATAGTTACCCTTGTGTACAAATCTGGTGATACACAGGTGGTCAGCAACTACCGACCTATCAGCATCCTGCCAACCAGTGGGAAATTCTAGGCAGACTATTTATGTGGAAAAGGCATTTTGAACTTAACTGACAGAATTTTTTCAGTGTATGTGTGAGGGTGTAAGTGTAGTAGAGTGTAGAGTGTCCACCAACTCCATACAGTAGTGCCCTAGATACACTGACCTTGATGTCAGGAAATTGTTCCTGTTGGATGAAGTAGGTTTAGCCTACTAAAGTTTTCACTCTCGTGTTATCATTTTTGGGGACAGAAGGGGGTGGGGGTGTGTGCTCTGATCTCACTGTTGCAGGAAAATGACTGAATAATGAAACTGGGAATTAAAAGAAGTGGCACATCTTGATGACTATTGCATTAGTTACACTTTGCTTATGTCCGCCTGCCTTTGGGACAGAATTGTTATTATCTGACCATAAAAATCTGAAATCATGACGTTAGATCACTGTTTCACTTTCAATGCATTCTGTTTCTTGCTTTCATAGTACCTTTTTCTTTTATCCCTTTTATATGAGCAGGTAGGTGTTCATAGTCTTGCTCTTGGGCAAAACAACAGGACCTGCTGCTGTGCTATCGATGTAGCTACTGCCGGAGACTCCTATTATCCACATTTGAAATCATTTTGATCTTACGCAGTCAAACCACAGACTGAATAAGAATTAAGTAATTAAGAATAAATGTAAATAGATTCTTTCGGCCCCTGGCAAAGCTAAATTTAAAACCACTAAACTCAATAACAGGAAGAGCTCAGCTCATCCAAAAAACAACCACAAACCAGTGGTGCTCCCATCAATATCCCACATTGTCAATATTCAGTGAGACATGAGGAAATGCAACGATTTCCCCCTTAAGATCTGACCTGTTCATTATGTAAAACCTTCATTTCTCTTCGTCTGTTCTGATTTTTATCTTTAATGTGTGTACCAGCAGTCTGATAAGCAGTAGTGAGCAGCAAACATGAGAGCTTTATATTCAGCACATTTAGTCAGGCCAACACACCACAGTGGAGCCCTTTGTGGGTGGGCACTCAACACTTAAGACTGAAACAAATTATCTCTGATGGCAGCACAGGACTAGTGACCTATGTAGGTAGAATACTACTGTACTGTGTGTGAAGTGGTGGGAGAGCCACTACAGACAAAATGGATTGTAACTCATTTCACCGCACCATTTTATTACATTACACTCAAAACCTGCAGAGGCAGTGGATCCAGACACTGAAGTAACAATACACACTAAAGCCTGGGCTTTTCATATAGGTGACAGCACAGCACAGCATGTGACTCACATGCATGCTTCGAATAGCTTGGCAATTGCAGCAAATAGCACCTCAGTCATACTTTAAACCAAAAACATATTAATGTAATGCTGTAAGTACAACAAAGTCTTTCATATGAAGGCAAAGATGCTCCGGTGAGTGTACGTACCAAAGAGTGACAGGAAAGAAGACAAAATCACATAGCCATTTACATGCAACAAAATCTGTTATGGAGTGCAAAAAGGGCAACAGCTTTGTCCCACAGTATTGTGGTCATAAAGAGCTCCAAATAGTCAGCGGAGCAGTTTTTATCAATCAAGTGCTCGCTCTCTATTCTTGCTTATTGCATTGGTCTCTGGTCGAATCAGTCTCTTTGGGGCAGGATCCATAATCAAATAACTGTTCTGCAATTCCCAACACTGTTCTTGAGTTTGTGTGTGAACTAGCTTGCAGACTTTATTTTCATTTTTTGTATTTGATCTGGAAAAGTACAGTGTCCAGACTATTTCAGCGTAGGAGTTTGTATTGCAGTATTAACACACGTCATATGCCATTATTTCAAGTGAGAAACATAAAATCTCAAGTACAAATCATTTGCTTATGTTTCTTTGTATCAACCTAAAATAAATCAAAAATAAATGCACATAAAAATCATGTGTGTCTATTTCTCTTTTAAATTGAGGGGGGTGACTGATTTGGTCCTCTATCTGATCACAGTGAGCGCAGAGCAGCCATTAAAACCTCCCATCTGTGCTACGCTTGATAACAATAACGAACCCTCTTCTATGCAGCAAAATCACAGACTAGTGCTCATTCCGAGGGGCAGACAGAAGGAAGATGGGTCTCCAACAGTAAACATTATGCATCAGTAATAATCTGTTAAATAAAACACTGCTAAAGTAGTGCATGCAGCAGGCATCTGCCCTCGGTATTCGTAGCTTAAGTGTCCTGGATCTCTTTAGTTTGAGCTACTTTCTTGGAATTTTAACAATACAGGTCATAAGCTTTTTGCAGGTTTAGCTTTATTTATAGTGAATTCATACATCCCCGCTGTAAAACAAGGTCATGTTGTTAATCTCCATTTGCTGTTAATGTCTCTGTACTAATGTCATGACAGTTAATATATATTTTACTGTGGTAGGATTAAAACATTACTCAGGCTCAGCCCTTCGGAGTTTACCTACAACTGCTTTAATCTCAAACACAGGGTCTTTTATAAGCTTATTTTTTAAATTTAAAGATCTTAATCCTTAATAGTAGAAATAGCTAAAATGTAATTAATAAAAAGTATGATTATATTTATTGCAACTGAAGAATATTGAAGCTCTATTCATTAGTGTCCGATTTACATAACAATCAAACAGTCTTTTGACTCAATTGAGGGAAACGTTTCCAGCTTGCTTTGGGGTTTCTGTTATTTGGTGCTGTTTTTTTGGAGCCTTTTTTTAATAATAAAAACACTCCTTATCACCAGCTTCAAACTTTATGACATATTGGGCTAAAATATAGCTATTTTGTGGCTGTGGTGGCATTTATTCTGATACAGGGCTCGATGTGGCGGAATGATGCGAATCTAAACGCAGGGGAGACGCTGTTTTACATTTCAGGAGCACAGCGGTGTAGAAATATGTGCTATGGGGTTCAAAGTGATGAGAAGACATTTGCACCAGTGGTCTCCACTTGGCTTTGCCTGCCATGGCACTTTGAATCACATATTCTGACAAATGACCACAAACACAAGGGCACCTTCACTTCACAACAACCTGAGAGTGCTGTATATGTGTGTGTGTGTGTGTGTGTGTGTGTGTGTGTGTGTGTGTGTGTGTGTGTGTGTGTGTGTGTGTGTGTGTGTGTGTGTGTGTGTGTGTGTGTGTGTGTATGTCAGAGTTGGTGTTTTTTCTTTGATAAATGGAGTGCGTTTTTCAGGGCTGCTGAATTTTATCTCAAGTGGATCCCTACAGAGTATTGAGCTCTCTCGCTCTCTCTCTCTCTCTTTCTTTTGTGTGTGTGTGTGTATACATGTACATACTTACACAGTTCACTACACTAGGCAACTGTGCAGGTAGCTATATGGTATGATTGTATGGTGTGCTAACCCCCTGCTGACTTGCTAAACTCCATGGGAGTAGGCACTTGAGCGCTCTCAATTCAGACAGCTATCTAATCATGACACATTCACTGTCTTTTGTCTGAGTTAATTTAATTAGAAACCAGGAAAGAGCAGACACAGTAGATACACACAGAAAGGCAGCACACAACGTTGCAGTGGGTTCTTTTTTATTAATCAGGGTCCTGCAGTGTGTTTGTTTTCGAACGGTTGCAGCACATAAAAGCACTGAATTAATGTATTCCATTCACCATGTACTGTAGGCCTACAACTAGAATTCCTCTTTAGCTGGACTTTTTTCACTTAGACATTGTCTATTTTATGGTAAAAGAAGACTTTTCCCCATTTGGAATACCTCTTCATTGCAGTCCTTGTCACAGTTAACTCCTCTGACCGTGCGATTACTCGCCTCATAGAGGTTGTGCATTCTTTGCATTCTACAATCTGACAAAATCTGTCCTTGCTTAACAGCTCATTCTCATTCCCCGGGCGTCAAATTCCCTTGTCACAGCCCTTTCCGTTTGGCCCCGACCAGGGTGATATTAGACACACAGAGCAAGTACTCCAGGATTAAGAGCGTCATTCTAAATGTAAGGAGGCAGGTTGGGAGAGGTGGATGGGTCAAACAAACAACAGACCTTTACCCAGG
The DNA here is from genome assembly GCF_963691815.1 of Echiichthys vipera. Lineage (NCBI taxonomy): Eukaryota > Metazoa > Chordata > Actinopteri > Perciformes > Trachinidae > Echiichthys > Echiichthys vipera. The sequence continues at coordinate 12,634,310 of NC_139830.1, read as the reverse complement.
AGACCTGTAGTTAAAAAATGCACTTATTTTGACCCAAGCCAAGGTCTTTTCCTAACCCTAACCAAGTGATTTTGTTGCCTAAACCTGACCACATAGTTTTTTGTGACTTCACAACGTAAAGAACAAGTTCCCATGTTTAAAAGGTCCAGGACCATCATGCTTTCGACACGCAAGGCCACGGCATTGACAAGTCACTACAAAGGATCCTGACAAAATGGCAGTATCTGACGGGTTGGGATGAGAATGGGTTGTGTGCTAAAGCATTCAGTGGGAAGATGACATGACACATCAATTATGATCAAGAGTGATTCTGAAATATCCATGACTATCTCATGCTTACATGAGTAACTTTTTTATGCAAATGATTGTATTCATTGCAGTCATGATCCATAAAGAAAGCATTTAATTCAGACTCAACATGACGTGACTTGCACCTTTGAAACTCTCAAGCTTCATAAAGAGCAATTATAATTTGGCAATGCAGATATAAAATAAAGCATAGTCCAGCAAATGCGTGCATAAGTCTTAAGTAACTTAAGGGGAATTTGAAAACCAAACTGTTTAGTTTTGTAGTTCTTCTACTTTGAAGATTGCGGGAAAAAAGGTGCCTTGTTCAGTGTCCAGTAAGGTGTGCGACATTTTACAAGCATGTCTAAGTGAAGGAGAAATGATCTTTTCGTCTATTGTACAGCCCTCTTTAGAGTTAATGATGCCTATCTCCAGCTGTGAGAGAGAAGTGAAGTTGTCAGGTGGCTTTGTCAGGCTAGAGGTCACATTCAGTGCTTCGAGCTAAACAGAAGAAACAAACAACTGATGCAGGAGACTGTTAACAGAGCTCCAAACTGAGTCATCATTCACCTCATGTAGGCAGAAAGGCTACAGAGAAGTCCTCCTGCTGCAAGTATTTCTTAAAGTCATACTCCGCCCAACATCTCTTTTCTGAGCATCAAACATGCCTGTTGAAGGCTTTGGTTTTCTTCACTCCAGTTTTTATTCCTATGTGGCTGCATGTTTAGAAATAAGCTGAATGTACATAGACACAAGTTTAATCAGTCCACTGTTTGCTCACTATTCCCAACACGACACTCATTAGTAATTGTTATAAACATATTTATCTCCTGCACTGTGCCTGTCCTCTCCTTCCCACTGCCTACACTACAAGATGCTAAAGAAAACAACCTTTTTCTTTACCCCACTTTAAAAAAGTTTGAACATTTCCTCAGTGTTTTCTAAGCCAATGTATAAATCTAAAACTTAAGGTGGGTGGCTGGCCCACGCTCTTTTTAAGAAAAAGAGCTGATGGTTTTCTCTTCATCTGGCATTGCTGCAGTAGCACAAGCAAGGCCAAGTTAGATAAGGACGTGAACGCTGAGGCAAGAGAGGGAGGGAGCATGAGTAATAGACTAGATAGATAGAGAGATAGATGCTTTACTTACTTTATACTTTATTCCAGAAACAAAGTCCATATAAAAGACATAAAAGGAGATAGATAGATAGATAGATAGATAGATAGATAGATAGATAGATAGATAGATAGATAGATAGATAGATAGATAGAAAGTATAAATTCAGGGAGGCATTATAAAGGTGGCATTCTCAAGTAACCCTAGGGAAAGGGTGCACTTTCTCTATTCACTCTTCATTTCCTTCTTAACATCTCACAGTGTTTTTTGTGTTTTTTGGATGGTGTTTGTGTGTTTTAGTGCTATTCTTTTTCCCGCCCCATTCAATTTGCAGTCCTTCCATTGTGATAATAGAGCATTGCTGAATGGAGACTTGAATAGAGGGGAGCATGAAAGGCAGAGACGAAAGAAAAGAGCCGGGGAAGTGGGAGAAAGAACAGCAAGGGAAGAGGTGTCAGTATGTGATTTCCCCGGTGGATTGAACCTAAAGAGTGGGCCACGTCCCTCTCTCTCTCTGACTCTCTCACATTTGGTTTGTGTGTGTGTGTGTGTGAGTGGGTGGGTGGGTAGATTCACCTACATGTCCTCTTGGACTGTGCCACACTTTGACCTTCATGTATCTCTGTCATGCTCCAGTTTTCCCATTGGACAGAAATTTCAATAACCAGCCACTCACACCAGAAGAGAGAGAGAGAGTGTGTGTGTGTGTGTGTGTGTGTGTGTGTGTGTGTGTGTGTGTGTGTGTGTGTGTGAGTGTGTGTGTGTGTGTGTGTGTGTGTGTGTGTGTGTGTGTGTGTGTGTGTGTGTGTGTGTGTGTGTGTTTGTTTGGCTTGTTTTTATCACCTCATATTCACCTTTTTATATATCGGTTGACTGACTTCCTTATTGATCCAATTCGCACCAATAATGGAGATCGATTGCAAACACACATGCACCACCACGCACACACATCTAAACATTCATGCACTCAAACCAACACTTAAAATTTTCCATAGGCTCAGAGGTCAGAATCTCCCGGGCTTATGTACCTTTTACTCTAAAAGCTCAGCTGTGTCAAGCGGGATGCATCAGGACATGTGAGTGGCTTTTAGATATCCCTGTGGAGAAACTGACAGTTAACTGAAAGGAAAATATGAGCTTCTGTATCTCTATGGACAATCAATGTAAAAATGATCTCTATTTGGCATGCCAAACTGTCCAAACACTCATGTTCAGATAACTCATTTATAAGAATTAATGTAGATTCAAACTAAAATGTCTGTGCGCACACTTGAATATATTCTGTCCTGTTAACTCACACAATCAGCCATAAATGTCTTATGCATATAAATGTGTGGATCGGTCTATTTCATGCAAGAAAGCCTTATTAGTAATAATGATCATTTAAAAACAGAGGGTCCTCATTTGTGAAGCCTTTTTTCCATCAAAAGTGAAACATGAAATATCTCCATTAAGGCAGAATGTAAATCCCACAGACACGTAGCTCATTTATCAGTGGCATCGTGTCAGCCTCTTAAAGAGTCGAGAATTATTTTCTCTGGCAGTATGCCTGCTTGAACTCCTCATCTCTGCGCTGACAGAGCTATTTCTTGTTTTCACTTGGCAAAAGTGGGTTGAAGTGGGCTAACTAAACACACTAACTCATCTCATCTCATCTTCATCCGCTTATCCGGGGTCGGGTCGCGGGAGCAGCAGCTTTAGCAGGGGACCCCAAACTTCCCTTTCCCGGGCCACATTAACCAGCTCTAACTGGGGAATCCCGAGGCGTTCCCAGGCCAGTGTGGAGATATAATCTCTCCACCTGGTCCTGGGTCTTCCCCGAGGCCTCCTCCCAGCTGGACGTGCCTCGAACACCCTAGGGAGGCGCCCAGGGGGCATCCTTACTAGATGCCGGAACCACCTCAACTAACTGACTCCAAGAACTCCCTATAGCTGAACAACACAAAGGCTACTAATAACCCATCATGCATAGATGTCCAGGCCTTGAATGTAGCCCCATGTTTTCATAATTTAAAGGAAAAAATACCTTACATTTGGGCCAATGAGATTGCTTCACAGAGTTTCAAGAAAAAACAGCATTAGTTGGAATCTTAAAACTACACAGTTTCCCAGTTCTCTGACTCAGATTGATGATAACACACTTTCTAACGTGCTCATACGACTGAAGGATGATTGGTTAATGGTGGATAGGGATGTTGTTCAAAGTCAGGCCAAACGTCAGAGAGGAAAGGGAGGCATTCTCCGGTGTTAAAGCTCAGCATTCAGTCTGACATTTTGTCAGAGTTTGAATGTGAGGTGCAGCCAGCCACCGAGTGCAACGAGGCATCACCGGCGGCACTCGAGCTGCAGCGCCACAATCATTATTTGGTGTTTTGATAAGGAGCCGGTGCCTGAGGGTGTAGCTGCTGTCATGTGCAGTGTTGATGCAGAGCTTATGAAGGTTATGATGGCTGTTTCAGTGATAACAAAACTATTTGTTTGGTAGAAAGATTTGTGAAAATGAAGCACTGTGTTACACCTTGTGATAAATATTTTGTGAAGTCACATACAGCTGCAGGCTGAGGTCGGTTCCCCTTTGCTGCTCTCACTGAGAATAAATAAACCAGTCGGGCCTTTAAGCAAACAGATTCACATCTAAAATAAATCTTCTACAGCTTTAACATACTTTGATCATTAAAACTGAAAATAAATTTAATTCTGAAGATAATTTACGAACTTCACCATGAAGTTTAGGTGCACTGACAGCAACGGTGCTGGTGGGAGTAGACTAAATATTAGGGCTGATATTTCTACTAACCAGATCTTGTTGCGCAAAGAACCATATGCCAGCCGCTAACAGGGTTAAAGGTCAAAAAAAGGAAAAAAGGAGAGATTGATCTCTGGATTTTATCAATCGATACCCGGTAATCTTTTTGAATTGGAAAATCTGATTTTCATATCCAGTCCTACTAAATATCCTAAGCAATTAATCAATAAGTCCCTGTAAGGGGCAGTGCTCGATATTCAGAAAAGTTAATAACTATCTGCTATGTAAAGGTATAGTGAAATAATGACCCTCTCTTTGTGGCTATGCGGCCCCTGAACAGGTGAAAGCTCGATAGAATTGAATAAAAAACGAGTACAATCTGTTTAAAAATGATTAAAGTGTAACTCTGACGAAAAACAAACCCACGGCCTTTTTGGGCATGAACATACATCAAATAAGAAATCAAGACAGATTTTTTTCATTGATCACCTATTAGGAGAGTCACTAGCAGCCAGACATGCCTAACACTGAGGAGCTCAGGGCGGAGCGCTGAACCATCCAACACGGCTTTTTTTTAACCACTAAAATTTCTCAAAATAACACCAAACCTCTGAAGTGGCATGATAAGAGTCCCTACACATAAAACAAAACACCAACAACGTAGTTAGTGAACTCAGAGATTATTAAAAAAGACTGCTTTACAAAGCCTTAGCACCCGGCTAAGTATATTGTCAGGCAGGCCAAACAAGGGCTCATGTTTCCCTTTTACAAACACTAGGTCATATTATACAGAATTTCACTTTGATAGTGATACAGGAGATTGCTAACAGAGCTGCAAAGAGACAACTTAGCAGGTGTATCAGTCAGATCAACTGAAAAACAATAAATAACAGCAAACACAGATGAGCTGCTTTAACAAAGAGAACTGCAGGTCACAAGTAGAAACCAACAAAGCGTGACTGATGAACGCAAAGATTCTTAATTAACTTCTTAAAGAGAGTTTGTTTTATTTTGTCTGGCCTCTGTCGACCTGCAGTTGGCCCTGACTTTGACGTGAACGCCTTTCATTTCAAGTTTTTTCATGGCTCTGCTGTCTGCTCGTCCATGATGCAACTTGGCAGCTCGTCGGCCAGAAAAAACCCCGTAACCGGTGGCATCTCCATATTAAACTGTCAAATTTGATTCTCTCCGTCACAGCTTTTCTCCACTGCCTCTCACTGTTCTTCTCTCCCACACTGTCTAATCTCTCTTTTCGGGTTTTTTCTGCATCTCTTTAGTGTGCAGACATATCAAACACATTCCCTTGACAACTAGCTACTCTGGAACTTCTCGTAAGTGCGATCGTTCTTTTGAAGAGTCTTGTCGCGCTTCACGGGCTACATTGCAATCCACGTCTTAGTATGTAACTGCTGAACCACTCGACAGGCATGCAGAACAGTGTGTGTGTCTAATGTTTCATTAAGCGCTCCTTCAAAACGTCAGAGTGATGTTGACCCTCTGTCCATCTCTTCACTTTATGTCCTTTCTCTTATGTTTTTTCAGACTCTGACCCTCTAGCTCCTTACTCTTGATGTTTACAGGTTCCAAAATGCATTCACACACATTTCATCAATACTGCAGTTAGTTTCAGCATTTTGACAGAACCCATTCTGATGACACCATGTAAAAATATTCACAGGTGTTGCTGTGAGGGAGAGTGATTGGCATAAAACCTAGCTAATGTGTTCCAGTGTTGGTTAATCCTGTTCGACACTGTAGAAGAAGAATTTTTGTTTTCTTTCCACTCGTGCCACTTAACATCCGTAATCTGACTAATACTTCCGGAGGGCTGTGATATAAAATGCCAAAATACTGTACATATCCCGTGCATGCAGTGGGAACACACTCATTACCTGCTCTAATGACTCCTCTGGTCTGGCCCTGTTTAGCTCCAACAACACATTTATTTAGGTTTTTGTTTTAAAATGCGGAGGTGGCTTTATAGATAATTCCAGTTGTGTGAACTCTCTGCAGCACATTCACACAACTCATGATTTCACATCAGGTGAAGGCAATTAATAAAATAAAATGTACATTTTTACATTAAGTAAATGACAAAAGATTTAATCATTCCACTAAATTCCTGTATGATGTTTTACATTTTATATCAGGTCTGGTTTTCATTATTGACTCAATAATACCCCGTAGAAGAAAAACATAACCATTGTGGAGATGTGACTACAAAAACTGTAGCAATGATTTCTTTAAGAGCAAAGACACGCATAATGTCTGTGTCATGCTTGCTCTGAAAGAAATTCAAAGCAAATTGATAAGCATGTAAAATTGATCAACATTTAATAAACTATTCAAAACCTCTGCCCAAAATATTCTCTGTGAATTGGAAAGGACACTAGCTGGGCATTTGAGCCTGCGGTTATCATTATTATTGAATTCACTCTTTAAATTCACTCTTTTATCTTACGTTGGAACATCATAGCACTGAGGGTGTTGGCTATGATGGACTCGAATGGTGGAATATGTTTTTGACATGCATACTTAAAATGCTGAGCAGTAATGTGACCAGTTATCTAGCTTTTTTTACTGCCTCAGACGCCTCATTATCACATTCTTCGTGGCATTTACAGTGAACCGTTTGCTATTCACACAATTTAATAGATTCATTAAAATTATTATTTTGCATCTTCCCGGCAAGAGAATCAGCCCTCACAGAACTGTCATCTCTTTTGTTAAAGCAGAGCAGGAGACTGAATACAAATGTATTGAAGACTTTTATATAATAAAATGTCAATATGTGGAGTCTTGCCCTCTCAAAATCTATTTTAAATCAATAGCACAGTATTTGCCCTGCACGTTGAAGATTGAGTTTAAAGTTCATGTAATGTCTGCTGACTATGAGGGCAGAAAGAAACAATAAGACACAAGATGAAAATTCAATTTAGAGCATGTCAGCGGGTAAAAGAAGAGTACGCTCAGCACACTGAGACGAAACAACGGGGCTTTTGAAACTGAACAGCTGTATTATTTTCCTCCACTGACTCTAAGATGCAGCAAACTCAACACGGTGTCTTTGTTGCTGGGTACGAGTCATCGTTTCCACTGTGACTACCTGTGGTGAGTCATCAGTTTGTATCTTTATAACTTGCATCACACATACGCAGGATTGTTACATAATTAATTTCAGTAATCTTTGCACTCTCAGTGTTCACATGATGCCAAATTAAAACAAACAGTACATTATTCAAATTGTACATGAATTGCTTTGGTCGAGTATTTTTTGCTCTTTTTCCTCATTTTTGTTACTTGGTAAATTCAACGTTCAAACACATTTGAAACACCATTATACATCAAAGCTGCACTGAAAATTGTAAAGCCCCTTTCACACATGCGATGCAAACCTGAAATTATCGAGAAGTAACCTGGTGGAGCAATATGTGAGAACACAAATGTCTGAATCAACACTTTACCCTGCCAGCTCCAGTACAAAGTCTGTGTAGTTGAGCCCATGTGTGAAGAGGGCAGATTTTTGTGCGGAGAGAATGCGATCGTGTGGGAGTGTTGATGATTCAAAAACAGTTGGACGCACTATTTGATCTTTTCCTCCACTGCATGACTTCCAAATAATGTAGAGTTATGTGTTGATAGCCCCATATTTTCTAGCTGGACACAGTTTTATGTTGATATAGAAGGGATTTCTCTGCCGCCCCAAGATGATCACTGGTCCCACTGGTTCATCTTACTATAAGTCACTTTCCTTACTGCTGGTCTGGCAAACATTAAAACTCCATTTCCTTGAATGCCTTTCAGCCTCTATTTTTTCCTCATTTTCCAGTGATCATAAAATTGTGATAGTAACAGCAATACAGAAAGCCAGTTGAATGAATCCCTTACTCAGCACACTGAAACTTGTCATGCAGCTGTGTTTGAGAAATTGGTATGTTGCTCTGCTGCAACATTTCCCCGTAATGTCCAAGACGCACATCCTGCATGAGCAGTGCATGGTGGCTGCCTTGGTGAAACTGCTGCAGCTCGCACATGTGAGTCCTGCCTGCCTTTCTACATTGAGTTTTGCCTATGATTATGGCCATAAGTAATATCATCTTTCATTTCGTTTCATTACAAATTCTATTTTTTTCAGACTGATGGTTGAAATTCTGTTCACAGAAACTGAAAGTGTTAAGTTATATACGAATATCTACATTATATTCATGTCAGTGACATATTCCACATACATACTCATTAAAAACTACAGTGAAAACACTTTTATGTCAATATGACTGTCACATGACTTCCCTGTCTTGCTGGGGTCTGCATGCGTGTTGCCGTAAAAATAGGCAAGACCTTGAATCTCTAGACTTTCCGCAGCCGACACGCAGGCAGCCTGTTAACATGGGCACAGAAAGAAAAAGCATGGGCACGGAAAAAGTGTGTGTAAACACACACAGGCTGCTGATGTGAGATGTATGTCCCGGCAGTAAGTCTAGAATTTTACTTTTCACATGTGATGGGCCCAGTTGGCCACTTTAATGAGACAAATATAGACCTTTTCAACACAATTCCATTGCTAGGCAACAACCATGTTCCTTATTAACTTCCTGTCAGCTGATGTCATTCACATGAAATAGGACTATCAAATAAAATAGGACTGTTTTGGAATGTTTATGTTTCCTTCGGTGAAACGATATGATCCAAAATATAGCAAAATATGGCCAAGACTACAAGATGCACTTAAATATACTGGTATTTTTGTTTTTCCAAGTACTTTTTGTAGTGAATAACAGTCCATAACAAAGTGGTTAGGGTTGATGATGGGCAAACAAAGTGCAGGAATGGGATGCTTTCAATTATATATTAATTAAAATAAACATTTTTCCCATGCTTAGAGTCACTTTTTAGAGTTTACTTTTTATTTAGTGCTGACTTTTCCCTAAACTCAACCAGGTGCTGTTAAACAAGATTTTTGCCACTTGTCAAATATGTAACTTATAAACATTTCCTCATTATGCTGATATTGCATGTCTTTGAAATGCTATTAGCTTCGATTGCAAATTAGTAGTATGTAAACATAATGAGAGACCCCCCCCCCCCCCAGTGGATGCAAGTTCGCAGTTTTGGCACAACCGCAAATTGTGTTTTCTATGTTTATGAAAAAAGAAGCAACATTTCTTTAGTGTAAATAGAAGAAGCACTGGGTTGTTAGTCTGAACTGCAATAGCTGCCGTATGTCCACTTAGAATCATCAGCTGATCGTCTCCTAACTGTCATGCAGGGTAAGAGTTAAGTAAGGTTAATAAATTAAAGAGCCATGTCAACAGACTCTTTCATCATTTTCCTCTTTCACTTCATGAATCTCTGTCAATTTCCGTCCATCTATTTCCCCATCTGCTCCTCCGCGTCCATCTGTGTCTCTGTGTCCTTTTCCCAGCATGCACTTATAGTTTGCATCACTTGCCTGTTCAGCCTTTTCAGTTAATTATCTGCCTCTTCCAACGAGCTAATCTTAATGTTTACCCTGGCATTGATTAGCCAATAGCAGGCAGGTGGCCATTGATTAAACCACCAATTGTATTGCTCCCTTGAGAAATGGGCTTGATAGTTGTGAGTCACACAAAACGCACACATTATACAAGAAGAGAGACAGACAGGCAGATAGCTGTATACATAGATCATAATAAAAAAGGAAGGCACAGACAAAGCAAACAGAAATGTCCTATAATATAATAATCATGATCACATTACCTGGTTTTATTATGATGTTTTGTTACGGTTCCTTATTACTATGCTGACAAAATCACATTTATGCCTCAGATCAAATGCATTTAAACTCGCTGGCACCTGTGCTGAGCATGACAATCAGACACACACACACACACACACACACACACACACACACACACACACACACACACACACATATGCAAACCAGCACAGAGACTTATAGTCACAAATGAACACACAGAAAAACGCAGATACACACTCAAACACACAGATTGTAAGACAGAAGGCAACACGCTAAACAGCAGGCCTGTTCAATTAAATCAAATGAGAATGAGATGATATGTTATCTATTCTAACCACACTCTGTGGCTCAGAAATCTTTTATCAAAACAATACACCTAACGTCCAACGTGTGTGCGTGTGTGTGTGTGTGTGTGTGTGTGTGTGTGTGTGTGTGTGTGTGTGTGTGTGTGTGTGTGTGTGTGTGTGTGTGAGTGTGTGACAGTCATTAAATGGGCTTTGTCTTGTTCTGCTCCTCAGGAAATGAACCTGACATTACTCATCTATCAGGACCACTATCCCTCCACTCATCTTGTCTTAACGTCCCCTCTCGTGTCTCTCTTTCCGTACGCCTGGTTTCTTTTTGCTGTTTCGTTTTCTTTCTTCCTCTTTCATATTTTTCCTCTCTGTCTTCTCCATTCCGTCTACTCAATCTAAATCATTTGCCTGATATGCCTCGCTCTCTATTCATCTTTATGTTCCACTCAAATTTCTCTGCAATTGTTCCTTCTTTTCTCATTTCCCTTCACTTTTTTTTTGGTTTCTTTCCCTTTGCCTTCTGTTCCTCTTCTAAATTACAATACTTTCTCCTCAGTGTTTTCAACTCTCTCTTCCTTCCATCTGTTTTATTTCCTATTGTCTCACGGCATCTCTCCTTTTCTATCAATCTTTAAATCTGCGCCTCTCGATCATCTTGCTCCATTCTTCTTTTCTTACTTATCTTTTAAACCACCCCGGCACAGCCATTCATCTCGGGTGCATTCAAGTGCATTAAGCCCTGTGATAAAATGAATGCACTGTCAGTTTCTTATTTCCCTGTTTTTTTCAACGGTTGCTCATAGCAGCTTAAATGCGTTCCACATTTTTTGAGATCGTATTAGTTCCACACTTACGCAAAGTCTGAAAAATCCTTCAGTGACAGTCTCAGCTTCAAGTTCAGACCTAAATACACATTATTGCCTCCCACGACTATTGTGTTCTGCTTCCTTCCACGTCTGGTTTCTGCTTTTAATGAGAAACAACATCAGGCAGCTAATGACAAAAGCTTCAAGAGCACATCATTCAGGTGCAGAATGTTTTTTCAACCCAGTCTTTTGTCACATGTCAATGTCAGTGTGAGACTCGTCTGGAACCAGTACATGCAGCTTTGTTTGATTCATGCAGTATAATGGTCGATTTTAATCATAATGGTCCAACAGCTGTTTTATCAACTGCTGTGAGAGGTGGAAATGGGCTGGAACGGACCACAGCGCCGTTAGGGGAATAGAAGTTATGATGGAAGAATGTTTCAGCTACAGTTTTTAATATCTAGGGACTGTTTTTAGTAGAGGCAACTGCCCGTGTATTTACAGTCTCTGTAAAATGTGTACATGACACAAAGTGTACTTTTCAGTCCAAGACCCTGTAAGGAAGTAGTCAGTATGTGTGTATGTGTTAGTATGTGTAGTCGTAACAAAAATATAATAAAACATAAAAGGACACTATTTAAAATGAAACATATTTTATGGTCGCTCGGTTTTACGGAGCTTTATAGAGAGTTTCAGCTCAATATATTTTAGCTGTCTGCCACTTTACTGTTTTGGTTCACTGTCACTGCTCTGCACTGTGCTGTTTTCAGTGACAACAGCACACAGACAAAGTCAGCAATTAGCTGGTGAACGTAGTGAAGCATTAAGCAGCTAAAGAGTCAGATAATTCACTCAGGAGTTGGTGGAGACCAAAAACAGAGCAAAAAAAAGGGAATTTTTGACTAATTTTCATCAGGTGTTCAGGAACACGACTCCTAATGAATGAAAATGTTGTTATGTAAGTGCTGGATGTGTAAATAAATAACCGTTTCATAACAAAGTGCAACATATCAACTCATCACCTCTTTTTTTCTTATCGTCTAATTTTTTTCCCCTAAGAACAGCACTCATCGTTCTTTCTCTCATCTTTTCAACAATCTAACTGATAACTTGAGGTTTTTTTCAGTTGCTAATTTGTTTTGTTTTTTTATCCACTTGCAATATATTATTTTTCTAATTACACTAGGTAAGTGTGTGTGTGTGTGTGTGTGTGTGTGTGTGTGTGTGTGTGTGTGTGTGTGTGTGTTTGTGTGTGTGCGTGCGTGTTCGCGTGTGTGTGTGTGCGTGCCAGCGTTTTTGCGTGCGTGTGTGTGTGAATCGTGTTGTACATTTTACTCAGTGTCATCAGTGGCCCCCTGTGGACCAATTCCAATTTATAGCCACCACACACACAGGTGGTCCCCTTCTAACGACCAGAACCACCACGCAGTCTCTTCATTAGCCTTAAGACCCCTTCTGCCACATCATAGAGATCATTAAAATTGCTCTGCCATTTAACAGACACATGCACATGGACAAGAACACACCATTCCAGTGTCATCATCATTAACATCCTGGACACGAACATACATCTGGGCGAAGCAGAGAGAGAGACAGCTCAAGGCAAGAAATGGAAATAGTGGGTGGGAGAGGCAGAGGGGCCGAAACTAAAAGAAATTGAAAGATTTTTTAAGATTGGTTCAGAAACACAACATGTAAAACAGACATGTAGATAATGAGACTCAATGGCTAGGGTGAGCGAGGAGAATGAATAAAATCATTGTGCTGTTCTTATCCTGCTCTCCATCAGGTTGTTTGCTCTCCCTCCGTGCTGGTTATCACCGTGGCAACTGTCACTTAGACGTGTCGATGTGGGGGCGATGGGAAGTGAAAATGTCTTATTCAAAACAGGAAGCAGAAATTGTAGGGCCACCACCGAATCAAGACCAGAATAATAGACATTGGTGTTTAATAATTGTCCACAGTGGGCTGAATATTTTTGTTCCTCTCCAACCCTCTCATCAGCGGGTGTGAAGATTATTCAGATACAGGCTCTGATGGAGGCTGAAAGTGTTTGTTTTTTTCACCCTAGAAATGATTTGCAAATTGAAGCAGGCCTGTATTATTTTTGTCAAGTGTGATGATTTTTTTTTAATATTACGCTTTCTATCATCTTGGATGGAATTTAAAAACAGAGAGGGACGGTTAAGTGACGGTGTGTGTGTGTGTGTGTGTGTGTGTGTGTGTGTGTGTGTGTGTGAATATGTGTGTGAATGTGAATATGTGTGTGTGTGTGTGTGAATATGTGTGTGTGTGTGTGTGTGTGTGTGTGTGTGTGCGTGTGTTTGCAGCCAGGTCTCATTCCCTAGGTGTCAAATACTACTGTCATTCAACTGTAAATCCATCTGCGGCGATATAAGACGCTTGGACAAGTGTTCAGGATTAAGAGCACCAAACGCGTAAGGAGGCAGGTTGAGGTGGTGGACGGGTCAAACCACTCCACTTTCACCGTGGAGAACATGGTTCATGTCCTGTTCGTGTCACTGTAGTTACAATATAAACACACTTTTTTTAACCCAACCCACCATCTTTTTATAACTCTAACCAAGTGCTTTTATTGCCTGGACCTAACAACGTAGTTTTATGTGAATTCACAACGTAAACATGATCCCCATGTTTTAAACAGCGGCCGGGAGTGCCATTCGTTTTACACCAAAGTGTCCTGATAAAAACAGCAGTATGTGACCAGTTGAGATGAGAACAGGTTTGTGTGTTTGCGTGCGTGTGTGCGTGCATTTGGAGGATTGACTCGTATACTATTTCAGCGCAACAGAAACAATGACATACAGCCTAATTCAGCAGGGATGAAAGATGTTGTTCAATAATGCAAGTGAACAGTAACCCTCTAACGCACCGCTGTACATAATACATTTTGCTTGATCCTCAGCCTGAGGCAATTTCTCTAAACATGATTCTTCGTCTCTATCTCTATTTCTCTCCCTTTCTATCCAGCCAACTGCTCTTTGTGCTTGTCCCCGTGTGTACGTTCTGTATGTGCGTGCGCCCTGTGTGGGTGTACATGTGGAGGTTTTTGCCATGCTTCTTTCTGGTCTTTATGAGTTGGTGCAAACTTTTTTCATTATGAGATTCCTTTCAGTTCCTCGTGTCAAAGATCATATACACTCGCCCACTCACACACACACACACACACACACACACACACATATTGTATGCAGTATATGGAGCCTCATATACTGCTCATATATACTGAGAGACTGGTTGCAAGTCAAATTGACTGAATCTTCTTGCGTGTAGGAGTGTGGGTCTATTTTCTGTATGAGTTCAGAAAATTCTACATTTCCAGAAGTTTCCTCATCCTCAGTAAGTCAGTGAGGCATCATTTCTCCATATGTGTTTGAGAGGAAGAGCTGGAGAGAGTGTTTGAGAGAGAACATGATGGCACAAAGGTTAGTACACATGCTGGTGTTTTCATGATCTTGAAATCCACTTTTTAAAGAGAAAAACAACAACTCTCAACAATTCTGATTCTACAGGCAAACCAAAAGCCCTGTGGAACAAATGAAACACCATCACAATATCATCCTTCAAAATATCAATACACACATTCTCTAACAACGGAAGACATTTTTAGATTGATGAGAAAAAGAAAATTCAGCCATCTTCAAATTACCAAATAATGTAACACATTATATTTACTTTCATTGTACGGTGTTGTTTTTGCTGGTGACAACTGTGTCTGGAGGCATCCGTGCCATTTTTGTGAACACAAGATCTCAGTAACTTCAGAGATTTTCTTTGTACGTATTTCTTCAAATAACTCAAGAATTCCTATGTTAATTACAACAACATTTCACACAAATATCTAACAGGACAACATGATGAAGTGATCCAAAAGGTCAGAGGTCAACATCGTATTGTTTCTGTCCATTATTCAACGGCATAAACTCAGCAACAGAAGTGGAGACATTCGGTCAGATACTGAATTGATGAAACTAATCTTGAGACTGTGCTGTTTTTTTTTTTTAGATCTCCCGTGCTGCCACGTTAAAGATGTGTGTGAACCTTTCGCCAAAAATATACTAAATACCTTTTAAGAGATTCCCTCAAAGTCTTCACACTATATTCAGTATGTTAGTCTGGAAAGTTTAGATGTAAACTGCTACTTGACTATTTGGCGGAGGCATACAACTGCAATGCGGTAATTCTAGTTTACTGCAGAATCAGTAATTATACCAGTCCACTTGACCCTTTTGCAGCATTAATGTGGACAAATAACAGGTTTACATGACCTTGTGATTTGCATTTGCAATTTGTAGTTAGGATTTGACTGTGAAGAGGCCGCATTGTTTTTATGAAAGAGAAAACTGGATGTACAAAGAAATGAGTGAATAAACAATACGTGTGTGTGGTGTGTGTGTGTGTGTGTGTGTGTGTGTGTGTGTGTGTGTCCTCCCCTCTGAGAAGCATAGCAGAATTTTTCCCCTCGCTGACTCTCTTGCCCTTTTCTTTCACCAGTAAATTAACATCAACAGG
Organism: Echiichthys vipera; assembly: GCF_963691815.1. NCBI lineage: Eukaryota > Metazoa > Chordata > Actinopteri > Perciformes > Trachinidae > Echiichthys > Echiichthys vipera. Next base: position 12,618,786 of record NC_139830.1, on the reverse strand, counting down.
GGTGAGATGAAGCAAGCAGGAAAGAGTGAGGTTGATGGAAGTGACAGTTACTGCAGATGTACAGTATGTGAGCATTCAGGTGGGAAAGAGGTTGTGACCAGCTTTTATTTTTCGGAGCAGAACAGAGGTAGGAACAAACAAATAGGAAAAATAGCCTCAATTTACAGGCTACCTTCAGGATGTTCAGCTCTGCAGAATCATGCAATAAAGATATGTAGGACTACAACTAACAACGATTCACAGTATTGATTAATCTGCTGATTATTTTAAAAATTTTGGATAAATCTTTGAGTCTATAAAAAGCCAGTCCAAACCCAAAGATATTCAGTGTATTATGATATAATACAGGAAGAAAGGCAGAAATCTCATTTTCATCAGCCATCTATGCATGAAAAATTACTGTAATTATTCATCTTTAATCGATTAACGAAGAGCTGGCAATCAATTTTGTCGACTAATATCCATGATTCCTTTTTAATTCTTGTTTAGATTCAATCAAAACTATTTCTTCTTCTGTGAGAAACATGGCTTTTTGTCTGAGTTTGCTATTGTGACAGATATTGAAAAATTGAATTCCCTGTCAATATCCTTGGAGCTTTGAAACATATTTATCCTTCATTTATTAATCTGGTTGTACCATACTGAGCATGCAGATGAAAAACAGAGAAAAAAAACCTTGGAAACCATTATAACCAACATGAATTCAAGCTGATCACAGCTGCAGTTCCTCCTTTAGGAGCAAACAATATGTAGCCTTTTTGTCCAGACTGCTTTATAATTTGCCTCTCATTCTGCCTTTGAGACTCACACAGCGAGCTACCACACTTTGACATGGGGGGTAGGCGTTTGAGCCGGCAACCCTGTGACTAGTGAATCACCCACTCTTCTGCCAAGCCACTGGGGGGAAAATAATGAGGCAGAAGGCAATAAAGTATCAAAATGGGGGGGCAATCTGTGCCACAGCCACCCAAATGCAATGTATACGCTGTATATCCCTACGTGTAGGGACTTGCAAGGACTTAACTACTGAAATAATTGATATGAGTTTGTAGACAACTGCTGCTCTACAGGGCAGTGTTGAACCTCTTGTTTTGGTTTGTTGCGTGATTTTTTTAGGTTTTGTACACCTGGCTGGAAATTAAGATTTTAAAATAAAGTGACCGACTACATACATGATGATGACGATACACAAACACTGTTGATGTGGCTAATTCACAGCAGACAAACAGGTTCACTGCATGAGGTCAAATCATGCATTTCCAACAGTTACATCAACATATATAAACTGACAACTTCTGTGTCTCAGCAAGAGTTCGGGATAAGGTTTTTTATGTCTCAGACAAACCACTGCATGAGTAGTTTTAATGCTATTATTCATTTGCACCTACTGTATATTGCTTTAAGCGCTCAGGTCTATTTTCGAGCAGTTAAGTGTCTTTAACCTGCGATCCTACTTTGTCTACACACTTAAAGAGGCAACTGTTTGTCACGTGGTTAATGGTTTGTTTGTTATAGGGACAAATCCTTTTCTGCTTTGTGTCTGAGCTCCAGTTTGCTGCAGAGCCGTCAAGGGACTATTCCTGAAAATTGGATTCAGACAATTTCTTCTCTCATATTGGTGATGTGATGAACCGTGTGATGGCTCTTGACATAATGTGTATATAAAAACGTTGACCCTCTGAGAAAAAGGCTTCATTTCGTATAATCTCCAAAGCGGCCTCTGCTTGTGATTCTTTTTTGCCAGTTTGAATGCTTGTCAGCAGAACAGGGAGAAAAAAGTGAGTCAAGAAGACAAGAGCAACATACAATTATTTTTTGAAGCAATGAACATTACATGTAGTGAAGGACTTGAGCGTTAATGTTTTTTCTTGGAGGTCAGAGTAGAGACCTGCAAATCGACAGCACTCAGCTGTCACAATGACCCTTTTTTTTCTTGTAATCATATATTTAGAGGTAGTGAATGCCAGGTTAGAATTTTATTAATTGCACAATTTTTACAGATTGTTTTCTCTACAGATTCAAAACACGTGCAGCCAATTTAAGTGCAATATTGCAATTAGGTAAACCATTGTTTGGGGGAAGCATTTACTGTACACCATAACATACACTGATCCTGATAACAATTACTCCGAGACTACGTCACTTTTGAAAGAAAGACATTGATGCATACTTGCACAAATTTGACAGCTGGACTGTCAATGCCGTCTACAGCACCTTGCATCAATTTGCAGCCAATGGTTACTACTTACTAATTTCTGTGCATGAAATGGCGAGCTAAAATTAGCTTTGCATTCTGTCTAAACCCGCTTGGAATCCTGCGTCTGGAGTCCAGATCTTTGAAGAAACACATACACATAGTCAAAGTTACACATGTCAGTTGAATTAAATTAACTTTCTTTTTATTAGATTTCATAAAATAGCAGACAGTGGGATGCACTGAAAATGTCCTTGTTCAAAAGAAGAATAAAATACCTCTGTGTGTACTAAACAGTCAGTGACCTCTGTTTTGCATAGTTTTGCAAGTGTCAGACGTCCCCGGAGAAGTTTCTGCTTTTTCTCTGCAGGCTGTTGTGATGAGTGGAGTTGAAATAAGGTGAGAGAGATGTCTATTTGCTCTTCTGTCACTCTGATCACAGTCTGCTATGTGCGTCATTCACTCCTCAGGAGACATCCCAATTCCTCTCTTTTGTCTCTCTCTCTCTCTCTCTCTCTCTCTCTCTCTCTCTCTCTCTCTCTCTCTCTCTCTCTCTCTCTCTCTCTCTCTCTCTCTCTCTCTCTCTCTCTCTCTCTCTCTCACTATGCACATTCAAGTCAAATACATTTAGAGACATTGTTGATGACTGCATATATCCACAGCATCAAAGCACAATAAAATACTCTCAGCCTCTCATCTCATACATTTCCTTCTGCTTTTATCAACTCTTGCCTTTCCCTTCCCTCTGTCCTTTAGTCTGTCCCTCTGCACCTTTTCTCTTTTAACCCCTTTTACCTCTTCAGTGTTTGTCTGGCGATCTTTGAAGATGCTCCACAGAGAAAAACTATTTTGAAAAATACATTATTTTCAACCAATTGCATCTCAAAAGAGAGTACACAGTGCAAAGGAAAGGTTGAGGAAGAGGCTAGAAGCTGAATGACCAACCAGTTCCCATTCCCAGCTCTAATGGACAAAGAGAGCCGAAGTCTGAGTAGTGAGGAGTTCAGGGTGGATGGATGGGTCAGGCAAACAAATGACTTTCACCCAGGAGGCCGCTGTTGGTGTCCCATGTGAAACCAAACGTCAATGCCCTGATCTCACCCTTTGTTACCAAGTATTTTCTTTAAAGACAGTACGATCAATGTTATGGGCAGTAGAAACACAATACCAGGTGCCTGTGGTGACAGGAGATGAAAAGTGTAGTCAGTGGGACTAAATGAAAGCAACCCATTCATGCTGTCAGGCTTAATGATGGCCATGACATCAGGGCATCCTAGAGAAGGAAACAAGTCCTAACTTGCCTAAAAGTACATCTGTCTTCCAGCTCCGGTGTTTCAATTGTTCTCGCCATAGTGTTACCAACTTTGTCACCAATCAGCTTGTTGTGCTATATGACCCAAATGACATATGGATAAAAGATTTCAGGCAGAACTCGCACTTGTGAACTTTGGTTTTACATCTCATGCATCCATCTACATACCATGCATTACGCTTGCGACTGTGTGCAACTGCCCTATCGTATGGTGGTGTGAACATTGTGAGAATTAGATCACACATTGAAGCCTGTAGCTGTTGAAAGGCAGTGTGGAGGACAACACCAGCCTTACCCAGAGACAGGATAACTGAGCAGAGTACTGCATTGTCTGCATAAAGTCGCACTCCCTTCCCACTGTTTTTTAAACACAGGGTGAAGATCAGCCTTGTTTGATCGCACTTGTGTTGTTGATGAAGCTCCATTCATTTCTTTATGTGTGGACAAACTGATTTTAATCTACAAGGTAGCGCCTAAACCTGCCTATTAAGTAGCACTGATCTACCTAACAACAATACCAGTATAGCTGCATTGCTGTAACCAGAGTTTAGTGCTATATTAAAAATTGATATTCATCAGTTTCAATTAGGAGTTAATCCTGTTTTGGATTTGGGGTGTAGGAATAAGGTGGTGATTATATGCTGTTGATGAGGTGGGTCCCCACTCTTTAATAAGCACATAGCACATAGGCAGCTCTGTCTGCCAAAGAAATTGGTCTGAAGATTTCAAAATATGAGCAATGAGCTCAGCAATATAATGCAACCTTTAAAAGACTGGGTTCTAAGCTGTCAGGCCTTGGTGACTTTTCTGAATCAATAGCCTGTAAATCCTTCCAGATCTCCTTCCAGAAAAAAAGGGTCCCTAGACGAGCCAATACTGAACAGAGATATTACAGAAGTGGGATTTTAGCAATAAGCCACCAAAGCAGATGTAATTAAACAGACATAGTTGAAATTAAAATCTCATTAATGTGTGCCGCAATGTGTTAGTGGCTCCTGATATTAATTCCATTGACTAAGTTTGAGCAAAAGAGCATGACAGACATTTTATCTGCGTCTGGATTTTGGTCACATTTTCAGTTTCCTCTTGTATACAAAAACTACATCACCTGACCTCATTAGCAGCTGATTCACCATGTTGAATTGGAATTTGGCACATTTTGCTCCTCTGCAGTTTGTTTTTGTCTTCTGTTAGCAAAAGACCACAAACTGAAAGCACAAGAGCAAAGCAAAGTAAAAACTTTAACGTACCAGACCTCTGACATATTCTCATTTTGTACTTGTACTTAAAATACAGACTGTTGACCAGTTAATTTATTTTCAGCCAGGCGTTGAATGTTTGAGCATGACAACCTATTCTGTGTGTTCAAGTGCAACTTTTAACAACATAATGGTGTCAGAATTAATGGATCACGCTTTGGTCTAAGATGTGTTTTTTCACCTCATCAAATTTGATTAATAGTCTATGAACCGGGGATTGTCCCTCGAGAAATATTAAATGCATTCCCATACGCAACATCAAGTCAACTCAGCATCACAAATCAAATTATCAATGTCACAGGAGTAAATGTTAAACTACACACAGCCCGTGCACTGCTCCCCACCTGCTTCCCTTCAATCACTCTGCTCCCTCTAACTAAAAAGCAAATACAAATATATATTTACCACTTTGTTTAAACTTGCAAGCCACGATATACAGATATAAACATATAGTGAAGATTGGAAGGCTTGTCTTTGTTATCTACTGTATGTTCCTCTTCATGCAACGTCTGTGTGTTCGCATGTTCTGCACCAGCCCTCGCTGTGGGGGTGTCTGTTATTATTAGCACCTCTGTCGCCATGGAAACTATTTCAGTTACACTAATTGGCTTCATAACAAGAAGAGTGGGTACGTGTTGAACTGGCTGAGAGATGGAGAGAGAAATCGAGGGAGAAATGAGAGGAAGAGTGAAAAGGACAAAGTAAAAGTTAAGAGGGCACGAGGAGAGTTTTTCCTGTGTGAAAAGTGGAAACATGCAGATATGTTAACGATATGGAAGAGACGGTTGGAGAAATAGATGGATGAGGCAAAAGAGAAATGCTCATTTTACTTCCCAGATCTTTTGAAAAATAGCTCACATACTCCCATGAGCTCCTGCACTCAGACATCTGTTCTGCAAATGTTTCGTTGTATGTGTGTGTGTGTTTGTGTGTGCCTTTATTGTCCAATGCCATGGAAGAGCGAGACATGGTTCTCTCTACCACTACGAGGGATTTAACGGCAGCTGTTGCGGTCACTAGATCACTCGTTCAGATGTGCTAGAGGTTTTTTATTTTTTCCTTGATTTACAAGGAGCCATTTTAGTATTTCCTGTATTAGAAACTACTTCCACAGCAGCATCATCCATGTTAAGAAAGAGAACGTCATCCAGTCATTTTCTCCCCCCTGTTGTAGTTTATTGTGCTCTTTCTGAGTTTCTTTCTTTTAGAAACCTCTCTCTTTTTTGACTAAAAGAAAGATGCTGCAGGGTGATGTCAGTAAATTTAAGATGTGAACAAAACTTTACACCAATCACTGCAGCCACCAGTGTCCGCTAAGAAATCACATGTCACTTTGCAGATTTAGTCACATCATGTTTCAGGCCATCTCCGTCAGCATGAAGGGAGGGGGGAAGGAGAGGGTGGGAGACAGCTACAGTCTTTTGGGTTTGGGGAAAGCAACAAAATGCGAGTAATTGAATGTGACGTGCGTTGCAAAATGCATGGACAGAAGTAAATGCGCTGTACTTTAACTCAAAATGACACCAGCTCAAAATGACACTATGCTCTTTTAACACTGGCTGGTCCTAAGTTTGGCAGTGAGACTCTGGCAGGCTGGTCCATGCATATTGGAGGCACACAGATGGCCTCAGCGCTGAATATGGATGAGAGATCTTACATCGCAACTCAGACAGACAGCGTGGAAGAGAGAAAGAAAGAGAAGGAGGAGAGGGAGAAGGCAGGAGATTGGAGGGCAGATCAATAAAGTGGAACCTCAGGTGGCAATAATTATATATCAGTAAATATATCTGTTTTAATAACCTCACTCCATTTTCTGTTCTCTTCCCTGCCCCCTCTATCCCCAGTCTATCCCTCTGGCTATGGGGGCATGAATTATGATGTTCAAATGAGTTGTTTTATGTGTTTTTGTTATTCTTTGAGCAGCGCAACAGTAGCTGCATCTGTCAGGCTGAGGGTGTGAAGTTATTCCCTAGTGAGACACACAGGTTATTCAAAGACACACACTAACACGTTTCTCATTAGTGGACAAAAACATAAACACAAACAGGCAAGCACAAACTCACACATGCAGAGAGCCCGGAACATACAAAAAACAAATATATATAATCACATGTGACTATACTCTTGGGTGAAATATAAATAAAACATTCCTGTCTGGAGCACTGCAGGGTATATTCATGTGTGTGTGTGCGTGTGTGTGTGTGTGTATGTGCATGTGTGTGTGTGTGTGTGTTGGCCAGAGCTAACAAGGTCTTTAGCAAAGCTGGTCTTTGATGGTCTGGCGGGGGTGGTCCAGCAATCTGACCATGTTGCCACATTTAGTCAGTCTCTCTCTCTCAGTGGGAGAAAGGGAGCGGGGAAGATAAGAGGGAGGGAGGGTAGGACAGGTGGCAGCAGGTGTGAGGAAAGAGGGATGAAGAAAAGAGGACAGGGGGAGAGAGAGAGAGAGAGAGAGAGAGAGAGAGAGAGAGAGAGAGAGAGAGAGAGAGAGAAAGAGAGAGAGAGAGGATGTGAAGATTAAGGGAAGAGAAAAATATTGAAGAAAGTATTTTTTTTTTATCTTGAACACTGATGGTACTTTTTAAAACAAGAGGATCTTTCATATTGCAGGGATGTTGACATGAACGTAATGAGCTGTAGCCAAATGGATTTACTTTAAATGTATATTAGGAACGCATCATTTTAATGATCAAACAAATTAGTTGAATCCAGGTTAAGAAAAAAAATACATTATCCAATCTTGACAAATGATCAGATGAAGTGAATGAGATGAGTTGGAAAAAGGATTGTATGCTTTTAGACAGTTGGGATGTGAAGAGGGAACTGAGAGTACCTGTTAAGTCCCCAAAGTAATATATTACACTCCTTGTATAGTGTTTATGAATTTGTGAACAGAAATGTCGTTATGCAAAGGAACACCAGGTGTTTTTCTTCATTTTGCTGCATTTAAGCACAGAGCAGATAGCATATGCTTTATATTTATTTAGAAAGCACACAAGATTGATTTAATTCCTTCTAGGCAGCCACTGGTTTCACTTCATGTTGGCACAGAAAATCAACTTGCAGAGAAACTTGCCTCAGATAGGTAATCCATCACAGTGTACATTTAATCAGCTTTATTTTTTGCCAGTTACTTTAGCCTCATTACAATCACGCAGGGAGAGTCTTTAAAGCTCTTTCTTTTGGTTGTTCACTGACACTTTGACATCTAATATTGATCTGTTTTAATACAATAAATAGGAATGTTGTACACTTTTCTTTACGCTAACATCTCCATAGATCACACAGATACTGCAGCCTAAAGTATTTGTGTAATAGGAGTCCAATAAAGACTATTTACTGGATCCCTTTCAGTCTAATGGATCTTGATCATGAATAGGTTACATAACACATGCACTATTACATGAAATAAATTCTGCTTTCGGTCAGTTTGCACATAAATGTTGCCATCTTTTATATACACAATGGGTTCAATAGCTACAAAAATAAATTTCAGTTAATGGATCTATAAAAATAATGAATTCATACATTTCTGGCAAATAAGCAGGTAAATAACATTGGTGCTGACGTCCCAAGCCAAAACAGCCAAAACTAATTAACACAGCCTGTCATACTGACGCATTCATCAATCATCCATAAAACAACTAAGAACAGAGCAAATGCATCACATCACACCCTGTCATGTGATAAATGGCCTTTGTAACACAAATTTCTCCAGCCACCTGCAATTAAAATGAAGTGTTGTGCAATAAATGACCACAGACACGTCATTGTTACATCCGATATCAGATATTCAAACATCTTAGTTTCAAGTAAAAGGAAACCAATTCTATCAGAAAAGCTATCGTATGCTTGGCAGTAATGTAAAGTTTTGGTGATTTGAAGTCAATGGACAAAACATGCAAAAAACATCAGTGATTCTTTAAAGACTTTTCTTACAAACCAAGGGAACCATAAAATGGCCATCCTTTGGGAGCAGCTTGTAATATCTGTCTGTAAGATTGAAACAGGCAAAGTTCAGGCTCCACAGTGACTGCCCGTATCAGAGCTACTGGGCCTCAATTACTTTCTCCTGTATCTCCTGTCTCCATCACCAGCAGGGAGATGAAGCACTTAGTGATATATTCCTCTGTCTGGGTTTGTGGGCAAAAACGTAAGTCTCTTTTGGGTCCATTCACTCCCAACCCGACAGATAAGACATGTCCCTTTTGTGTTTGTTTGTTTGTTTGTGTGTGTGTGTGTGTGTGTGTGTGTGTGTGTGTGTGTGTGTGTGTGTGTGTGTGTGTGTGTGTGTGTGTGTGTGTGTGTGTGTGTGTGTGTGTGTGTGTGTGTGTGTGTGTGTGTGTGTGTGTGTGTGTGTGTGTGTGTGCCTCCTGTTTTATATGGATTCTTTTGTTTGAGATTTTTTCTTGCTTGCTTGATGAAAACATGATTGTTTTGTTAGGATTCATTAACATTTTGTTCCTCAGTTTAGAGATGGGGTTTTTTTGACGCTTGTATGATGCATCAAGATGATAAATTATTTAAATTATCACTTACAAACTCCCATTCACATTTTTAAGCATTTCTGGGGAAAAAAAACTATACTTTGCCTCCCCTAACCAAGTGTTTTGTTGCCTAATCCTGACAATAACTTCACTACAATTTATTTGCCATTACAATCTTACTATACCACAAATACACGGATTAGAAAGTGATGAAATTTATATTTTCAAAATGTTGGCATTGGATGTAAAAGAAAAAAGTTTTTGCAAAACATTTTAATAGACAAATTCTGGTCTGACGTTAGGGATGGATTAAGTTCCTGTGTGCAGCTAATGAATTAAAGCAGGGATGTACAGCACATCCTTTTCAATTAGTAATGATATAATGTACACAACAGGGTACTGTATGTTCACACAGACAAACACACACACACACACACATTCCCTGCAGGAATAAATGCACACCTCAAAAAGGTAATGGCAGTAATTATAGAAGTGAAAGCACTGACTGAGACAAGGGGAGAGATAAAGAGACAGGAAAGGACAAAACCAGGAGAGGACGAATGAAAGAGAGGAAATGGAGAGCAGAAGAATGAGGCGTGGCAGTGAGAGGGGTGCACAGTGAAGGTGCAGGGTTAGGAAAGTGAAAAGAAATAGAGTGATGCAAATTGGCGCACATATTGCACAGTCAGCGGAGTAGTGTAGACGAGATACAAAGAAAGAACGTAGCTTGTACTGTATGTGAAAAAACAAGAGATGTAGCAACAGCATAGACAATAAATATGAGATGGTAACTATGGGGGAGATAACGGAGAAGTGTCACATTTGGAAACTTTGTGGAAAGAAGAAAAGGACCAGGAACACTGCTGGAGCTTCAGCCCTGGATAAAATACTGAACATTAGACAGCTACTTCCAAAACTGTGACGCTTGTTACTCGAATGAAGTGGTGATGTGGGAGGTGAGTGGAGAGAGAAACATGAAGGGGGTCGCTGTTACACAACTGTGTGTTGCGCCTAGTTTTGTACTTTTACTGTAGTTTGACTAGCACAAGAGAACACGAGAACACAGCCGTGCCATCGATACACTTACTATTAATGTTCCCCTGTTTTCATGAAGATCATGAAAGGCCATGGAAGGCCAAGCAGGAACAAAAACAGCTATTGGAGTTACTCAATAAGAACAACAAACAAGAAACAATACCAAACAAAAGCACTGGATTCAGCAAGTTCATTCCACTTTGTTCATTTCATGTTTTCAGTTGCTCATACTCAATCAGAAAGAAAGAAAGAAGGAAAGAAAGAAAGAAAGAAAGGAAGAAAGAAAGAAAGAAAGAAAGGAAGAAAGAAAGAAAGAAAGAAAGAAAGAAAGAAAGAAAGAAAGAAAGAAAGGAAGAAAGAAACAGTGGCATGGAATGTGCCTAACCCTAACAATCCATCTCATCTCACAAATGCATTAGCTCAGGGCTTGTTTAAACAATCAAATGAACACCCCCAGAGAACGTAATTATACTCACGCTTGTCTTCCCTCTTCTACCTTCTCTCCCCCTTTTCCTGGCCCTCGCTCTCTGTCTCCTTCAGAAGCTTTAATTATTTATGATTTAATCACAGTGAGCGCTAACAGACGGTACAGCTGCCGCCTGTGTCACACACACACACACACACACACACACACACACACACACACACACACACACACACACACACACACACACACTCACTCACCACGACACTGTGTCGGTTTGTCTTAAGTTGTTCCTACTTTCAAGTGGTGATACCTTAATAACACAAACTCCAAAAACAAATGATATGGTTGAAAAGCAGCAGATTGTGCCATTCCATCTTAGCACAAACATTATCTTGCGTATATAACTCATTTCATTTTTAAATTCTTATATCAACTCGTGCACACACCTCTCTTTTGAACTCACTGTCAAACTTTGACGCTATGATGACCTGTAATAGAAAGTCTGGTCCTTTCTCATTCCCACTCTTGCTCCCATTGCAGCACTACCACTGGTTTTGATGAAACTGGATCATATTTTATGGATAAAATGCTTGTTGCTAACGTAAGGCTAACAGCTAACTGCTGCAAACTGTAGCTGCCATCAGCTAGTTAACTCAGTTGGCCGTGCTGCCAGAACCCTGGGGGTTGTGTTGATGTCTACACCGTTAGTTCAGGAGCTCTGGACTGCTGGGTGGAGGAAGCTGGAGGGAGTAGCGCTGACAAACGTGGCGAGCAGGCACAGAGGAGATGTCCAAAAAACACTCATACTATATCCGCCCTCTGTCTGAAAAATTCTGTTTTAACGGCCAAAGTTTTAAAGTCTGCATCTGCGCTGTCTGAAATGACTTTCTACCTGTGCATAGTGTATTTGTGACATCACAAGCGTACAGAAATCCCGACGGCTCGTTTAAAGGAACAGTTTCTGAATACTGGCTTTGAGCGTTTTGATACTTTCATTGAATTGATTTAGCACCTCAACCTGCTTTAAAATCTAAAAGATGGAAATCTCCCTTTTTATAATATGGGATCTTTAAATATTGCAAGCAGTGTTTTGGAAATTAGTCACTTCTGACTCTTGACTTGGTATTCATTGAAGTAGGAGGTGAGGAGGATGGGAGAGAAAGGGTAAAGGGGGAGAGGTTATGTCGTCCCCTCAGGGATTAGATTGATTTATTCAAGTGAAAGACAGGTGTAGAGAAGAAGGTCGGGGTTGGGTACAAAGGACAGAAGAAGAAAGACCAAGGAAGGGTTTTTATTGTTTGGATGTCATGTTCTCACATGTGCATTTCTCTCTGCTCTACTTGATTTGATTAGGAGGATGAGAATAAATCCCAGTGCTGTCTTTGAAGCTGACCATGGTGTGGTGGTTTGTAGGAACACACATACTCAGATTTTAAGGATTTATGTTGCACTAAAACCTATAAAAATGTCAGTAATGCAAGCTACTCATGATATATTGCAATTTAGTCACAACAAGGACATTTTAGCATGAGAATTAATCGAGATTCTGCAGGTAGACGAGGTTTACACGTCACACTGGAAGAAACACAGAACCTTTGAAATTAAATTTTCAGTTGAGTTGTGTCTGAAAATGACCTTTCCTAATAGCACACCATTGATACTCACACACTGATTGAAACGTAGGATACAAAGAATAGAGATGTTCAGGGAAAGTCAGAAAGGGATGGTATCTGACATCCATCAGTCGTCATCTTCTTTGTTTGAGAGGAAAATAATCTCTACAACTACT
>NC_139830.1:12591283-12603783 GCF_963691815.1 Echiichthys vipera | reverse complement strand
GAAATTTATTTGATGATTAGACAAGGAGATGAGGGAGGAATGTGACATCCAAAAACTATATGCTTGGCACAGTAGGTAATAGAGGATGTTCTGCTTCTGCTTAATGCAATAATACCAAAACGCCAACCCCTGAAGCAGGAAACCTGTTGAGAGTACATACTCTGCTCACTCACTTTTACTTAGCGATGGAGCTGGAGCTTTGGTGAAAATGTTCTCTTGCATAATAACTATTGTGTGTCATAACTTTACGTATGATTTGTCAGTTTTGCATTAAAACCTGACACAAGCGCCAACTTGAAAGGTCCCATATTGTAAAACGTTTTTCATCTTTTGGGATTATAAATCAGGTCGAGGTGCTATATTAATACTGTGAAAATATCAAAACACTCAATCTACAGAGAAATACACACAGGCCTTATTCAGGAACTGTGTATTTACGTATGGTAAGGCTTAAAGAGACATGCGGATAAATACAGGTATATTCAGTATCTGTTTTTTTGACCATTCAAGCATGTAAACGTGTTCTAGTCAAAGCTAGCCAAAATACAACATGAAGCTGAAAATGAACATAATATGGACATTTACATTTGTATACTGTCAGAGTTCTGAGTCAGAGTTTACCGGTAAACATCTCTTGGTGTATTAGACCGTTGAGGTCATTGTTGCCACTTTAATGTGCCATAAATAGCAATAATAAATTTTACATAGACTGTTTCGCTAGGTTTGAGGTTGTTTAAACAGTTTCAACATTCAACATATTCTCATAAACTTGTTCGTATGATATTTTACGAAAACAACAATTCGTATGATATCTAATGAAATATGACATTCTATTGAATGCCGCGAAATGGTGACCATTATGTGACAATGAGGGTTAAGTTCAGGAAATAAAAGGGCTCGGGACACGAACACTGGTGTCCCGTGTTTTGAGATTTCTACAGTAATAAATACATGGATTATATACGAAATACAGTGCATTGCTTTTCCTAGGTATTTGTACGACAGCCTGACACAGTTTTTCCACCAAGCAGCACTGACAAGATTGTTTTTCCACTGTAAACTCTCACCTATATATGAAATAGGTGCAGGCCTTAAATATCCAGTCGTTTAGGCTATAATCACGATATACATTGATTGCAATATAAAAAAACATGTACTGTGATTGAAGATGTTATCCACATCACCTACTCCCAACAAATACCAAAATCACAGTAATGATCACAGTTTTTACCTGTATATTGTCTCTCACAACCTGTTGTTTATGGTTACTACTTTGTGTCTGATTCTAATTCTTAATTGACACCTCCGTCTGCCTGTGTAGTGTTTTGCTGTACCTTGTACTGGCATATTTCAAGGAAGCACAATCTGCTTTTATGCTGTTAGCACTCACTGGAAGAGCATCAGCAAAACAGTGTAATAATACCAAACTAATACTTCTGTAAAAAAACAAACAAAACCCTCCCCTTTCCCCCTCAACCAAAAAATGATACCAGTGCATAGCAAGGAGGGAATGGGGGGGGAGTTGTAATAGTTAAAATAGAATGTTACAGTTAGTCATCTCTCAGTTACCGTAGAAACAACCAGTAGGGATGTAAAATTGGCGTCACCTTGGGAACAGAATGGAATGAGAGAGCTAGACGGTAGAAATGCACGGACTGGGTAGTGGAATGATGGATGCCATTTTGACAGGTTATACTTTGCTTTAGAAGGTGTGTGTGTGTGTGTGTGTGTGTGAGAGAGAGAAATCAAGGCGTAGGGAGGAATCAATCAGCGCTCTCTTTTCTTCCTTTCAGCGGAGCGTTCTGATGGATACAGTTATTATGTAAATGATTGTTCCTGCGTTTGCTCTGTAGATCCTAATTTTGCTTTCTGTGGTGCTGCCACCTTCGCACAGAGATCTAAAAGCGAGTGGGGGTTATGTGGGTGTAAAAGATTAGTAGCAGCTCCTCTGTGAGTGGAGTGAACTACACTGACCTCTGAGTCACACTAACCCTCGGATCAGAGCAGCGAGCGCTATACTGAGCTCTGTTTTCTCTGCAAGTTTAAACCAGTTGTGGAGATTTTCTGCATAAATTCAACACCAGAATCCGGTCAAAACATTTTGATCCTGTCATTCCTCTAATCGCTTGAATTCTGCCTGAAATACACCCAAAATATCTTTTAGAGTTTGGAGGAAATGTCCCAAAACAGCTCGCAGATTTAGGAAGACACCCTCCCGTTCCAATACAAAAGACAGCTCCATGATTCTGGAGTCCCTTGTCTCAGAGTGAGTCTGTATTATCCCATCATACGGCTTTTCTACAAAAACAGCACAATATCTTCAAACAGCTGGTGAAAAACAGAAGCTGCTTTTCCACCTCAGCCAAAATTTATTCACACCCCTAATTCGGAACAAAAAAGCTGCATTGAAAAATGTATAGCGGTGCAACGGTAGGAGATTGTTGTATTAGGTAAGATGATGAAATACAACAATAAGTTTCAAACTTTCTCAGATGCCAAAACACTGCACAGCAGGTTATGTATACTTTTTTTTACTGCTCTGGGGAGTTGGTAACAATCTTTTTATTTTTTGTTACTATGATTGTGAAGAAAACTGTAGAAATTTCCTATTCAGGTTACAAAGTAATCTACCACGGCACTGCATTATTAACATGTTTTCAAAATTAATATGTTAGTACATCCCAAGGACAGAACACCACACACACACAAAAGCAATGTGGTTTATGCTGTCCAAGGCAACGAGGAATGCAAAGATCTCTACATTGGAGAAACAAAACAACCACTGCATAAACGCATGGCCCAACACACTGGCCGCAGTTATGCGCGGAACGGGTGCACTCACACTGCTTAAAGGTACTAGGCTTTAGCTGAAAAAACGGTTTTGGCCCCGGCCAGAAGGACAGTGTGAGTGCGCCCTAAGACTCTATAGAGCACTAACGAAGAAGAAACCAACTTCCCACCAATGACTGCCACTCTAACGACGGTCGTTGGCTCCTGGAGCACAAAAGGTTCCAGTGACATCATTGGCCCAGTGAGAGGTTAAATACCTGGATCTCCACACCAGTTAGTTGGACCAGTCCCAGCCTGGTTAGATGCGTACATGAACTGATGAAGCCTCTTGGATGAGAGGTGAAACAGAACAGGGACAGGAGTGTATGAATGTATGTGTATGAGTCTGAATCACATGAAATACCTGTTTGGATATTTGCATGCATTTTCTTTTTCTTTCAGAACTGCCCTTGTATCGTTTTCACAAATGAGAAGAGCAAACCTCGTCTTTCATTCCTCTTCTCTAGTCCCTCTATCCGCTCTTTCCTTTTCCTTCATCTCTCGGGTCAGGTCGGGTTAGATTCCAAGTAAGCTCCAAAATAATCATTGTAATTTATATGGGGGAGCTTAAAGTCAAGGCCCGACAGAAATTCTATCTGAGAGCGGTCTGAAATATTTTGCACACTGAAAGTGGGTTTATTTAATCGTGCATCACTTTGATGTTATATGAAAATACTCCCCAGTTTTTCCATGCATTCATTTAATTCCATTACTTATTTTCATTTTAGATGTCCAACACAAACCGATAATGTGAGTTGGAGGGAGGGGACTGCATCAAATGTGCTCAAATACACATTAGTGCCTGCAAAGAAACACTGACACACACACACACACACAGAGATACACACACACACACACACACACACACACACACAAACACATCCACACACAAATGGAACATCAAAGGTCGCAGAGTGACTGGTAAGTGACAGCTTGATCAGAAAGTTGTATGTCTCTTCCTTTGATTGATCCGACAGGAAACAAACACAGAGGCCTCTGTATCCTGGCAACAGCCCTCTTTCTGTGGCACTGAGCAATGGACAGGATGCAAGGGTGTGTGTCTCTGTGAATGTGTGCATGTGTGAATAATGGGTGGAATATACTTGTGTCGTCTGTCAGTTTAACCTCTGAAAATCTGTCCGATTCCAGCAGTCCGCTCAACTTCATAAACTCATGCTGTGTCGCGTCGCCAAATGTTCAAACCCACATTTTATATTCAATTTTCACAAAGTTTTCACGGCGAATTTTGGAAAAGTATGTATTTAAATAACATACTGTAGAGCAGTTGTATTTTCTTTTGATGCAATAGGCCTTTTTCACATGAAACATTTTAACATATGGCAGTAGGAAAATTAATGATGGCTGAATTGCACTTTGTTGCTTCAGTTTCAAGTATCCTACATGCTGGCTCACTGTTGCACTGTTTGAATCAACCATGCATATTTACTGTCACATGCTTACCATCATCATGTCAAGAATGCAAGGCTGCAGCGCTACGCAATCCCCTGATAAGACGGGCTTAACACTTGTTGTTTCTACATGATGCAAGTAAAGTCTCATCACACTTTTGTATTTTATACATTTAGTCCATATGCATTTATTGTGTCAACGAATGAAATGAAATCCCACATGAACCCTCTTGCAAATTTAGTGAATTTTGAACTTGGACAGACCTCTGCACTTTGGCCGTCAGCGTGTCTGTAAGTGTGGTTCACATTTGGATTCAGCCACTGTCTTGGCTTAGGGGGACGCTATTGTTAAAGGTTATCTTACTGTGACAAGTCAAAATGTCTGCTGTCAAAAAAGGCCTGTGGTGGAGCCATATAAAACATTGTGTGTTAGGTTTAATTATGTCACTCTGCAAACAACATATTTGATGTTTTCACATGAAGTGGGAAGTTATGAATAAAAATGGAGGGGTGAAGTCGAGAGTTTAGCTTTAAAGGAATGAATCATGGGACTTAATTCCTCTTAACATTTGTGTTAAATAGGTAGTTTAACATCGTGGACTCTTCACGAAACCAATTTTAATAAAAAATGACTGCATTAATCCATTCGGGCCAGTTTGCAGCATCAGCACTTTGAATTCAAGAGCTGTTGTGTTGGGTTTTATTCAGTATTCAAATTTATTCAGATTAACTGGTGCAACTGAGTCTTTAACTAACCCACATTCACATGAAGAACATATTTCTGGTCCTGCGCCAGACTTGAAAACATGAAAATCGAAAGACACAGAGTCGGTAAGGGTGTTATTACAGCATTACAAGGGGAAGTGATGATGTTGTGAAAATCAACAATGACAAACTGCATTTTGGCAAGGGAAATAAAAATCTGATTGGAAGATGTAAATATAATCCTGCAGCATCCAACACACATGTTAATGCCAGGTGCAAAGTGTTTTATACATGTGTTGTCATAGGAACTTGTGAGCATATCTGAGTGTGTTAGAATATATGTGAGAGAAAAAATCTGCCTTTGACTCGCCATATGTGCGAGATGTCATCTTGCGTGGGTGTAAGAAAGAAAGCATACCTGTGCACGTGTGCGTGTGTGCGTCTTAATCCTGCCCGTCAAAATGATTTTACAGCCCTCGCTCATCTCTTCCACTCTTTCCAAACAGAGGAAGAGAAGATTAGTCACACCTCCTCCACTCTTGCTCTCAGTCTCTCCTTTTATCCTCTCTTCCACAAGTGTTTATCTGTGCATGTGGGTATGTGTGTGCGCGCAAGCGGGTGTGTTTGTGTGTGGGCTCAGCGGTTTACGTAAAGCTCCATAGAAAAGGCAAGAGTCAAGCAGAGAGTCCTTGGCAGCAGAATACAATTGCTGCTCAATGGACCATTTTCTGCAGAGCTGACCCTGCCATATTGGGTTTTCTCAAGTACACACACACACACACACACACACACACACACACACACACACACACACACACACACACACAAACAGAACACAAACAAAAACTGATAGGCACACACATAGACACATAACCTCGTACAGAAACAATTACGCACATACATAGGTGTACCATGATTGTACATTACACATTTAAAAACACACAAGCACGTATCTAAGAAGCGATACACAGATGACAGACAGCTGCGTTTTTCAGAATTATGTGCCCACGTTTGGCTTGATAATAACAATTACCACCTAATCACATATTCACATACGGAGCGTAATTACCTACACAGCTGTTTCAGTGTCTATCTCCCTGTCTCTGTGTGTGTATCATTGTGTGCAGGCGTGGATGTGTGCCTTGAGGTTAAAGGGAAGTGGGTGGTGTTCCCTGCAATGTGGAAGTGTGTGTGATGACACGATGACCTCATCATCAGTACCGCTCTGTCACCTTTGACCTTTAGCCAAAACAAAGCTTTCTGGGGGCACCTTCGTTTGCACAGTGTTATAATATATATATATTTAACCTGCTTTCTCTTCTAAGAGCCTGTCAGATGTTTTAAAAAGCTTAACAGATTTTGGGTGGCTAAATGTTTTTTTTCCCTGAGCCGAATCCATTAAATGTCAAAGTCTTATTCTGATGACTTTGATTTAATTTATATCTATATTTAATTCAATCAATATCCTTTGGCTAAAGATCTGTCAATTACAGACAAATATCTACAAAGTAACTTGTCCAATTTACAACAATAAAAGCATGTATTAGACAAAGAGGATGCTAGATCATATGTCAGAAAACAATGTTTTTTGCATGTTGTAAAATTGTAAGCTATTCTTAAATAATGAAAGTTTGCTCTCTCTCTTTCTCTCTCTCTCTCTCCCTCTCTCTCTCTCTCTCTCTCTCTCTCTCATTTATGTCCCTCCCCCTTGGATGGATGTTCCTCTTTAAGGTAAGAAATGAACAAAGACACCTACTCACAACACTGAAGGGCATCCATGTAATGAATAGATAGATGGATAGATAGATAGATAGATAGATAGATAGATAGATAGATAGACAGATAGATAGATAGATAGATAGATAGATAGATAGATAGATAGATAGATAGAGGCATTGGCAGAGGGGTAGACAGATGGGTAGATCAATAGATATTTGGATTAATAGATTATCACACAGACAGAAATAGATGGATGAACAGAGAAATAGAGAGACTCAAAAAAGAGGTGGACAGAAGGAAAATCATATCTACAAGTCTGCTTGCAGACATTTTGGCTGTGATGGCTTTCCTCTGTTGCCATGGCAGCACTGTCACATACCAGCTGGACTGAAGGAGAGATACCCCAACACACATATGCACACGTTTTTTTTCTCTGCACAACAAATGACTTATCTTACTTCATAATATAAATTATAAACACCCAGTAGAGAGGACAATTATCTAAATTAAGTAATTATTGCCTGTGTTGACTTTTACACTTGATTGTGACAACAATTCCTGCAATACAACTTAAAGGTGGCATCAGTAGAATGAAATTCTGTAGTAACACCTAGTGGCAACTGTGGGAAAAACTCATTATACATACGTCTAAGTGTCACTTAAGGTAGATATACAATGGAATATGGCATAGTGACAGTATGGGGTAGTTGCAGCAGTTGTAAACACTTGGAAGTTTTTCTCACTAAATGCAAAATGGCTAAATTATTTTATAGCTGTAAGTTTCTATCATTTCAACACACTAATGGCTGCTCCGTGTTCTCTTCTTGTACATCTCAATATGTTGGTTTCACAGGGTTAACAAGATTCACATCTATGCTGTGTTAACATAACTATAATTCTCTTCCATTTGATATGAGGTCAGTTGAAGACATTCAGACGAACAAAAAAGTTTAAACTGCAGGTCATGTTAGTCCACTTGTGCACATCCCAGCTTCACTGCCTGCAGTCATTATAATTAATCTCTCACCCACCTCCCTCTGTTTTCACTCTCCTTCTTCTTTCTTTTACGCTTTATGACGCAATTTTCACCTGGGAAAAAAGCCAGCACACGCTAGCCGTATGTATTGTGTACATCCATCAAGTGGCGACATCAAGCAGCAACCTCTGGGCCAAAATTGTCATCAAGTGGCCACTGGAAGCTGACTCCAAAAGCAAGTCAATCCCCATAGACCCCCCCATGTTAAAATGTTTACAGCTGAAATAAACATACAGCCTGGTACTGTCATCGGCCAAAAAGGATCAAAAAAGGCAAAAGGTTGGCTTCTCTGTGTGAGTTTCTTACAAAGTATTTTCTGCAGAAAAGGGATGTCCTCTGTATGCATACTACAAAGGCTGGAAGAGAGAGCCAGAATGTTAGTACGGAGAGAAAATACAGCCAAAAGTCACAGCAGCTGGTGTGACGTATTGATGAGGCAGTAGCATTTAGTCATACTCATATCACAGAATAGATCAACAAAAGAGCAGTGTCATGTATATATCACAAGATGTACAGGGAATCATGTTTATGCCGAGATGCACAATGTCTCTGTGTGTTTCCAGAGGGGAACATACTGCATGTCCAGATAAAGAACTTCTGCATGATGAGGAGGAGCGAAAGAATGTGTTTGTCATTGGTTTTGGTCCATATCGCTAATTTCATCGTTCACGAGAGCTGTACTGGGAAGAATTTATATATAATGGCGCCTGTTTAAATAACACTCACTGTTACTATCTACGCAAGCCAAAGTGTTTTGGCATGAAAACCCCATATTTTTAATTCAACACATATTGCAAGAAAGTAGGATTTTAATAGTGGATAGACATCAATAGACATACATGCATTGGGAAACGTGGCACCACTGTTTCAAGATGTTGACCAGTTTGACATATCGCTCCAATGGACAGCAGCAGCCAATGCAGCCTCTACGTATATATATATATATATATATATATATATATATATATATATCTAGTGTTTCACCATTTTCTTTCTTCCTTTCTTTCTTCTTTCCACCTCAATTCTATCCTCCTGAACCTGCCATATATTCTAATCCCATATATCCGTCAGTCCCTCTGCCTCGCTCATCTGTCTTTTTAACTTAGATCGACACACTCCCCCTCATCCACCCAGTCATTCCTCTTTTATTCGTTTTCTCTCCCATTCTCTGCCATCTATATCAATCACTTCATCCCCATCTCCTTTCAACTCGTCTCTTTTTTCATGTCTCCTAATGTGTCCACCTGCTTCTCCTTTGTCTTTGTCTCTCCCACCTCTCCCTGTCTTTCTCCCGCTCTGTCCTTCCTCTTTTACTTTCAGCCTTTCTGCTCTCACTGCTCTCTGCTAGCCTATTGAGTTCAGTCAGCCTTATTGGTGAATTGATTACAGCTAAGGTTAAGATAGCACATAGGGTTAGGACTCAAGTGTAGAGCTTTCCGTTCTTGCCTTCTTAGTATGTGCGTATTTTTGCACACTGTGTGTGTGTTTGTGCTATCTGCATTGCGACATTCTTTTCGTTGAGACTTAAAACACTGACAGCTTCATTTCATTTACTTCTTCTCTCTTTTGTGTGTGTGTGTGTGTGTGTGTGTGTGATTGTTCATGTGCCACACAGATAAGCAACATGCTCTGATAAAAGGGTTCAAATAGTTGACTTTGGGTGTGTGTGAGAATGTTTAAGACGGAGACTTAATGGCCGGACTATAATCTCTGTATCTGACCGTGCACACCTAGAAGAAACACGCGATCACAGAGGGGAGGATAGAGCACTTCAGTTCTTGTTTTGTGGAAGTGGTCAAAAAACAAACACACCTGCACCCGCTGTGGGTATGCTTAGTATTAAATTGTTTTTGCTAAAGCAGCTTTGAAAAACAGATGCTGATATGTTTGTTTTCTAGCAGCAGAATTGGCGCCTTCTTTTGTCACCTCTGTCACAAATGTGAAAGGTAATTTCAGCAGCAAAATAGTTTCTACAAAAATGTGACTTTCCAGCATTTACCAGGTCAGTTGTGTTTTGAAATGTACATGTGTGCAGGTGTTTTATAGTGTAAAATGTGTGTTTGTGCTGATGTCTGCTACACACTGTTCAGTTGTGACAGGTGCATGGAATAATTTTGCATGCCTTCTCTGAATTAAACTTGTATTAAACACAATGTCACAGCTACACACACACACACACACACACACACACACACACACACACACACACACGCACGCGAACACACACACACATACACACGAACATAAATGCACATACACAGAATATGTAGTTATTTTGAAATTCAAAGTAGACTTCTGCAAGTCCCTGATAAGGCAGCCTTGGGCAATATACAACAAATATTAATATTACTTTTTTACTAATTCAATGCTTTTCCATCAACGTGTGCGTGTTTGTATGTGTGTGTGTGTGTGTGTGTGTGTGTGTGTGTGTGTGTGTGTGTGTGTGTGTGTGTGTGTGTGTGTGTGTGTGTGTGTGTGTGTGTGTGTGTATGTGTGTGTCGGCGTGCGAGTGTGTGTGCGTGTATGTATGTGCGTGTGTGGGTTGTGTGTGTGTGTGTGTGTGGAGTAGATGCCATCCATCACTAAACTCCCTATCAATCACTTCTTGTCCAATCAGTTAAGTGGACCTCACCAGGGGGGTGGGGGCGCCTGAATGTGTGTGTGTGTGCGTGTCAGTGTTTGAAATGCATGCAAGCGTGTTAGACCGCTTCGTTTAATTCATTTCCATTTCAATATATTTAGCCTTTTTCCGTTTAGTCAGCAGAAGACATTCAATTGTCAGATTTACAGTTTGTCAAGCGTCTCCTGCTTTCTGCTCAAATTGAACCGAACAGACTTAACAAAGCAGACGCGCGTCTTTCTTTTCATTTTAATGCCTGGTTCATCTACAGCAGATTACTCCTCGAGCTGGTAGACGACATCTGCAGTGTCTTCACTTTGCTGCTTCGCTGTCGCACCATATATAATCTGACTTGTGTTTGTGTAATTGTGTGTGTGTGTGTGTGTGTGTGTGTGTGTGTTTGTGCGCGAGTGAGTGACTGAGTATTTTATCAGTAATTTATGTTCTGCCACAGCAGGCTTCATGTCCGGTCTGCTCTGTCTGTGTGTCTGTGGCAGGAATCCTTTAGTCAGAATTATGACCTCAGGCAGCAGCTACACTGCCATGCTGTTTCGTGTGTGTGTGTGTGTGTGTGTGTGTGTGTGTGTGTGTGTGTGTGTGTGTGTGTGTGTGTGTGTGTGTGTGTGTGTGTGTGTGTGTGTGTGTGTGTGTGTGTGTGTGTGTGTGTGTGACCTCTGTGGCGAGTATTGATTGAGTTTCTGGTGCCCCGCTGTCAGCGCACAGTTAGCCTCATTAGAAATAGTTCTCGCTGTCCCTTCCTCTTCCTCCTCACATATCTTCACCACTTCTTCTTCCTCTGCCAGCCTCCATGATCCCATCCTCGTCTCCTCTCCTTCAATATTTCATGAAAGATGAGGGCAACAGGAGATTGGCAACATTGTTGTCTGTGGTAATGGGAGTTGGCAACTACACTCAGTATGGAAAACCTAATGGATCGTGAAGGACAAAGGTTTAATGAAACAAAACTGTGTGTGTGTGAATCATTAATTTAACATCCTCCCTCACCCTCATTGGCTCTTGTGAGATTCCCACAAAAAATACCATAATTACATGAAAGGTGAATATGTCCTTTTGTCCCTCTGTTTACAATTTGAATAGTCTCAGTAATAAAAAAAGCCCCTTTCAAGATCTGAATTTTACATTATGACAAACACTGGGATTAAGATAAAAATTAATATATAATAATGAGAGTATAAAGAATACATAAAATGGTATAGTTTATTAGGATTTGTATTATGACTACAAAGAAATAAACTGATGAAAAGAAAGAAAGTTCACATTTGCAAATATTAAGAGAAGCTTTCTACATTCGGTGGCACCAAGTATGAAGATACAATCACTGTTGACTGTTACGTTAAGGTTGGACTGAAGGCTCTGTGAGGACTCAATAACTCAGTAGATGTAATCTCAGAGCCTGACCGTGTTACGCTTTTGTGAAATGAAAAAGATGTATTTAAGTGTGAGCCGATGAAAAGAGGCCAGTCACGGGGGGCTGTGGGACCCTGAGTGTTTGTCAAAAGCCTGGCAGCGGCATCCTGCAGCAGCTGCAGGTCACTGTAGACTGACTGAGGCAGGAGAACAAGCCAACACTCAAGGCCTGACATGATGAGATAAAACCATGAATGAAAGAAAAAAACCTGGACAGGTTGCCAGTCAGTCGCAGGGTAAAAAAATGACAAACAAATTGTCACCTGCAGTCAGAGTTTCCAGTTCAGCCGCTCTGTTAGTCTTTCACTGTGGCAAGGAACCACATTCACAGAAATACACAGAATATATACCCACTGAGCCACTGCATGACTGACTTAAACACAACCACATTAAATACACAACCGCCATTCAAAAGTAATGTTTTCCTTTCACTCATTTATCTTCTCAGATGTCACAGAGATTGTTTAATTATCCGGGGCAACAAAATAGCTCTCTTAAATGAATAGGCCCATCTTGCCAGCTTGTAATTACTGTTTCTGGGCTTGTTCCATATTATGTTCATGCTATTAGGGTTATAATTATTGTCCTGAATCATACTCTTTGCCAACTGAAACAGCGCACCGTGTATTTCATCTACCCAAGGGTATACGTCAGTTGTTCTAGTGCCTGGAGTGTTGCTTTGTAATGAGACGCTGGGTTTCTGTTTGTGTATTTACTTTCTGTTTGTATCAAGACCGCAAAAGGGAATTACATG
>NC_139830.1:12573783-12588783 GCF_963691815.1 Echiichthys vipera | reverse complement strand
ATAACATAGATTCAGTCTGCAAACTCAGGCTTACATGATTGATCCCAGAAACCAGTTGCTATATAGATCTAGTTTGCGCGAACAGGAGAAAAAAAAATCATAAAAGCAGAGAGCAAGAGAGCAAGAACTCGAGAAGCCGGAGTGATGACAAATTATGCAAATTTGTTTTGGAAATTCAGCAACATCTGTAACACTTTGCTTCAGAGTTTTAATAATGTAATAGAAGGAAACAAATGTCTAACTGTAAATACTTACAGATAATGGATTGCTAGCATAACGGAGGCGGTTAAGGCACACTCACACTGTGCATTCGTACCGTCCCAAGTACTCTTCACGGCTAAAGTCTAGTTCGTTTGACCAGTGTGAGTACAACTGTACTGATGCACATAAAAAGATGTGCTGAATGGTTCGTGGTAGTTTGATGCGGAGATGGAGTGTTTACTGCAGATTTGGTCAGATGAAAATATTCAAAAACAGTCTGAAAAAACTAAATCTCTGAGGGTTGATGACGTATAAGCAAGAAGCAATCAAGCCTTGGCCCAGATCAATTTGAATACAAGTGGGCCTTGGCCACATGGGAAGAGGGAGGGGGGACATACACCTTAAAGCACAGGGCATGGTACGAATGGACAGTGGGAGTGCGCCCTAAGTCGATGGTTAATGGAACAACATGTAAAGTCTGTCTATCGTCAGGTACACATTCAACATAGTAGATAAAGTTTCCCATTATAAATGAACAAATCCTAACTAAATGACAAAATGTTTTATTTGTCCATGCCCTCTAGAGTTTCTGATCTGACGTCCGATTTTGTCTTCTAAAACTGTTACAAATAACCCTGTGAATGTTATCATTCGTCCAGGTCATCGTTATCCTCAAAGCAATTTCAGTCAAAAACAACTGGACTACTTGTTTGTCTAGGAAGACGTTTCACCTCTCATCCAAGAGGCTTCATCAGTTCATGTACGCATCTGACCAGTCCCAGCCTGGTCAGATGCGTACATGAACTGATGAAGCCTCCTTTTGATGCTGTCCTTGGTCTCGGGAGGACGGTCTTAAAATTGAACAATTACACCTTTTTACTTGGTTTTAAGTCATCAGTTCTTAAAATGAAATCCCTCTGGGAAATGCTCAAATATGTTCAAACATTGTCTTTATTTTTACTTACAGGAAACATAATATGAGAAATGATTAGGAAATTACAGACCTGTACATGAAAGTGGTACTGCAACATCTCAAAGTGATTTCTGTGCAGTAATCTACTAGTTGAGCCAGAGTTTAGAGGCCAGACACATTACAGTTTTTCTCGATTGCTAAGACACATTTCTTGAAAGCTTCTCTCCTTTTCGCTAAACTGTAAACACAAACCCCAATTTTCAAGCTACATTCACAAAACCTCAGACTCTTCTTGCAAAACCAAACTTTCACCTCAAAACAGTTCAATCTGTGCCCAAAACGAAATTGGTTGTCAAATCGTGCCCCAAGTCAATCAAAATTAAAAACACTACTGAGCAGTCACTAAACACTACATAGAAAAATAGAAAACACAATGCTCAGGACATGAAGCTGAATGAATGTTGCAAAACAAAAAAACTTGCATTTAGCACTTTACACAAAGACAAAAAAACAGAAATCTTGTGCATTTACACGCAGCACTTGAACAAAATAAACATAAATCGTATGCATTTGCCACTTGTGTACATGTGCCACCTGTCCTCCCACCCCCATGTGGCAGTCTTTCAATTCTACAGAAAGAGAACATGCAGTTACAAAAAATATACATGGAAAACTACAGACAGTTAGACTAACCCTCCATTACAATACTACAGTACATTGGCACAGTGATGTACTGAAACATATATTTACTTACAGTATATACTGTGGTACAGTATATACTGTAATATGTCATACAGTAATTTGCTCTCAACATTTACGTACTGTACTTTAATGTCAAAAAAGATAATTACCTGTTCTCTTCTCTAAATCTTCAGATTATGGGGGACACAGTGAATCTACCGATGTTTGGTTGTACCCTTTGTCCGGCCTCCCTCATGCTCATACCATGGACAAGAACATGGTCAATCACGGTAGCTCTGATTTCATCAGATATTACTGTTCTTTGTCTTCGCGTACCACCTCGACCACCTTGACCAACCCGACCTCCTCGACCTGCTCTCACACGAACTCTTCCTCTCAGATTTCTATCCATTGTAGTGCCTCACAAATCAGTGCTCTCTGAACTGGCTTTATATATTCCCTCACATCATTAGCCACAAGTGTGATCAATTTGGAGTTTTTGTTTCCAAGTAGTGACAACCTTGCTTTCATTGTGTTTGACTTTTGCCACCTGTGCTTACCATTATGCAGCACAGGTGCATCACAATGAAAATGTGTTGGGAAGTTGTGTCTAAACAGGTGAAAAGTGCTCATGGTTTTGCCAAAAGAGTGATTGATTCAATCAGTGGGTTCAGACAACAGAGAAATTGGTTCAGACAACAGAATTTAGTGTTTTACCAATTGAGAAAAACTGTAACAACCACAGAGTTGTGCAGTGTGACTTGATAAAGTGCTGCATTGTGAACTACATGGCAACTGGGATATCTGTATCCATGGAGATTTGGTTTTCTAGTATCCAAGCAGTTTCCTCAGCAGCAATACTTGTTGACTTGAAGAAGAATTTACCTTTAAATAATGTCATACCAGGAACGGATGGATGGATGGATGGATGGATGGAAAGATAGAAAGAAAAATAGACGGACAGACAGATGCCCGTCACCTGCAGCGTAGAGAAAGAGAGAGAGAGAGAGAGAGAGAGAGAGAGAGAGAGAGAGAGAGAGAGGCATAATGAGATGTGCGGGACAAATTGAGAAACAGGTGACAAAGTGTCAGAGGGAAAGGGATATGGGTGACAATCGTGAATAGTGAGATGACACAAAGCATTAGAGAACAGACCGACACAGACGGAGAGTGTGAATTTACGTGAATGTGAAAGAAAGAAGTGGGGTTTTCTCTACACTACCCTTACTCTCCTTTTTTCTGAGCTGTGAATGCTCCTCACATTATGGCTGCAGGAACGAGACAAAGTAAACTCTGCAGACAAGCTCAGGTATCATTGTCTCTAACAAAGATGCCACCATACACAACACATCGGCTGAATTTACAGAAGGTAGTTTTTGAGTGTCCATGATATTTAGAGCAGCCCTGATTGGCAGTCGTTGACATTTGAGAGGAGGCCAGTCCCTCGGTGAGAACTGATGACAATCAGAGCCATTTAAATCAGAAAAGGTGCTTAGCATTTACTTTACTGCCTCCCTACTCGAGACGAGACAGGGGTATTATTAAAAAGTAACATCTCATCATGTCTTATGTAATTAAAACAATTATCAAAATATGATCACATGCTGTTAGATTTAGCGTGACCTAAACTTCAGTATCTCTATCATAATAATATGTGATCATAATCATCATTTAATCATAATCAGTTTTTTTTAGTAACCAAAGTAATTAAGTAACAGTTCTCTGTTTCCATGGTTACAGTGCAAACAGGAACCACAAATCGTTTGTTTTTTTCATGCCTGTGTATGGTGCAAATTAGCAACGTTATATCTCCTCCAAAGCATTTTGAAAACTTAGACCATTATTATTCCAAATTGAAAAATAAGAATATAAACATTACATTGTAAAATTATTAATACAAACATGCACGAGCGGGAAATGTAAACGACTCAAGAACTATTTCTGAAAAACATTCCTCTGTGACATTAAAAGAAGTAAAACTGAATTTGTATTTAAAAGCACACACAAAGGCTAAGCAAACCAAATGTATTTGCATAGCACCTTTTAACAACAAGGCCATTTAAAGAGCTTTGCATAAGTCACAAATGTGTCAAGACACGATATAAAAGAAGCATAAGGCGATGTAAGAAGACACACATAAATAGGATTTAAATAGATTAAAACAAAGTAAAATGGAAGACTAAAGAATAAATCTAAATGCAGGGGTGTCAAAGGAAAAAAACTAATGCTGTGGTTAACCAGTTTGCCTTTTTTACATAACATAAATCCTTCATAATCCTTTTGTACATGCATCAGATTAGCATATTTTACAGGTAGCACCAATGGAAACCTGCTTTTAAAACAGAGATTTTTTTATGTAGAAATCAGGTTATCAGATCAAAGAACAGCCCTAAATCAAATTATATATATAGAATTATAATATTGATGACACCAGATGAGAGCAACTGTCTGCCTGTGTCTTTGAAAATGCCAACAGCATCCCAGACTGACTGAGAGGAGAATTGGCAGCATTTAGTAATGCCAGAATAGTTTCAAGTTTCATAACATCAAATCAGCGTTGTTGGATGGGTTAAAGATAGAGTTCATATGGGATTTGGACATAGGCTTTAATTAAGGCATGAAGTCTTAATGATACGACCAAAAACTGTGATATGAATGATTGATTTCTTTTGTAGATCTGTGATATACTAGAGCACAGTAGCCGCAAACTGAACTGTTCAAAGAGACAACAACAGTGGAGACTCTTCACTCTTGTATTTGGGTTTCTTGGTTTCTCTCCAAACCTTCTGTCTTCTTTAAGCAATGTGCGAATTTCATCAGCGAGCAGTTTTCTGTCTTTATGGGATCGGGTTACCCCTGATTGAGTCTGTCAATTCCTGCTTTACTACTTGTTCTTTCTGGTCTGAAATTCTGTTTCTCGCTCTTTCTGTCCATCATCCACATCCCTCGGGTCATGCTGAGGAAATATTTCTGATGTACTTGCTGTCTGTTGGCTTTTTTCAGTTTAATAGATTTCACACGAAACTAGAAAAACCTCTCTCTCTCTCTCTCTTTCTCTTTTTTTCTCTCTCTCTCGCTCTCTCTCTCTCTCTCTCTCTCTCTCTCTCTCTCTCTCTCTCTCTCTCTCTCTCTCTCTCTTAAGAGGTAGCACCGTGAGGCACCTTTTCCTCCTGTTCTTCACGCTGTGTTAGGTGAGCGTTATCAGCGCCATAGCATCATCCTTTTACATCCTTTACTCCCTTTGGCCCTCATTTATCAAATGAACGTACGGCAGAAAAACGTGCGTCCGACCATTTCCTGGCAAACTTCGGCATTTATCAATTTGGACCAGAGCGGGAGCTACGATCAAATCTCACGTCTGGTCTGAGGTCGTGTACGCACATTTGAGCCTGTGTATTTGCGGTGCAGCACAGCAAAATCTGGCTGAAAATAATTAACAAACCTCAGCTGTCATTAAGCATAAGCAGTCACATATTAAGAACAGATAAAAACGCAAAAATGAAAATTGTGGTTGGAGCGATTGATTGTACTCATGTGCGTCTGAAGGCACCATCCATGAATGATTACACATTCATCAATCGACAAAACTACCACTCGATAAATGTACAGATGATTTGTGATGCCAAGCTATCGCTTTTAAACGTGGTGGCCAGGGGGGGAGGGCACACGCGATTCTTTTATATTTCAAAACAGCTCGGCTCCAGCCCCCCCGCGACCCCGACAGGGAAGTCATCTCCTCGGTTAGTGGCTACCCTCGATAAATGCATTATATTAAACAAGGTATCAGATGATTAACATTTTGGTATGGTTCTTCTAGGTGACAAAGGTCTAACGGAATACCTAATAACCCCGCTGGCAAACCCCGCTACAGAGCAGGAGCACAGGTTCAGCAGTGCGCACACACGTACACGGGTCACAGTGGAGCGCTGCTTCGGGTTGACTGCCTCCGTTATTCTTTTCCATACAGCGTTTTTATGGGCCCCTTTTATTCCACTCTTGAGACTGCCAAAAAGCACGTCTTTATTTTGCTCCATCTCGGATGTCAGGATGCCGATCTGTGTGTCGGAAAAGTTTCTCTTCTTCCCAGTCTTCCTTGTCTCCATGTTTGACCTCAGTGGGCGAGGCCTCCGAACCAGGAATATTTAAGGGCGTAACATGTTAATGACGATCGAATTCAGCCGCCGCATTTATCAAGGGCCGCTCATTCGTATGCTGAGATTGGTCAGATAGGAATGTTTCATAAATCACACGTGGGTCCTGTTGTACGACCAATTATGCGCTCAGATCTGCGCCCGTTTCCACGCCCGTTTCCACGCAAGATTGATAAATGAGGCCCTTTGTGTGTGTCTGAGAGAGAAAATTAATATTCTAAATTGTGTTCTCTCCCCTTTTCTTGGATAAAAAATGTAATCAAATTTTGTCGTCTCAAATTTTTTTGCACACTTGGATTTTTATTATTTGAAATATCACTGGGACATTGTGTGTGTCTGTTCATGTAGGTGCATGCATGTGTGTGTATGACGTACATGGTGGGGCCTGTCATCATGGCTTGGCTGTATTCTACAGTGCATGTGTCTCCAGTATGTTAGTGATGCTACTGGAGACCCAGCTCTGTTGGAATAACATCCAGGACCCACTGCAACACTACCAGGCCCCCCCCCGGTCATGCTGTGTGTGTGTGTGTTTGTGTGTGTGTGTGTGTGTGTGTGTGTGTGTGTGTGTGTGTGTGTGTGTGTGTGTGTGTGTGTGTGTGTGTGTGTGTGTGTGTGTGTGTGTGCGCGTTTGTGTGTGTGTGTGTGTGTGTGTGTGTGTGTGTGTGTGTGTGTGTGTGTGT
This sequence comes from Echiichthys vipera, assembly GCF_963691815.1. Lineage (NCBI taxonomy): Eukaryota > Metazoa > Chordata > Actinopteri > Perciformes > Trachinidae > Echiichthys > Echiichthys vipera. The sequence goes on along the minus strand of NC_139830.1, from coordinate 12,582,154 downwards.
GTGTGTGTGTGTGTGTGTGTGCTTCTGTTTGTCCTTCTCTAAAATAGACATTCAGACACAGTAATTTAGTCTTTATATTTGTTTTTTTGTTACTCTTTCTCTCTTCAGAGACTGAAAACTGGCAAAAATCAATCCGCATCAGTAATTCACTTGACTCAAATGTCAAAGCGTTCCCTTGTCGACTTAAACATCCACGGTTAAACACACAACAGGTGAAGGAGTGAGCAAGCTAGTGATTTACTGAAATACACCAAGGGGCTTGTTGGAGCATGTAAATAGTTGGTTTTACATAAAGATCTATAGGCAAGAAGGAGGATGCCTTTAATCATGTGCAAGTGGGATGCCATTACCCTTCATCCTCTTGCCGTTAGATCAAGGTCGAACGGTAAGCCTCTTGAAATGCAGATTGGCTGGATTCACAGAGCCAGACAGCTCGGTGAACAATGCAGGAGATAAGAAATAGGAGAGCTACCCAAAAGGCTCCAATTAGCTCCTTAGACTAATCCTCCCGCTCTGGTCTTTAGCTACAAGTCTTTATCTAATGCGACCAAATTAGAACATAGTATTCAGATAACTGGCTAATCTATCATCTGATGCTCAAATGAATGTGTTCCTACCTTCACTAAATCCACGGGTGTACTCAAGCACAAAGTAATGTGAAGGTGTTTTGAGCTGTGGATATTTTGTCAAATAGTAACAAATGAATAACATGTATGAATGCTGATCCTCAGAGCTGAGGGATGAATGTTCAGGCTATTAAAAAGTGTGGAATATAACTCATATCATGTGCTTTCTCAGCAAAAATGCAATTTACCCACAACTGACGTCTGGTACAGTGAGTCAAAGAAAGTGTAAAACCCACAGACTCTCTTACCCTGTTTTGAACCATGAATAATTTGCAGGAATACTGTGATTGTGTTCACAGAGATGTCTTTTGATATAATATCATCTTCAGTGATGACTTCAAAGGTGTTGTGTGTCCTTTGGAAAAAGAGTAATTTTTCCCGCTGTGGTAAATTGGCTGCTTTTTATTGTCGGTGGAGAGAGATGGTCAGTAGAAGAAGATAAATAGGTATTATTTACTTTGATGATGAATATACTTGTGATCTTCCAATGATGAAAGTGCACAAGAGACATACATTTTGTCAGATTTTATTCCAACCGTCTTGGCTAGTTTTTCCAAGAACACAACTTGTAAGTTACGTGTGTCACAAAAAAAAACTACAGGCACTCACCTTCGCAGGCGTCTACCCAATTTGTCAAGTGACAGCTGATCTCAAGTTCGTTCAGAGCTGATCCCAGATCGTCTATCACTACACACAAAGCTCAAGTAGGTTCAAAGGGAGAGTGACTTCATTCTGCTTGGTATGTCATTACTCCGCCATGTCTTTACATAGCAAATATTTGTTGGCTGCTGTATTATTCTTCTGAATATTGAGTGCGTGTCCTTTAAGTACACCCATACTTACTGTAGATCATTAGCTTGTGAAATACTAAAACCAGCCCCCCGCGTTCCATGTTCAAAGTGACTTAATTTATCTTTCTTTCCCATTTTGATGCTCGGTTTAAACTTCTGCAGCATGCTTAAATGCACTGAGCTGCTGCCACATAATCAACTAAACAGCTATTTGCATTACGGTTCATTTTAGGACACTTAACATACCTGTATAGAGTAGATCTAGACTACACTCATCAATCACTCAGTGATTTATTTAACATGCCAGAGGCTGTTCACCTTGGAGACCTGCTGCAGATATGGGTACGGCCTGGCATGAGATTTATACTTTCTGATCACAGAGACTATACAATTCCCCAATGAATGAAGAAAACCCTCCCTTTTAAGTGTAATTCCGGCGTAAAATCTACCCAGGGTCTTTTTCAGCAAATACACTCTTCAGATAAGCCATTTTTTTTTCGTGTAACAACTATTAACTGAGAATTCCTGGACAGTTGCTAACAGCTGACTGCGGCACAGTAGCTCAGGGCATCACGTCGAAGGCACTAAAACGTCTTTTTTTAACCTAATGCTGGTCAAAATAACACCTGACCTCTGCAGTAGCATGAGAAGAGTCCCTACACATAAAATGAAGCATCAATGGGCTTCTTCCTTTTGGATTGCATTTGGTAATTGACTTGAATGGACTTTACTATGAGAGGAGCTGGTACAGGGGCCATTGGTAAGTCTTTCAAAACACTCTTTTAATAAACTCTACGTTGTTGGTGCTTTGTTTTATCTGCAGGGACTCTTATCATGCTACTGCAGAGGTTTGGTGTAATCTTGAGCAGTATTAGTGGTTAAAAAAGCCGTTTTAATGCCTTCATTGTGCTGCCCCGAGCTAATTAGTGATAGCCACATTCCGCTGTTAGCGACTATTAGCAAATGTCCCAAATTTCTCTGTCAATAGACCAAAACCCTGGGATGATTTTACGACAGGATTTCACTTAAACAGGCAGGAACGTGGGATAGACCCTAGGACATGTGGTGCAACTGCAATAATTACATTAAAAACTATAATAATAATAATAGAAATTTGACAAGAAATACTAATAATCATGGCAGCAGGTTTACGTTGTACTAAAATGAAATGAATAGTAGCAATAGTAGCAGCAATGAACAGTTGAATGTTGTACCTAATAAAGTGGCGAGTACATGTATGTTTAAAATCCATACCATAGGTTTTCATTCTGTTTCTCAATATTGTAATTTTAATATTGTTATTTCTGTCTCCTCTGTTTTATTGGGACTGTAAATCCTCCTCAGGCAATTTTGTGATTCTGTGCTACAGAAAAAAATAAAAGATATAAATATAGTACTGCAGGAAATCATGTTGTCTCTGTCTGATAATAGTTTGTCTCAAATAAAGCATCTTCTCTTTAAACATCTTCACAAAAGACGACTGGAGGTGTTACTGTATTTAACTTGCCACCACCCCACCTCCTATTCTTTCTTGTTGTTCATTAAATATATTTGTTTTAGCATTCTTTTGCATCTTGCATCATGCATCATGCATATTCCATATCTGGCTGTGTGCTCCTCAGGGGCTCAAATCTACTTCCTGCTGATCCTTTCGCATGCTGCTGCTGCTGGATTGATATAAAGAGCCCCTCAGAGAGCAGATCCTGCATCACCAAATACAACTGTATATCATTTTTATGAAATTATGCTTTCGCCATTAGTGAGCAAAAATACAGAAAACGTGAAAGCTGATGGACAGGTCAAATACCAGTGGGAAACCGTCTTGTTTTAATCATGAAATCCTCGAACATATACTGTATAAAAATGTGCACGAATCAGGCGGTGTCAGGAAAGTTGTCTTTCATATAGTGGATGAGTACAACTCTCACTGTTTTATTCTCTGTATCAGCTCTGCTCACCAGGCAGCCAAAGCAGGCTAAAATAAACCTTAGAAAGAATGTGCAAATATTATCTGGCCTAGTTTTGCTCAGTAGGAAATTATCTCAATGTTTTAGAGAACTGATTTGGCTTCATCCTGCTAGCTACTACAGCTCGGCCCATGTAGACTTAATTAGGATTTTCAGTGAGTTGTCCTCCTGGATTTATGCTCCAAATGTCCGCCTACCTCTCTGTTAACTCTGATTTATGACTGCTGCAGCTCAGGGAAATGATTGAATGAAAGTAGTAAAATTTTGACCTGCATTTTTTTCCTTAGCTACATTTATTCGCAGGTCGGATTCTTCTTGTTAAACAGTCATGTCCTGATTCACTGTGATCTCATTTCCATACTAATACACCTGTGGGCAACCATGTTCTTGGCTTTTTTGCACCTTCTGCAGAGCAGCTTCGCAGAGATGTTTAAGGTTTAAGTACCCTCCTGAAGAGCTAATTAGGCGTAGCTAGTGGAGGAGAAGGGAACACACTTCAGACACTGTGTACGTCTTTGCGTCTTTGTTTCAGTAGCTCACACGCGTGCATGTTAATACATGTTAGTACATATGAGTGCATGTGAGTGTCTGTATCAAGTGCAGAGGGCCGTCTGTGATGAATTGGGGAATAGTATGTGAGAGCTGGATGGAGCCAATCCAGCCCTGCTTTTTTTCTTTGAGTATTTTGAGTAGAGCTCATTCAAAGGGGACATATTTTGCTCATTTTCAGGCTCATACTTGTATTTTGGGCGTCTGCATCAACATCAATGTGTCTTTTAAGAGTATAAAGCTGTGAAAAATCACCAATAAAGGCTTCTAAAACAAAAAAATAAACAATCGGACAGGTTACAGCAGGAATGCAATCTGAAATTGGGGAGAAATTAAAAATATCAGCAACCCAGATTACAGGCTTACCTGACGTTACCATGTAGCTACATGTAAACACTGCCGTAACGTGCCTGGAGCAGATGACCATATAAAGAATTCCAACCGTGTTGGACATAAGCTTGAGCCGAGAGTAGAATAAAATGTTGAAAATGGTCTGTTCAGAACAGCCTGAAATCTGAGGGGCTTTTTTGCCCACAGGGATTTCTTTTACATAACATTTACCTCATTATTTGAAGCTTTGGCCACAATTAATATGAACATCCAACATTGTAACATTATATATATGACAGATAATAAGGAACAGCATAATAGATCCCCTTAAACCGCACAAGAGCCAGGCCACAAACGGCAAATGGATTTTCCAGTCGAGGAGTCTATGCTGATCTATGGTGTCAAAAGCTGCACTGAGCTCCAGTGAGGAAGTGAGGAGAAATGTGAATCCATAGTGAGCAGAAGATAATTCACCGCTGGAGTCACAGTATCTGAAAGCAGATTGAAAAGGTTTAAAAAGATATGTGCATGAGACACAACTATTCCTTAGAAAAGAAGGTTAGGGCCTGATTGATAAATACCTAGAGACCCTGGATCAAGGTGAGGTTCACAGCAGTCTTAATGCCATGGGGACACCTATATTCAGCATTATAGGTCACAGAAATGGCCAGAGATCTTTAAAACGTTTAGCTGTTAATGTGATCGAGGAAGCAGGTACTTAGTCTCAAAAGTTGAAAGAACAGAAACTATATATATGGGATTCAGGCCAGGGGGTGAGTAATAATCAGTGAGTGTGAGTCTGTTGGAAAAAACAATTCATAACTAATAATGTGGGCTTCGTAGATAATTGGCAGTCTTTCTGGGAAAAACCTGGTCTTATTAGGAGAGATGGTATTCATCCTACTTTGGAGGGTGCCGCTCTCATATCTAAGAACCTGGACGCAGTTGTTAGCGGTCTAAAACCATGACAACCCAGTGTTGGGATCAGGAAGCAGAGTCGCAGTTTAATACACCTCTCTGCGCTGCCCTTATCGCAGGTACCCAGGAAGCAGAGTGGCAGTCTTACACACCTCTCTGCGCTCCCTGTGGAGCATTTTCCAGCTCAGTTTAGTATACAAACACTGTCTGCCCCACGATCATTTAAATTAAACAGATCAAAAATGAACAGAAGAGGAGCTATAAAGAAAAACTTGATACAAATCAACGCAAAATCTGCGACAATGCAACAATATCAGAAAATAAAATGTGGACTTTTAAACATTAGATCTCTCTCATCTAAAGCTGTATTAGTAAACGATCTGATATCAGACAACCATATTGATTTACTCTGTCTGACCGAAACCTGGCTGCGTCCCGAAGAATATGTTAGCCTAAATGAATCCACTCCTCCCAGTCATATTAATACTCATATTTCTCGAGGCAGTGGTCGAGGAGGAGGCGTTGCAGCTATTTATAATTCAGGCCTATTAATAAACCCTAAACCTAAACTAAATTATAATTCATTTGAAAGTCTTGTTCTTAGTCTTTCACATTCAACCTGGAAAACTGTGCAGTCAATTATATTTGTTATAGTGTACCGTGCTCCCGGTCCCTACTCTGAATTTCTGTCCGAATTCTCAGAGTTTCTGTCAAATTTAGTCCTTAAATCCGACAAAGTAATAATTGTAGGTGATTTTAATATTCATGTGGACAGCGATAATAATAGTCTCAGTATCGCGTTTATCTCTCTATTAGATTCGATTGGTTTTAGTCAGAGTGTACATAAACCTACTCACTGTTTTAATCACACCCTCGACCTTGTTTTGGTTTATGGTGTGGAAATTGATGACTTAATAGTCTTTCCACAGAATCCTATTTTATCAGACCATTATTTAATAACTTTTGAATTCATATTACAGGACTACTCACCACTGGGTAAAAGTGTCTACACCAGATGTTTATCTGATAGTGCTATAACTAAATTTAAGGAAGCGATTCCATCTGCATTTACTTTAATGCCTTATCCTAATATTCAAGATTCCTGCACTAACGTTAGTTTCTCTGAAATTGATCACCTTGTTGAAAGTGTTGCAGGCTCTCTAAGAACAACACTTGACTCTGTTGCTCCTTTAAAAAAGAAGATAATAAAACAGAGGAAGTTAGCTCCGTGGTATAACTCACAAACCCGTGAATTAAAACAAATATCGCGAAAGTTGGAAAGTAAATGGCGCTCCACTAAACTGGAGGAATCTCACTTAGTTTGGCAAGAAAGTCTTAAAACCTATAGGAAGGACCTCCGTAATGCCAGAGCAGCCTATTACTCATCTTTAATAGAGGAGAATAAGAACAATCCTAGATTTCTTTTCAGCACTGTAGCCAGGCTGACAGAGAGCCACAGCTCTATTGAGCCATGTATTCCTATAACCCTCAGTAGTAACGACTTCATGACCTTCTTTAATGACAAAATTATAACTATTAGAGACAAAATCAACTCGCTTGGCACCAATCTTTCATCGAACCCAGGAACCTTACAAACTGTACGACCTGATATATTCTTGGACTGCTTTTCTACAGTCGACCTTAACAAATTAACATCTACTATTTCAGCATCAAAACCTTCTACTTGTCTTCTAGACTCTATTCCAACTAGGTTACTTAAAGAAGTGTTACCTTTAATTAGCACTCCTGTATTAGATATGATTAACATGTCTTTGTCAGCAGGTTATGTACCACAGTCTTTTAAAGTAGCTGTAATTAAACCTCTTCTTAAAAAGCCCAGTCTTGATCCTGAGGTACTAGCCAACTATAGACCTATATCTAACCTTCCTTTTCTCTCTAAGATCGTCGAGAAATTAGTTGCCAATCAGTTGTGCGACTTTTTACATAATAATGAGTTATTTGAGGATTTCCAGTCAGGATTTAGAGCAAATCATAGCACTGAGACAGCACTGGTGAAAATTACTAACGACCTTCTAATAGCTTCAGACAAAGGACTTGTCTCTGTACTTGTCTTACTAGATCTTAGTGCTGCCTTCGACACTATTGACCATCACATCCTGCTACACAGACTAGAGCATCTGATCGGCATTAAAGGAACCGCACTGAGCTGGTTTAAGTCATATCTATCAGATAGATCTCAGTTTGTACATGTTAATGACAAATCCTCCATGCACACTAAAGTTAGTCACGGAGTCCCACAGGGTTCTGTCCTTGGACCGATTCTTTTCACCTTATATATGCTTCCCTTAGGAATTATTATAAGGAAGCACTCCATACATTTTCATTGTTATGCTGATGATACACAATTATATTTGTCGATCAAACCAGAAGAAACCCATCAGTTAGATAAACTTCAAATGTGCATTAAGGAAATAAAAAGCTGGATGACCTGCAATTTCCTGATGTTAAACTCAGACAAAACTGAAATTATTGTACTTGGCCCCAAAGGCCTCCGAAACTCAATAGCTAAAGACATTGTTACTCTGGATGATGTTGTGTTGTCCTCCAGCACCACAGTAAGGAATCTGGGTGTTATTTTTGATCAGGATATGTCCTTCGATTCTCACATAAAACTAACAACAAGGACTGCATATTTTCACCTGCGTAATATTGCAAAAATTAGGAACATTGTGTCTCAGAAAGATGCAGAGAAACTTGTTCATGCATTTGTTACTTCTAGGCTGGACTATTGCAATTCCTTATTATCAGGCTGCTCCAATAAGTCTGTTAAGAGTCTCCAGTTAGTCCAAAATGCTGCAGCTCGTGTACTAACTAAAACAAATAGAAGAGAACATATTTCTCCTGTATTAGCTTCTCTGCACTGGCTACCTGTAAAATCTAGAATAGAATTTAAAATCCTTCTCCTTACGTACAAAGCTCTTATTGGTCAGGCTCCGTCGTATCTTAAAGAGCTCATAGTACCGTATTACCCGACTAGATCACTGCGCTCTGAGAATGCAGGGCTACTCGTCGTTCCTAGAGTCTCCAAAAGTAGAATGGGAGGCAGAGCCTTCAGCTACCAAGCTCCTCTCCTGTGGAACCAACTCCCAAATGTTATTCGGGAGGCAGACACTGTCCCCTTATTTAAGAGTAAACTTAAAACTTTCCTTTTTGATAAAGCTTACAGCTA
>NC_139830.1:12471283-12568783 GCF_963691815.1 Echiichthys vipera | reverse complement strand
ACAGCACGTGTCTGTCTCCTTCCCCAGGATGCCTTGCTGCGGCTGGCGGCTGTTGTCGATGCACACTCGCTTCGAGTGGCCCTGCGAGACAGCATACAGGAGCTGCTGCCCAGCACGGTATTTACACACACACACACACACACACACATATACAGACACAAACACTACATTTGCACAAGTAGCTAAACATCATTAACATTACCTTGATTTATCACCTAAAAACTAGAAACTTTCTGTATTCAGAGTGGTAGAGCTAAAAGCCTTGGCTCTGACATGAGACCAGGAAACAGAGGCCCAGGCCTTGTTGCTAATAGATGAAGCTCATCACTCATTAAATTAATTAAAATCTGTTTAATAGTACAAGTGAACGTGTACGTGTGTGTTTTATTCCAGGAGTGTGTATGTGTCTACGTGCTGGAGGGATTTTCAAGGCTTCTCTCTGACGACCCGCCACACGAACTACCGCAGGAGGGAAAGATCAGGTGTGTACTTTTTGTGTGTGTGTGTGTGTGTGTGTGTGTGTGTGTGTGTATGTGTGTGTGTGTGTGTGTGTGTGTGTGTGTGTGTGTGTGTGTGTGTGTGTGTGTGCGTGCGTGCGTGCGTGCGTGCGTGCGTGCGTGCGTGCGTGCGTGCGTGCGTGCGTGCAGCATGTAGCATGTAGCAAGGCACAGATGCTTTGCAATAGAACAAGGGAGAGATGAAGAGGGGAAACAGAGACGCCTGTTGTCTCTGTGTGAAGAGCAGGTGTCACCTGAATGATTATGAGCCGCTCAGCCTAAAACACACATCATCAACACAGTGTCACAGAGTCTCATCATAAAGACCCAAGGGGGACCTTGTCTGTGTCTCCTATCCACTTATTTGACCACTTTTTTTCTCATCCCCCTCTACTGCTCTCTCATTAAAACACTCCCTGTTACTCACTTTTCCCCACTTATTACACACCCCTCACTGACAAACTCTCTCCCTCTCTTGTTATCTGCTATCCCATCTTCCCACCTCACTGCATCAGTCTGACGTTGTCCTTTTTTTCCCCCTCCGTCCCTGAGGAGCCACAAAGCCGGCTGCGTTTCTATCTACTCCCTCCCCCCCTTTCCCTCCACACCGCTCCTCTGTCTCTCTCACCTTCAATCCCTCTCCCCGCGGAAGCGTCACAAGGCTAATAGCTGAGGTGACAGCGCCCGGGGTCCCTCGGTGAGACATGGAGATCCTCTCGTCTCTTAAGTGCTCTCTGAAGCTCTACAACCCTGTGTGCTACTGCGACTGCTGCCCAGGGTCTGGCAAAAAACCAACACTACATAATAGATGAAACTGTCTGTTTGTCGACCCTTTTTTCCCGCAAACACAGGCACACACACAGACATGCTTAAGCAGACACAAACACGCAATCACACAAACACACACACACAAACACACACACATACATACATTTGTCAGGGATGCATGCAGACTAGAGGTAACAGGGATATTAAAATAGCTACAGGGTAACTTTTCTCCCTCACCTGCTTATATAAACCTGCTATCAAGACCTTGGCTTACACGCACACGCACATGCACACACACACACGCAAACACACACACGCATGCACACACTTACACAAACACAGCCTAAATGAACCCATCCGAGAGGCAGAAGGCCACTTTGTCCGAGCCTCATTCCAGCCAAAGCACAAGCCCATTAACTGGACCTTGACAAACACACACACAAAGATAAAAAATGATGATACTTTACCCTCTAAACTATTTCTTGTGTACAAAATAATTGAGCAAAATTCAGCAAAACAAATTATTGTTAGAAATACTGCAAAATGAAAACACAGTCCAAGCCAAGATCCAAAGTACATGGAAGAGTTGCACAACCATTGCAATAAACACTTTGAAGTTAGTTTTGGGATTTAAACTCTTAAACTCAGCCAACCAAAGGACATAACACCACATTATTATACCGAACAGATACGGCTAAAATGAAGATATAAATGAACAGAATTTCACCATTAAATGACAAGCACAAAATATTTGTAAATCAGTAACTTGGCTGATTGCAAAAAAATGTTTATGAACTATGTATCTTACAGTTAAACCTGGGCCAAAACCTGCTTGGCAAAAAGTCCATATCAATCTTTCATCATATTGTAATTCACATGTTTTGCACCTCCTCTTGGCTCTGTTTTCAGGCTTAAGAAAATCTAGCCTGTGATGGTATTCCTATTGGCTCAGGACAGAGAGGAAGAGCTGCAGCAAGAGGTCCAACTCTGCTGTAAAAAAAAGTATTTTTGCTTTTTACCTACTGCAGCTTTAAGAGTTTGACAGTGTTACTGCCATTACCGCTCAGAGTTGTATTAATAACTGTTATATTACAGGATTACAGAATACATATATATATATATATTATTAATTTACAAAATGCAAAGTGAGCAAACAAAAGAAAAATCTAAATCAAATCGATATTTAGTTGTTACTGCCCTTTGCCTTCAAACCATAGACTGTATAAAGTCAATGCTTCAAACCAGCATCAATTCTTATAGGTACCCTTGCCCAATTCAGGGATTTTGTAAGATTATAGTCAGGTGTATGATCAACCAATTCTACCAAACAGATGCTAATGATCATCAATGTCACATGTAGGTTGAAAGAGTCATTAACAAATACAGAAACAGTTGTGTAGGAGGCTTAAAACTGGCTGAGGAACAGCCAAACTCCACAAGGTAGCAAGACACAAGGTAGTTATACTGCATCAGAAAAGTCTTTTCAAACCCAGATTTTAAAGCAGACTGGGATTTCAAGATTTGCCGTTCAAGCTCTTTTGAAGAAGCACAAAGAAACATGCAACATTGAGGATCGTAGACGCAATAATCGGCCAAGGAAACTTAGTGCAGCAGATGAGAGATACATCAAGCTTATTTCCCTTTGAAATCGGAAGATGTCCGGCAGAGCCATCAGCTCAGAACTGGCAGAAACCAGTGGGACCCAGGTACACCCATCTACTGTTCTGAGGAGTCTGGCCAGAAGTGGTCTTCATGGAAGAGATGCGGCCAAAAGCCAAACCTCTGACGTGTAAACAAGGCCAAGGGATTCAACTATGCCCGAAAACATAGGAACTGGGGTACAGAAAATGGCAGCAGGGTCTTTGGACAAAATTTGAAATTTTTGGCTTTAGCATAAGGCAGTTTCTTGCCGAAGGGCTGGAGAGCAGTACAATAATAATGTCTGCAGGCAACAGTGAAGCATGGTGGAGGTTCCTTGCAAGTTTGGGGCTGCATTTCTGCAAATGGAGTTGAAGTTTTGTTTAGGATTCATGGTGTCCTCAGTGCTGAGAATAACAGGCAGATACTTATCCATCATGTAATACCATCAGGGAGACGTGTGATTGGCCCCAAATTTATTCTGCAGCAGGACAACGACCCCAAACATACAGCCAATGTCATTAAGAACTATCTTCAGCGTAAAGAAGAACAAGAAGTTCTGGAAGTGATGGTTTGGCCTCACAGAGCCCTGATCTCAACATCATCCAGTCTGACTTGAAAAGGAGATCTGTGGTTACTTCTCCAAGACGTTTGGAACAACCTATGAACCGAGTTCCTTCAAAGACTGTGTGTAAGTGAACCTAGAAGAATTGATGCTACTTTGAAGGCAAAGGGTGGTCACACCAAATATTGATTTGATTTAGATTTCTCTTCTGTTCAGTCACTGCATGTTGATAATTGATGAAAATAAACTATGAATTCTTCCATTTTTGAATACATTTAGTTTATAGACATTTTTACACACCTGCCTAAAAGTTTTGCACAGTACTGTATGATACAGAATTACTTCATGCACTGTGATCACATCCTTCTACAGTAGATGTCCGTCATCTACAAAACCTCTTACAGATATTACAGAATGCCTTAACTGCATTAACATTAACTCACACACCACCAGGGGTGGCCTATTTAAATGTACAAATCCCAGTCTTTGCCACTGCTGCTGCTAACTGTTGTCACTGGCCACCGCTGCACTGTAAATATGCCAGGCTTGATCTATTTTTTTTAATCAATTTGGACTATTGTTGCTGCAAACCATTCCAAGTGAAGCTGTAGTTGACCTTAAAGCTATCTCCACACACCACCATCATGCATTATCTAATAGGAATGTCATACAGGCACAAAGAAATCTAAATAGCAACATTTTTCCTGATGCCCCAGGGTGAGTTTTTTGCCCTTTGCCTTGCCCACTATAAATTGGCGTCATGGTCATGCAGAAACACTGCTTTGAACAAAGACATTACACAGAGGTCAGCTGTATTTGGCACCACGGTAAAGTATGACGAGATTGTTTTTTGTCTGAAGTGGACTGTTCCTCGGTCAGCTGAAATAAATGGACACTTTTGTCCATGATTTTGGTGTTTTGTGCGTGCATGTGCAAATGTGTCCGTCTTTGTGTCATTTGGCAGTAGTGAGTCCAGAATAAGCAAAAATGTCTCATATTTTTGCAGAAGAAAGCGGTATTAAATATAACACAAGCACAGACCTACAAATTTGTCACACCCGGCCAGTGTTTCTCACACGCACACACACATACACACACACACACACACACACACACACACACACATGCCTGTATTGAGTTCCTATAATTTCACAATGAATAATAGTTCTATTCAGAAATGTTTTGGTTAGTGTCAATGAGCACAACGTGTCTGTTTTTGTAATGCTGGTGATTGTTTTTCCATTTGCTCCAGTTGTCTTCTCAACCCCCTCTTCCTCTTTGTCTCCCCAGTGTCTGACAGACTGTCTCTCTCTGTGTTTTAAGGTAATTGTCTTTCTCAAACTCGATTTCTCTGTCTCAGGAGTATCATAGACCAGCTGAAGCGATGTCAGTGTGCCGGCCTTCCTCTGTCCGAACTGCCAGAGAAATACAGAATCTGCCTTGCTGCACCGTTACCAGCACACAGAAGAGGTGTGTGGTTTTCCAACGTGTCTGCATGTTAAAGCATGTAGCAAAGGCTTGAATGATTCTGGCCGACAGACAAATGGACCGACAGCTGAATGTGTGTGTGCTTATTTGAGGATGTGTGAGAATGCGCCTGTGCATGCAGAGGAACACAGAGATGTGAAAGCGTGGGAGAAAAAACAAATGAACGCAGGTAGAGAGTGAAGTTTTGAACAAGAGACGATGATTGCCGAGGGATAGGTATGGAGCTGCGTGGGCAACAAACTTGGACAAGAGACTCACTATGGAAGGTCTATAATGAGAAAAAAATGCAAGAGTACTGCATTCCTCTTCATATGAACATTTCTTGTTTTTATCTAAAAACTGAAACAGGAGAATAACCTGGAGGGATGTAATTATGGAGACATCCTGATGTGGACATGCATGATCGCTCCGCTCTCCATCAATAAACTGTGGAACATTTTATTAAGTTACAGAAATAATAGTTTGGTACCAAAATGGCAAAAACTTTCTGTGTGCATGTGTGGACAGAAACACACTCACCTTGAAGATCGAACTAATATTGTCCATAAAGATGTGCTGTTGTTATGTGCTCTACACTGAAGAGAAATGAAAGAAAACAGTAAACAGTTCTATACAAGGACATTGCGTTTATTTTTTTCATCCTTGTTTCCCCTGCATATTTCTATTAGTGCTAGAACATGGAGAAAGAACAGATAAGATTAAAGGACAAGGACACAGAAAGAAAATAAAGGAGAATGATAAAAGGACCCAGAGTGCATTTTGTCTGAATAAATGCATGATGTATTTTGAATGCTTCACTTTATTTTTGTTTTTACTTTCTTTCTTCTAGCTGTTGTCATTCCTCTCTTGGACCAGGAGCGGGACAAGGCCATCGCTGTCTTATTGGTGAGTCCTTGCGTTCAAGGACATACGATAGGGTTTCAATAAATGAATAAGCCAAAGTAACAAAAGCAGTCCCTGCTGATTAAGTCATGACCTCCAAAAAGGCTGATATTTAGTTTAATACCATTTATGTATGAATTTGGTTTTACTTAACATTCACAAATGAAATGAACAGCTCACAACAGTCAAGCCCATTAACTGGACTACACCGAAATGTCTGTGTGTGTGTTTTGCAGGTGGGCTGTAATCCACTATCTGATCAGGATGAAGTGCATCTTAACATGCTGGAGAAACATGTAAGCTCTCTCTTTATCTTTCTGTTTTGGTCATTAATGTGAAAAAGCAACTTGACGATAGTAGCTGACCCAAACCGACATGTTTCGGCACGCAGCCTTTATCATAAGCTGTACAAAGAGTGTGTCAAACTCATGGAGCTCATTTGGGGCTCATGGGTCTTACACAGCCCAATTTGATCTCAAGTGTGCCAAACCACTCCAGAAAGATCCAAAATCCTATCTGCAACCAGAGTTTCTTGTGAGGCCGATGTTGGCAAAAGCCTGTCGCTTGTCGGGGCATGCGATTTCTGCAGCCTTCAGCATGTCTTTGCAAACTTACCCTCAAAGTATCCAGCTATTAAATCGTGACATAACACCCTTTCAAAATAAAATTTCCAGGTCCAAGCCTCCTATTTCTACACTTGTGTTTCCCATTATTTGAACAGATCTGAGTTCAAACTCTCAGTTTAATTTTCATGTTATCCTTTTCATATCGATTAAAAGGTGTCTCACTGAAGAAAGAAGCGATCATAATTGTTTACAGGTTTGGACCGCAAAATAGTATTTTGAAAGGGTGTTACGTCAGACTTCGATGGCTTTGATGCTGATGCTGAGATATTGCAAATACTGCCCACAAGTTATGAAGCTTCTCTGTTCTCAGTTCTTTTATTTTTTTTACGATGATGAGTCTGACAGTGGCAGCGAATATTCCTTCAGCACTAAACATCGCTGTAAACAAACCAAGTACTCTGACCTCCCACTTCTTTGAAGAAAAAGGATGTGGTCCAAAATCATCGGTCATTTTATATACACGCAAAAATATGTGTTGTATTCACACTCACATGCTTAGTAATTATTCCTGTGTAAAACTGGTGTTTCTGCATACGTGCATGATGTCACAGGCCTCAGTGGCGTGTGCGCGAGTCCAGGCTGTTCAGACGTCCTACCAGAGGCCTCCTCTCAGCCCCTCTCCCCTACAGTCCCACAATGCACTGCTGCACCTCAACGTCTCAGACCAGGACTACTGCGAACTGGACCGCAACATTCTGCAACTTTGTGGTATGCACGCATGAATGGTTGAAAACCATTCACACATGCACCATACATAAAGGCTACAAACCTCTGCTCTCTCTCTTTCTCATACATCTTACATTTCCTGCACTTTGTGTATTTAAACACAAAACTGTGAGGCAAACACACACACACACACACACACACACACACACACACCCTGGTATATGTTGTATGTTAATGAGTAAGCCCATCTGGATAAAAAGATCTATGAATTTAGATGGACTCAGTGGCAAGAGTAATGTGTGACAGCTCCTGTGTGAAAACAGAACGCTTCGCAAAAACGCTGTTTAAAATCTGATGCATGACGCCGTTCCTGTGCACATACACGCACACCTTTGTTTACTCCCTGGTAATTGTCAACAAATATGAGTTGAGCTTTATAATCCTCAGTTTATTTCCAGCCTCTACCTCGCCTTAATGCTTCTCAGTCCAGCTCTTTCTTTAATGGTGTTCATCTGTAGTCCAGGCAGCTCTCCATCCCCTGTCCTGTCTTCATTATTAGTCCCTCTGTTGGCTGGTTCCTGTTCACCCTTCACCGACCCCGCTGTCTCAATGCATCCCTCACTGATTTGCTTTCTGTCCACTTGCGTACATGCTCTGCATTCCCCGTCTTCCTTAACGCCAATCTGCCCTTGCTCCTCTCTGTTTTTTTTTTACTCCCATCACTCTCTCTCTCCCTTTTCTCTTTTAGGTGAGCTCTTTGACCTTGATGCAGCCTCTCTCCAGCTCAAAGTCATCAATTATGTAAGTGGTTGAAATCTTTCATATACTCCCCTGTGCAAACACACACACCCAGTTGAAGACACACAGTACATGCAAAACATGAAATCCGCCCCATTGACTTGTTCCCCTCTTCCTGTCTTTACCTATAAGAAAAGCGTTTTATCACACAGTTGCCTCATCAGTCCCCCCATAGTACTGTATTGTCCCCCTGCTACATATATGATGGACTGGATAGAAGGAGGGTGGCAGGGGGGGAGAGGTGTAATGATTGATTGCAGTAAGGGCGAAGCTTTGGGCTGAGATTAAGGACAGAGAGAGGAGATATCAGATACAGTATGTGCAGAAACCTTACAACAATTTAAATATGGAATTATTCACTGATAAAGAAAATATGAGATAGAGAGGGATAAAGTAAGAGAGAGGAGAGCAGATAGATCTGAAGGTTATACTGAATCAAAGGGAAGAGGTCTTGGTCCAACATAATGGATGTACGCACTTGTGATTCTTTTTTCATATTTCTTATTGAGCATGAAGGACTTTTTTTTTATTAAGAGTTTTAGTAAAGCAGTGCAAGTTAAGTCAGAGCTTGTCTCCACACAAAAAATTCAAGGGCTTTACATTCATTGGTTCCAGCGGGGAATTGCTGCCTTTATTCGTCTTCTGTGAAATGTCAGTAAGCAATTAGAAAATGTAATCTTGGACTTGTTACAGACACTTTTTGACCATATTCTGACAGTTAGAAGTTAGAAAATAATTGGGAGATGAATTGATATTAAAACAACTGTTACTAACAAACGTAATGTCCAGGATATCTATTTCTAGAGACTCAGATATTCAAACTATATTTCATTCTCAATGTTTGTTTTATGCAATAAACAAGACACTGGTTTTTAGTTATTAGTAATATAAAAAAAAATGTGAAAATCAGATTTTACAAATACCATTTGCAGTTTTAGTACTCGGTATTAAAACATTGATTGTTTTGTTGTAAATTTTGCTTAATTCATGGGACATTTTTTTTCATTTTCAGCACCTGATTTACTGTAGTGATCAGTATCCTATTTATCAGAAAAAATGATTTCCTTTCAGATGAGTGTGAACATCAACTCTATATAAAAATTGGTTAACAGCAATCTGCTCCCTTTAAAAATAGTAAAATCTAATCTGACCTTCCCTGCTACCTTGACACCACAGGACTAGATCCATGGGGTGGGATGTCTGTAAACCATCAGTTACTGATGCCTCTAACTTGAATTTGTAGTATTTGTTATGTATCTGAATGAAGGTAGAGGAAAGAGATGTGGTGTTGCAAAAATGCTGCAGGTTTTTAAAATGTATTTTGAATCCGACATGATTTGTTTTGCCTGTTTATTGTTACTGTTGTAAAAAGGGGTGACGGAGGAGGGAGGAAAAGGAGCAGGAGATTGTTGCTTCTGAGGAATCTTCAGTTTGTTGGGAAGTGCTTGGGGCAGTTCTCATGGGATTAACTGTATTTTGGAAAAACGGGGGTGGGGAGGTTTGTTATTATATGTGGGTGCAGCGACCTGCTTTGTGTGTTAGTGTGCGCGTGTTTGTGTGTGTGTGTGTGTCTGTGTCTGTGTGTGAGAGAGTTCATGTGTGTGCATGTTGAGTTTTGTGACTGGGGGGTAAATGTGTCGGCAGTCGCTGGTGTATCTCTCCTGCTTGATCTCTATCCAGCTCTTGGATTACAGAGAGGAATAATATGTGAGGAAACGCTGCTTTTATGACTGTGTGTGGGTGTGTGCGTGTGATCATGTACAGTTTTTGTATCATCATATATACAGGCGTGTGTGTTCCCACAAATTGTGAGGGAATTTCAGTCTGGGAATGAAATGTTTCTCGTCACAGATACAAAAATGGTTGAGACTCTGCAGCTCTTACAGGGAACAGCAGAAGTTTATGTGAGGAGTTGACATTCAACAAATGATCTTGTGTTAAAATCACAGCATGTTCATGTATTTTCTGATACTTACACCGTATGAATGTTACGATCAATAATGAAGAGATGATCATGAGTGAAAGGTGAAGAATGCAATGTTAATAGGAATATGTATGATAATGTATAGAAATGTATGTATGTAGAAATGTGGAAAATGATATGTTACCATTTGGGAAAAGTTACAGTTGAATTAATCTTCATCGTTTGTATGATACAACTCTAAATGCATTCCTGATTTTATTGTGTGAGTTATATTTAATTTGAATTTTCTGTAAATAACAGAAACATGTATCACACCAACAAGTCTTTATTCACAATTTGATTTGATAGTGCAGATTTTTATTCTTGCCTCACCCTAGACCCAGTCATTTTCCACTGTCCACTGATTTCTGATCTTATCTTCCCACCTCGACTATGCTCCACAAAATCTTGAATTGAGGCTTTAAAAACAATCAGACTGAGTCTCATAGAGAGAGCTTACTTGTGATTGTGTTTGCGTTCTCCTTTAGCTGCAGCAGCAGACTCTATCGCAGTGTTGTTGTTTGCTCCTGGTGTCTGAAGACAACCACCAGCTTTTCTGCCAGGTACACACACACTTACACACAAATTAATGGGCAGTGATACAAATAAATGCCATCTACCGTTTTAGCAATGACTCAATAAAATAAGCCGTGACCTTTGACCTCTGTAACCTTTAGGTAGTTGGCGACAAAGTCCTGGAGGAGGAGATCAGCTTCCCGGTGAGGCCAACAAACACAAGACTTTATTCATATGAATAATCATTTATGCATTCTTTCTGTCCTTATTTGTGTTCTTTGTTCCATGTTGAGTGATTCATGCCTTCATTCAGTCAGTGGCTCATTCATTCACTTGTATTTCTTACTCTGAGGGCCATGAGGCGGCGCACTTAGATACTCTGAGGGAGTGTAATCTTTTATAATCCCTGTCAGGTATGATTATTAAGAATTTTGGGCAAGTAATTTCACTTGCTTTGGGTCGCTTTAAGTCTCCTATCCCTGGTTGTGGTGCAGATGCAGCATTTTTCTTTCTGTTTTTTTCTTTCCACATGGTGCAGATAGACCATGTGCCCCAGGTCAAATGATGTGTGAAATCTTGATAGTAGTTGATGCAGATGGATATTAAGACACAAATAACATCCTAGATGGGCTATTGTGCTAATTTAACAAGGGACATAATAGACTCAGAATAAACTAGTCTTAAAATAATCTCCAGGGACTCGCTCAGCAACTCTGCTTTCTTCCCGTCTCTCTCATTACACTGATTTTCTTCACTCACCCGTCCTTTATCCCCCTTTACTCTCTCCTCTGTTCAGCTGATGTTTGGACGCTTTGGTCAAGTTGTTGAAAAGAAGAAGTCAATTACTCTTCAGGACATCAGTGCTGTAAGGAGACATTTTCTGCCTTTCTGTCTTTCCTATCGATCTGTTCTGTGTTTATTGAGCTGATTTTTCTGCCTCTCTTCCTCTCAGGAGGAGCGGAGGCAGCTGTCCAGCATGTTGGGCTGTGAGATCTCCTCCATGCTTTGTGTACCAGTTGCCAGCAGGGCCACTGGCCAAGTGGTGGCGTTAGCGTGCGCCTTCAACAAGCAGGGTGGGCAGAGGTATGTATGTACGTGAAAGATTGGCTCATACTGTGAGCTATCATTAACCTTTTTCATGTTGTGATCATAAGATCACCCTGAATCATTACACGCAGAGTAGGGTTATACTACAAAAAAATGCTGGGATGTCAATCTGATGATAATTGAGCTTTTCCTAATTCTTAAAGCTCTGACTCATGTTGGGTACAAAGATTAATCAGACAGAGGCTTACAGTAATGTTGGGATGGGTAGACCTAATTCATTGAGGTCAACAGCTCAGATGTGTTGAATGAATTGCAGTGGAGAGTTTGCTGCTGTTTCCACTGAAATCTGCCACAAACAAGCAGAATGTGCTGCATGCTCCCTCATGAATGTACACCATCGCGTGTGTGTTTGTGTGCATGTGTGTGTGTGTTTATGTGTGTGCGTGTGTGTGTGTGTATGTGTGTTTGCGTGTGCATGATGCTGCTAGGAGCAATGCTGCTATCTCTTGAATACAGAAATCTGTAAAAATGCACTCCAGCTGTGACTGTGTGTTTGTCTATTTTTGCGTTGTGTGTGTTTATCTATCTATCTGTCTATCTATCTATCTGTCTATCTGTCTGTCTGTCACATCTTCTTGTTAAGCAGAATATCTGCAAGATAATATGCAAGAAGTATGATAAAATAAACGAATACGATAATAACAAAAAACAATGGTACAAAAGTAGAAAGTTTAATTTAACACAGACAATAAATAAATCATAGGACATAAAATGGATTAAGTTTCCTCCCTCCCTCTCTCTCCCCCTCTCTCTCTCTCCCTCTTTCTCTCTCTCTCTCTCTCTCTCTCTCCCTCTTTCTCTCTCTCTCTCTCCCTCTCTCTCTCTCTCTACTAAGATAGATGAGAAGGGATCATGTCCTATAATTTCTCCCTCTGCCAGTGGCAGTGATGCCAGAGACATCTCTCTGACATCTCATTACCATAGTAACAGCAGCAGGATTATGTGTATAACTTTTCATAAAATGTGATAAATCTATCCATTGCTCCAAGCACAGATTTTAGTCGACACATATATCTCAATGATGCATCCGCTCATCATATAGATTGCATATTCATTTTAGTTTAGTGGAGCTTCTTTCTGCCTGGCGTCCTACATGTATAAATTAGCCTCTTACCCTAGGACACTGGCACATGAAAACATATTGTGACACCAGTAACAGGTTTATAACTCAGCTTTGATGCCAGAAGAAAAGAACACTACACACTAACCATTACAGAGTTGTGCGTATACCACACAAATAATGATCTGTTGATGGAATACGCAGCGATGTAAGAATACTAGGATGTCTAAGGCCAAGGATAAGATTGAAATGAAATGCCTGGAAGGCTGTATTAGTTGGCTGTTGGTTTTAATTCTGATAGCATTAAAGGGTTAGATGTTAATGAGGCAGGGTGTCTTACTGTCTGTACTTTTGAGAAACTGCAACCATGGCAGCACCACACAAGACCAAACAGGGCACACACATTCTTGCTTACAATATATATATATATATATATATATTTATATATTAAATTAATACCACTTTTCTTTGTTCACAGTAAAGTGTTGTGTTCTCTCTCACTGTGTCTGTCCAACATCTGTTCTTTTGAAATGCACTCCTGCTATTTTTCATTCTAGCTGTGGAAATTTAGACTACTGTAAATAAGTAGCTGGTACCACAGAAATGTACCCTCCAGCCTGAAAAGTATTGAGAGTATGAACTTTTTACCCATAAATTGAGCTTCCCATGACTCTCCCAGGCTCAGGTCAAATCCTGCCTCCTTAGCCATACCATACCATGTACGGCTACGCACTGCTCTGGACATCAACACAATAACGTGCCACTGCCCTCTGTAGGCAGAGAGGGAGAACTG
The DNA here is from genome assembly GCF_963691815.1 of Echiichthys vipera. NCBI lineage: Eukaryota > Metazoa > Chordata > Actinopteri > Perciformes > Trachinidae > Echiichthys > Echiichthys vipera. Next base: position 12,555,416 of record NC_139830.1, on the reverse strand, counting down.
TAGGCAATTACCAGCTTCTCTGTGGTCACTGCAGATGATTTCATTTATGAGTCTTCATTTGATTGCTTCATGCTGTCAACTTCTCATGTCATTTCATTTTAAATGAGAGTCACATCCATCATCTGCAGGAAACCAGAGTTTTGTTCTGTTTTCAGTGAGTTAGACACATTACAGTAACGTCAATCTTACACAGCTGTAAGTGGATTTCGTCTGTGTTTATAGTCAATATTCATAATTATGCATCATGCAATTCTTATAGGGTTATAACAATTATTTTCATTATTAGTTAATCCACAATTATAATCCATTTAACTGTTCCATAAAATGCAGTGGTGAAAGTAGTAGTGAGATATTTATATTTAAGTGCAGCAAAACTTGTTGAAAGTATCAAAAGTAAAAGTACTTATTATGCAAAATGGCTCCATTCAGAGAGTTACATTTATCATATATGAATGTTATTATTCATAGTTGTGTCATTTTAACAGTGTCATATAGTGTTGGGAAGTTTTAAGTTATAACAATATATCATTTATAAATCTGATTTTATATTTTACAATCTTGATCAGAAAAGTAATTATAGCTGTCAGATAAATATAAATAGATAAAGAAAAATAAAAAGATAAAGCACGATATCCCCACAGTTTAAGTAAAGTACAAGTACCTTAAAATTACAATACAGTAAAATAATTGAGTAGATGTACTTAGTTACATTCCACTACTGATAAAACTATTTTTAAAAAGTGGAAACAATGTCAATCACAGTATTCTGAGTTGATTTGATTTGATTTATCAAATTGTATTTCAAATGTCTTACACATGAAAAGACATAAAATACAACTGAGGATAAAAAAACACAATAAAGTCCAGGACGTATTTCCATTGTGGTCCTCAACAAAAAACATCGGGACAAGACAAGACACGACAAGACACACAGAGAGTGTATGATAGTCAATAAGAACATTTATCTTAAATAACTGTAAAAATGGAAACTGTAACTGGCCCCATGCTCTATTCAGCTACCTTCTCCAGTAACCAGGTCTTGATTCTCTTTTTAAAAGAGTTGACGCTGGAAATTACTTTAAAATGCCGATCTAACTTGTCCCACTGAACTGCCCCTATATAGGCAAAGGCTCCTTTCTCTGACAATGTCTTACATTTAAAGGGACACAGATCTGATATACTGCCACAAGTGCAAATATTGTGTTTGTCCTTTACTTTAGTAATAAGACACAACAAAAAATGTTGGACACTACAAAACAATATTTTATGGATCAGCCTTGACATAATAACACGAGACTCAAGATTTCTAAAGACCAAGATGACCAAACATCCAAAGATGGTCAGTTTACAGTGATATAAAACATTGACTTATCGATCAAATTACCCACAAGTGTGTGAAATTGTAGTATCTGATGCAGCTCTGTCTAAATTCAGATGTATCATGCACTGTGTGTGTGTGTGTGTGTGTGTGTGTGTGTGTGTGTGTGTGTGTGTGTGTGTGTGTGTGTGTGTGTGTGTGTGTGTGTGTGTGTGTGTGTGTGTGTGTGTGTGTGTGTGTTCTCTGCCGCAGACACACAGAGGCAGATGAGCATGCGATCCAGCACTGTTTCTGTTACACTTCAACGGTCCTCACTTCAACTTTGGCCTTCCAGAAAGAACAGAAACTCAAAGTGGAGTGCCAGGTACTGCACATGCCCACACACATACTCACTCATACATTAATATGCATGAAGTTAAAACCCTTTTATTGTTCACTCTTTCTCCACACAGGCACTCTTACAAGTGGCCAAGAATCTCTTCACACACTTGGGTAAGGTCTGCCTGTGTGTCTCTGTGAAGAAAGCAAGTTGTAGGACAATTTGTGTTAATGGCCGTTATTTAAGTGCTCACATAGTGAAACGAATGGAGCGCATAATTGAATGAGATATTACCGAAAAGGTGATTACACCCAGGATCATAACCATAAAATCAAAAGGGCATTAAAAGTGATGGCTCCACCTCTCCGGCCTATAATTACACTGAGTCATTTAGATTCTTATCCAACAGTAAGCACCAACTGTAGAATAAGTCACTGATGATTCATCATGATTGCAGGTGCAACAAATTGATCCACTGGTGGAGCAAATTGCCCTCTAACTATACCGAACCGCTGATTACAAAAGCTCTTATCAACGTGTACGGCTGATCCACCGTACTTAACGTATAATCTCTGTTTCTGTGTCTATCTGGGCTTTGCTGTTATTCCTTTAATTTCCTCTGTTTTTCCTTTTGTCTCCTCTCTCACCCACTCCTCCTCTCCCTCTCTCTCTCCCTAATTCTCTCAGATGACGTGTCAGTGCTGTTACAGGAAATTATAGTGGAGGCCAGGAACCTCAGTGATGCAGAGATGTAAGCCGTCTGATTCATCTTCAAAGGGATGTGTGTGTGTGTGTGTGTGTGTGTGTGTGTGTGTGTGTGTGTGTGTGTGTGTGTGTGTGTGTGTGTGTGTGTGTGTGTGTGAGTGTGAAAGAGAGTGTGTGCGTAATGTGAATGTCTTTATCTCCATTTGAAAAGGCTATCTTGGCAATTTGTATTTAACCGACTTGTCGCATTCAATTAATGATACAAAATGACCTGAGATGGAAATCGTCTAAGTTTCTCTGCTTTCTTTCTTCTGCTCTGTTTCTCTCTCTTCAGCTGTTCAGTGTTCCTGCTGGATCGTGTCAGTCATGAGTTGGTGGCCAAGGTGTTTGATGGAGGAGTGGTTAGTGACGAGGAGGTACGACAGATGAGCACTCACTTACCCACTCAAACACACACACACAAACACAGACAGGTGTATGTAACTTGTGTCTTTCCCGTGACCTTTTCGAGGAGAGATTTCGTCCCTTTATTAGAGGGTTGACAGTAAAGATAGACAGGAAGTGATTGGGAGAGAGAAATATGCAATGACATTCAACAAAGGTCCCCATCCAGACTAGAATACAGGACATAGTAATTACATTGTCAGCGTCATGGATACATTTGTTATGCTCTCGCCCCAGTGTCTGACTGTACTGTCAACAATCAATTAAAAGCAAGAGTGAACAAGAATAATAGGGTCCCTTGGTGACATAACCAACCGTGTGTGTGTGTGTGTGTGTGTGTGTGTGTGTGGGTGTGGGTGTGGGTGCGGGTGTGTGTGTGTGAGAGCAGAAGGAGTTTCGTATTCCAGCAGATCAGGGTATAGCGGGTCATGTTGCAACCACCGGTCAGATCTTGAACATTAAGGACGCCTACTCTCATCCTCTCTTCTACCGCGGTGTGGACGACAGCACCGGCTTCAAGACTCGCAACATCCTCTGCTTCCCCATCAAAGATGAGAACAACGGTAGCAACAATTTCTTACACACACACACATACACACGCAAAATCGCACCTTTCATACAGGTTAGTGCAAATCACTGACTGACAAGCAAATAAGAAGACAAACAAATATAAACAATAACACAAATTGAAGACTAATGCACACAAACATAAATATGATACATATAAAACAATAATATTATTAATTATAATTCTAGGTTTTAAGTTTAAAGCTTTTATTCATTCAGCTACTCTTGGACAAAGTGTTTCAGATACTTGGAGCATATAAATAAAAGTAATTTTATTCTTTTTTTCTACTATACTTTAACACAATGTGGCAACATCTGTTATATGTAATGGGAGGTACCCAGTTACCCCTGTAGAGTCTAATGAGTGGGGATAATTTAGAGCGAGCTGGTCATTATTGCGTATTAGAGACCTGACTTGAAGCCCCTGAAGGGGTTTAATATGCACTAATGACCCGCTTGGTCTACATTATCCCGCTTATAACACAGCTACGTGCTAAAGAAATCCACAATTTGACACAAAATATTGATTTATAATTGTTTTATTGATTTAAAAGTGGTCCTTCAGAGTCTATGATCAGCGGCCCGCTATTGACCAATCAGAATCAAATGTTCATGAAAGTGTAATAATGCACTGATAATGCAATAGCACGGCTACTGGTAATTTAGTCATATCTTAAGTCTTCAGTACATAGGCCTACCTTCTCTTTCTTGTTCCTTTGAAAAATGAAGCGACATTTCCACATAGGTGCTCTCTCAGAATAGCACAAAGAGTTGTTACATCACACCCTTTCCTCCTAAATGTTAAAGTGCAGTCGGTGCAGATTGAAGAGGCGACCATCCTCAGTGTGTTCCATACTTAGAAATTACAGAAAACTCTGAAAACTTTGATGTTGCTCCCTACGTTTTGCTGTCTCCAAGCAGATAAACTTTAGACTCACTGCTTTTTGTCTCTTTATAGAAAACTGTCAGATTAAGAGTTTGAATATCAGATCATTACGTGCAGTTAGGTTCAGCTCCAGTGTGAAATTAATTTCAGTTAGCAGCCATATTTCATTCAACGTCTGTTCTGCACCTCTGACTGTTGCATACTGTGACTCATTTTCCTTGTCCTTGACTCTCATTTTTCCACTCTCCATTTATTATCATCAACTTTCTCTCCTTTCCTTCTCAACGTCTCACCTTCCTTTTCCTCTCTCCATTTTCGCTTCTGTCATCTCCCCCTTTCTTCAAATCCACCATCTTCTAGAGGTGATTGGGGTGGCCGAGTTGGTGAATAAAATGAACGGGCCGTGGTTCAACCGCTTTGACGAGGACTTGGCCACGGCTTTCTCCATCTACTGTGGTATCAGCATCGCCCATGTAAGAACTGACTCTCCTTAACCTTTACATTTTCTGTATCTGTGTGTTGAATAGCCACAGAAGACTGGTCAGGGATGAGGCATTAAATAGTTTGTTGTATTTTTATGAAATACAGTATATATATATATAATAACCAGTCAAAACACTCCACTTGTATACTTGTTTTTTATTTGAAGGTGCCACTAAGCTTAGTTATAAATAAGCATTAAGGGCATAAACTACACAGTTGCTAGATAAACATGATTAGTTGTGAATGAATTAACTTCAACGTCTCACTTTACAGCAGACAGCTTGGATCCCTTTCTGTTTATTATCTCTGTAAACAGCAATGAAATAGTGTGAAATATTATCAGGGAATAAATGCAGCATTTTTCAAGCCACGCATTCATCTTCATACTCATTGTCTTAGATCATTAACTTATCTTGCTTTTGAAACAACACAAAATAAATTAAATGTATAATAATGTTATCTGTGCAAGTTTCATGCGCCTTAATAATCCTTCATTAAATTTAACTACATGCGAGGAATAAAAGAGAGTTTAGAAAATAAGCATCTACTGTGCATCCGTCACTGAGAGGTCCTTTAAAAAGACAGTGTGGAAGCTCTTTTGTTAGTGTTGTCATAAAGATCGATCCCGTCTGGCAAAATGGGATCAGTTCAGTGGGAGCAAAATGCTCAGTCAAGGCGGAGCAGAGGAAAGCCTCGGGGGAAATTTAAAGAGATTCAGTCCGTGATGGAACTGAGTGGCTTTCATGGTGTAGTTCAGAGGCATTTTGTGGCTGCTGCAAACACATCCACACACACTCAGCTACGCTAGTCAATGCAAATCTATCGGAACCATCAACAACCCAATATTTGTTATCTCAGATTAAAATGTTTTTGGTCATTTGCTCCAAAACAGGTTTTTCTGGATGTGATGATGATGAACTTGGTTATCATATTTCTCATTACTGCTGCCTCTTTTTTGACCTTTTACCAGAACATAGTGGAAACATTGATTGGAATAGGTATAGGTCCCATTTCGTAAAAATTGAGATCTCCATGTCTTTTTTTTATTATAAAGCAAGTCAAGGTGCTATATAAAAAAGTAAGAGTATCAAAACGGTTACTTAACAGAGAAATGCACACAGAATGTATTCAGAAACTGCCATCACTGTACAGTTGCAATGTCAAAATAAACTAAAGTACTATAATACTATTATATATAGGTAAGTAAAAAAAAAAAAAAACAACTACAGCTGCTGTTTTAGTCATTCCCTGGCTGCAATGATGATGCAGTGATGCCTAGAGCACTGATGAGAAACACCCAGAAACGTTGACCAGTCAGAGCTGACTGGGCTTTTTCAGGAGGTGGCCTTAAAGAGACAGGCGCTTAAACAGAGTGCTTCTGACAGACAGTATGAGGAAATCATGTGTTTTTTAAACATTAAAGCATGTAAACGTGTTCTCATAGAAACCAAAAAATACAAGTATAAATCTGAAAATGAACATAATGTGGGACCTTTGAATGGACGGATTTCTCTTGCTTAAGATTACCGTCAGGACTGATTTGATTAATCTAGAGGATTTAAAATCCTTAATTAAATGAATTAAATGGATAGTTGACTGATAACAAAGCATGTTTACAGAATTCACATAAGAAAGGCACAGTCAGGGAGACTGAGATGAAGCAGTGACCATAGCTAAAGGAAGGAAGGAAGAGAAGAGCCGGTAGAGAAACTGGAGCTGTGATGATATTTTATGCATCATTTCCGTTTCACCTTCATATTAAGAAGCTCGTGTTGTGGCTGACCTTTGAAGGACTGCAGGTACTCAATAGTTTATCTATAAACTATGAAGATATTTGATTGAAAAAAAATAATTGCCTTCTAGGAAGCTTGTTAATCATTTAAACATGGCCACATGCATTATTTATCAGTGCTCACTCTGTACCATGGTGAACAGTGTGCTGTGGGTTGGGACAAAAATGGGTTCAACGGGATATCCTATTATTATAAGCAGGAGACAAAGTTTGTGACTGGCGCTTTTCTGAGGATATTACAAAACATTTATACTTTAAAATCAAGCTCTGTTGGATGCCAAAGACCGAACACCAGCTCAGTCTATCTCAGTTATCTTTTTTAAAACAAAGAAAAAGAATAAAACGACATACTCAAACTGTGTAAGATATTTTATTTGAGACATTTGACACAAGGTATAATATGATATAATATAAGTATGCTGAAACTGAACTGTACCTCATACAGTAGCCAGTTATATGTGACAGTATGACCTGTTAAATGTGTTACAGTGTTGATGTAACATGGCGTTTGCTTCTCTAGTCTCTGCTCTACAAGAGAGTCCATGAAGCTCAGTTCAGGTCCCACCTGGCCAATGAGATGATGATGTACCATATGAAGGTAAAATCACATTTGTAAAGTCCCTCACTCTCGCACACGCTCGACACGTTGCCACTGACACGTCCATATTATTTACTCAATATGATTCAGTATGTGTACGTTGCAGGTTTCGGAGGAAGAGGTGACTAAGATACTGGTGACGGGGATTGAACCCGTGAAAGAGATCCACTCCTGCTTCGCCGAGTTCACGTACACGCCTCGCTCCCTACCTGATGACGACACGCCGTTGGTAAGAGACAGAGGTTAAAAGAAAGAGTAAGACAGAGAGGGATTAGAGACACAGAGTGTTAAATAACTGTTCTGTTGTGTGTTTGCAGGGCATCCTCAGCATGTTTGAAGACATGGGTTTCATTAACACATACAAGATTGACCTGCACACTCTCGCCAGGTCTGACAACCCCATCATTTATATTCTGAATTTAAGAGCCTGTGTGTATGAGTGTGTCCTCCAGTCACTTTAAATTGTAATTCCAGCGCGAAATAATCCCATTGCCTTTTTTGGCACTTACGTACATCAAATTAGCCATCGAGGGAGTTTTTTTAGTGTAACAGCTATTAACAGAGAACTCGTGGAGAGTCGCTAACAGCCCGACGTGGCTAACACTGGCTAACACAGCTCAGGGCGTTACGGGGAAGGCATTATAACAGCTTTTTAACCACTAATACTGTTCAAAATAACACAAAACCTCTGCAGTACCATGATAAGAGTTTCTACACATAAAATGAAGCACGGATGGGCTCCTTCCTTTTGGATTGCATTTGGTAATCGACTTGAATGAACTTTACTACAAGAGGAGCTGGTACCTGGGCCAGTAGGTAAGTCTTTCAAAACCTTTTTTTAAATAAACTCTGGGTTCGCTAACTACGTTGTTGGTACTTCATTTTATGTGTAGGGACTCTTATCATGCTACTGCAGAGGTTTGGTGTTTGGTGTAGATTGTGAGCAGTGTTAGTGTCACCGTATTGCCCCAAGCTAATCAGTGTTAGCACTAAAGGAGACATTTGGGGAAAAGCTTTTGCTTTGTGAAAGAGGTTGGGTAAAAGTGTTTTGATAACGTGTTACATTACTGTCATGCCTTTCTTTTGGCTGGAAATGTATTTTAATTGGCGTTCATGTGATGGCTTTAACAGATGAAAAGAAAAAGTACGTTTGAAAAAGGATCCTGTCAAAATGTTTTTTTTCCACCTGTCATATTATTTTTTCCCCCACCTTTTTCACAGATTCAATTTTTTTAAAGGAATTTTGAAAGAGTATCCTGGCAAAACCTTTCATAAGTCATAAACACAGGAGAGAAAACACTTTAAATAGGACTAAGAAAATGAATCAGCAATTTTTTTTCTTACTTGCCTCTGAGAGCTTTCATACTAGCTGCATGCTGTGTTGAGGATGATAATCAAACTGTTGCTTCGGTGCCAGGTTCTGTCTGATGGTGAAAAAAGGCTACAGGGACCCTCCCTACCACAACTGGATGCACGCCTTCTCTGTCTCACACTTCTGCTACCTGCTCTACAAAAACCTAGGGCTGTCCAACTACCTCGAGTATGTGTAAAACACTTATTCCCCTGGTGACACAAGTAGCCAAACATTTAGTAGTTTCAGCCCTTAACTCTTCTTTTTTTCTGTTTTTAGGGATATAGAGATTCTAGCTCTCTTTGTGTCCTGTATGTGCCATGACCTGGACCACCGTGGCACCAACAATTCTTTCCAAGTCGCCTCAGTAAGAGTGCAAATATGTTTCTGCTTTATTAGAGGGCTTAAGATCTCTCATTTCATCTTCAACCGCTTATCCGGCGCCTGGTCGAGGGGGCAGCAGCTCTAGCAGGGGAACCCAGTCATTAACCAGCTCTAACTGGGGGATCCTGCGGCGTTCCCAGGCCAGTGTGGAAATATAATCTCTCCACCTAGTCCTGGGTCTTCCCCGAGGCCTCCTCCCAGCTGGACGTCCCTGGAAGACCTCTCTAGGGAGGCGCCCAGGGGGCATCCTTACCTGATGCCCAAACCACCTTTACTGGCTCCTTTCAAAAGCATTATAAATATACAATGGGATAAAGGTAGAATAAACCTTCCGAAGAGAGTGTAGTCGAGCAACACACAAAATGACTAAAACTTGACTTTTAAGACAGAGACCATCAATAAGAGCCATGCTCGTCAGAGTCTGTGTATCTCCTCATCTGTGAAATCGCCCCAGTGAGATGCTAGATGTCATAGTGATTAGAAGCATGTTGTGCCACTCCGCTATAATCATGCTTAGCCCTCCAGCACTTAATGACGCACACACACCAATTCTCATTATGCAACAGAGGTAATCGTTTTATCAGCTTCTTTTATGATTTTTCTATTTGAAGATCCATATTCAAGCTGACAAGGACGGTTGAAGAAAATGATTTTTATCAAAGGATATTGTCTCATTTGAATCAATATACACTAAAAGGACTGTTTCATTTGTCTGTTTCTATTTTCAGCAATCTGTGCTGGCTGCTCTCTACAGCTCAGAGGGATCTGTGATGGAGGTAAACTAGCAACAGGTTACTTCACATCACAGGGATGTGGGAGAGCTGACTGGAATTCTAGAAAAGCTGTAACAACATGAGGCATCTGTGCCTGTGTACATCTTTACTGCATACACACCCTCCACTAAATGCTACTGTCAGAAACATGTGAATTGAATAATATAATTATTGGTCACAGTTAAAGGTTGTGTTGATACTGGACCAAATTATGTTGAGAGGTGTTTCTAGGTTATTGTCCTGCCATTTACATAAATGATGGTGGCATTACAAGCACCTCTGAATACAAAACAGTCAACATCACCACTACAAATGATTTCAGTGTTCATGAGTGCATTATATTATGCACTTTGTAGAATTTAAAACAACCAGTGCAACGCAATAACATATTGTTTTGTGCTGGTACGACACCTAGTGGCTAAAAGCAGCGATGAGGGGAAGCATGTTAAAGTGGTTTTACTTGTTGCATTGCAACATTGGTCAACATTACTTTAGAAAGCGCATTTTCAAATGTACTCATTCCATGTCCCAAAATGCTTTATTTACCATGACAGAGACATCACTTTGCCCAGGCCATTGCCATCCTGAACACTCACGGCTGCAACATCTTTGAGAAGTTCAACAGGAAGGCAAGATATAATCTGACATTCACACATTACAAATGTCTCTCACTTTTAATGTCAGTTTGCTTCATTCTGCTCTCCTTGTAGGTGCAAACTAAAGTCATTTCTGCTGTTTTTTTAGGACTACACGCGCATGCTGGATTTGATAAGAGACATCATTCTGGCTACAGACCTGGCTCACCACCTTCGCATTTTCAAGGACTTGCAGAAGATGGCTGATGGTACGTCCCAGTGATTCAATATGCACAGCCACGTCTCTACTTTAGTTTTAAAATGTACTACTTGAAGCAGTTTTGCTTATTTGATGAATTGTTTGTATTTGCATGCCATTTTGTGTGGTATCTTCGTGGTTGAATGCAAAGTCGCTTTGGATAAAAGCATCAGCCAAATCGATTTAATTTAACTCACTAAAGAGAAAAGGGAGGCTTTGGTCCAGCTGCTTGGTCCAGCGTGGCGACACCAAACCATTTTTATGTTAGAGTATTAGAAATGTACCATTTTGATAATTCCGTACTGAATCACAATAAAACCTGTATAGTTTTTGTCAATTTTTTGGCTAAATCATCACTGACGTATAAAAGAACTGTGAAAATAGAAACCCATTTCCTCTGCTGGCTCCCATCTTAGGACCACATAAAAGGCACACTAATACATTTCATTATTTCCTACCTTTATTTTTTAGAGATATGAGGTCAAACTTGCAGCATTCATCACGGACGTTCTTAATCCTCTACTTTTATTCTATTCACCCTTTTGAGGAGACAGATGCTTACTGCACTCTTATAAAATAATTGGCTGTAACCTCCTGGCCAGCACTTTGTTACACCTGAATGCAACCAATTATAAGTTATCCAGAGAGGAAAATTGTGCTGTTAAAGTAATACAAGGACGTTAAAAGCTTCTAAATGAGTTAGCGACTGCCTCGCACCACAGACTGTAAAACTAACTTGTCAATCGCGGATGAAAATAGTAAGAATAGAACTAGAGTACAGTGTTAAGATGCCATTGAGACAACATTTATTCTTACCAAATACACAAACTGCTTGGACCTAACGTACAGCTGTGGCGTCTGATCATCAGTACCTATCAACACATAGTAACTGGCCATTTTGAGTACATGTCACTAAAATAGAGTTATTAACAGTGGTTTTCAAGAATATTTCTTTTGCATGTGTGTTTCAGACGGATATAACCCAAAAAGCCGTACCCACCGCTCCATGCTGCTGTGCCTCTTGATGACATCATGTGACCTGTCGGACCAAACCAAGGGCTGGAAAACCACACGCAAAATTGCTGTCAGTACATAGTCTACACCAATGTCGATACTTTACATTATGACTTTACACAATCTAACCATAATTTTAGCTACATGTGTTTAGGTTTCGATATATATTGAATTGTGACACAAAAAAGATTGTTTGACCTATACATCTCTTTAGGAAACATCAGGTTAAAGTTAATATTTACGTCAACAGCTCCTATTTTCAGCAGTGCTTTCCTAAAGATTTTTAATTCCCAATGACTATGCAGTAAAACTGACCCACTTTCTGAGACAATAAAGGTCAAAGATGCTTACAGTAGCTGTACGGTTGAATACCTCTCAGTCTATATTCCATTATTTTCAGTTCAGTGAAAAAGTACTCCATTTTAGGATTATGTTTAAGCTTGGCCTGCCCCCTTTTTCAACACCAAACCCCTGACCCTTGTCCTAAATCCTACACCATAAATCTCCAAACACCTTCTGCAAATGCACTGTAATCCTTCCAAAAATGAAAGCTCAATTCTATTTATTTCTGGGCCTGGCTTGTTTTGTGGTCAGTTGGTACAGTGTAACAATCGCACCAAATATGGAAAGGTAATAGATCTTTGATTACGGCATCATTCTAATTCACCACAGTCCCATTACAGTAATATTCACAAATATGAGAAACTTTCTCCTAAAATGCTTAAAACCCATACAGGTTTGGATCAAATATGATATTATGTTTTACGTAGTAGATTAAAATGTTGTGTTTTTAAAACGTATTTATGCTCAGTTAAATGAGTCTAAACTGGCAGCTGGTTTGTCCCGAAACAAGATGTCAGTATTCCAGATTATATTTGCTGCTTTATTATGTGACATTTTATTATAAGTGGAACTTAATCAGTCACTATTAATGTTAAACCATACAAGCATTAATAGATGTCTGCATCTTTGTGTTCACAGGAGCTGATTTATAAAGAGTTCTTCTCTCAAGGAGATCTGGTATGTGTCAGTGTGCACTCCCTGTTAAATGGCATGTGAAATTATGTAATAAGTGGCTCATATGTGTGTCATTTTACACAATGGAGAGCTCATTACTCATGTCTGTCTGTGTGTGTGTGTGTGTGTGTGTGTGTGTGTGTGTGTGTGTGTGTGTGTGTGTGTGTGTGTGTGTGTGTGTGTGTGTGTGTGTGTGTGTGTGTGTGTGCGTGTGTGCGTGCGTGCGCGCGCGTGTGTGTGTGTGTGTGTGTGTGTGTGTGTGTGTGTGTGTGTGTGTGTGTGTGTGTGCAGGAAAAAGCCATGGGAAACAGGCCAAGTGAGATGATGGACAGAGAGAAAGCGTACATCCCAGAACTACAGATAAGCTTTATGGAACATATCGCCATGCCCATTTACAAGTGCGTACAAAAAGCTACAGCATCACATTGTTTTGTTTTTAATCAGTTAAAGCCACTTTAATCTATGTTCTTTTATATTAACAATGGATCACATTGCTAACATGTTAGCATTTTAGCTTCTTTCAGCTCATTGTTTTGGTTTTATGACCCAATAACTTTACTGTTTGATCACTCTCACTGGTATCATCAGCTGCATGTTTAGCCACAGCTGGATGCTGTCTTCAGTGGGGTAAAAAAGCTCTGATCGACTTAATGTATTGGTCCCCAACCAGCATTAAACAGCAGACAGACAGTTGACCACTAGTTGGTAACATGATGGAGCATTTAGCAGCCAGATATTTCCTTCAGGAGCAAAACAGAGCTAAAAGGGAGTGACATTTAGTCGGGCTGCAAGAAACATGTTTACTATATTAACATTGTAAGGTGACCTGTCAGTGTTGTTTGCAGCCTGTTGCTTTTCACTACAAATGCTGTTCATTAGAGCACTTTTGAAAATAAGACATGCAAGACATTAGAATGAAAGAAATACATGTCAAAAATGACATTAAAACATCATGATCACCTTTAAATTGGGCAAATTCTCACGCTGGTGCAATAAAGATATTATTAATCATGTGGAGGCTTCACTTCATAAAGAATCACAGTACATTAACTCACGTGCCGCCACTGCCCTCTGTCCTTTTAGGCTCTTATCTGAACTGTTTCCTGGGGCCACTGAGCTGTACGAGAGAGTGGCGGCAAATCGGGAGCAGTGGACCAAAGTGTCCCACAAGTTCACCATCCGTGGGTTGCCTAGTAACAACAGCCTAGACTTCCTGGACCAGGAATATGAGCTGCTGCAGTCCCAGGGTGCTTTCGGAAGCGACGACCACTGCCTCAACGGTTGCCTTGACGACGCAGAAGGAGGGAGGGGTCAGTGACAACAGCGGGGCTGCTGACGGTTTCTTGAAGTTTTCTGCGGTCCAATAAGAGGCTGAGGAGGCCTTTTTGGTGACCTGAGAGGGAGGGATCTCTCTGATGTCAGTCACTTAGATGCTTAGCAGGCCATGCAGAATGGACAGGACAAAGTTTCAGACTAATTGGTTCAGACAAGTGATTTGAAACGAGCGGATCCATCTGAGCCGGTTCAGTGATTAGATGTCACATGTTGCTTGTGTCTCCAGTTCAGGAAAGCAGAAGGTGGTGACTTTTATCTTTTTCAGCAGCTACACTGGAAAAATAAGTTTTTAAACCACAAAGTCACAAGTTCATTCATACAGTACTGATCCTGATTACGATTGTAAAAACACACACTGACACACTTAGTGTATGTACATGCGCATACTGTTTAGACACACAACAGAGAAAAGAATATTCTTATGGAAAAAGACTACTTCAACATGTCACAGTGAGATAAAGTGCTATACTTTCTGTAAAATGTTTCATAATAGCTTATATTGATTTGAATGGCTCGGCTTTGTGCACACACAAGCTGCTGCCATAGTCCCTCACCTGATGCTTATGAGTGCATGCTGTATGGACACCTCACGTATTATTCCTTTTCTCTTCGTCAGTGTTGATTTCTCCATTGCTAAGAAATGAATGAAGTCAATTTTTATACCATCATAACAGATTTTTGTATTCAGCTTCTCGAAATATTTTTAATTCATTCATCGTCATCCAAACGTCATTCCATTCATGAAGATGTACAACGTGTTTTAGTTCATTTGCTTACACAGCGGTATAACCCTCATGTGTACTGATTCGCTTTTCCTCATTTTTGGAGAGGTTTAAGGGACAAATTGACAATCACTGATCAATGACAGAGTCACCCTACGCCATGCATAACACATTAAAAACCCACCCTGTGCATATAAACCGCATGTCACTGCATCAAGTATGCATCTACACCTCAAACAAAGGTCGCTCATGACTCAAAACACACCCTCTGTTTATTTTTCTCTGCATCCTTCCCACTCCCTTTCACCGTTTTCACTTCCTTTTAGTTAATGATTTCCTCATAAGCCACTTTAGATAGAAAGCAAACCCAAGCCCTTTAAAAGATCCATCTCATCTGTTTATGTAAATGTGCCAGAGTAGAGCGTGTTATATGGAGTGTGTCATTGAGTGTGTCATATGGATCTGCCTTATTGCGCATCTTTGCTGCCTTTCTTAGAGCTTTTAATATATGAAAATTGAAATAAAGAGTCTGTTTAGTATGTATGTTGTACATTTGTTAGACATAGTTTGAGTATCGATGTGGTGAGTGAATGATCATAATGCTCAAAAGATGTATATTTGTGAAATACATGTGAAGACCTCAGATGTCATGTTCACTTTTTTCTATTTTAAGTTATGTATACAACCACCGGTGGATATTACACAAAAGCATTTTTTTTTCAGTTCTCAATGCACCTGAAAATAATTTTATAGACGTAACTAGAGATGTAGCCATCATAGAAACGACTCCTGAAGTCCTGAAAGCATCAACAGTTCACTATTGCTGCATCCCAAAGGAAATGAAAATTAGATTTCTCAGTTTGTGCCTCGTGTAAAAAAATGAAAATAACGGGGACCAAGTGGTTTTGTGTTACAATATCCCATATTCTGTTTTACCTTATAATGTTTGACATAGGACATTCTGCAGAGTTAGGGTAAGGTAACCACAGAGTCGTTACACAAAGAAAAACTTCTGTGATATATGTGGGCTGTGTGTGGAGGGGTGAGAGTGAGTGAGCAAATGAGTGGATGAACGAGTGGGCGTGCAGATGAGAGAGAGAGAGAGACAAAGAGAGGACTGGAGGTAGTTGAGATCAAGAGGTGGAATGTTTAGTACAACCAGTCCTTTCAAAGCTGGTGTTAATAGCGATGATGTAGACGCAGATCTCAAGTGATCTCGCTCGAATTTCTTCAGTCGATAATGCTAATGAAGGTAGATGAAAGCAAAAATATTGATCAACCGTGAATCATGAAAGAGCCCCATTAGGGTGCATTAGGGAGGCAGGTTAATTGGTAAACGAAGTGGTTTGATGTATGGGTTATACCTACATTTGGATATGCACCGGCATGATTGGATGGAATCGTTTGATCCGCCTTGGTCCGCTTCATGGACTGAATATGTTTTACTATAAATGTATTAAAGGGCATACAGATGTGTTTGTAGAGTCTATCTCTCTTTCTCTCACATGTGGTCCCCCCACTTCTGTTATTTTTTTAACCACTGTTTCATATGTACCTGCCTTTTTCATGTGCAATATGAAGTGTCTGCCTCTGTGACGTTGCAAAGAATCCTTTGTAAATACTTATGCCTCTTGTTAAATTATTATTAGGTCTGAGTTTCCAAAGGCATTAGCGTGCGAGGTCATGATGTTTCCACTGAAAAAAAATTACCTGTGACCATTTCACTCCTAAAATGCCTTTGAGAGTCCAGACCTAGGACAGTTTTCTATACTGAGTGTGTATCCGTCCCTTTATGTTTGTTTTTAGAGAGTCAGGGCTAAATGTGCCAAGCAAACATTGTCTATTTCCTGGTCAAGCTGCAAAGTAAAAACATACCTTCAATTATTTTTGTGCTCTAATGTCGGAGGGAAGTCGAGGGCTGTGTTCGCATCAAACTTTTCTGATAAATCATAGCCAGGTCTGACATTTGCGGCTCACCCAGGAAGTATGAACCCAATCTATTTCCCATTATATCATCACAGAACAGCGGGACTCTAACCTGTGATGTAATGTCATTGTAACGATCACCTGTGACATAATTGTTAAAAGTGGCAAAAATATAATTGCTGTAAATAACAAAGTTTCAAAAGAAAATGTTACTTGATTGTCTGTCATTATTACAATGGGAAGTGATTCAATGCTGTAATGTATTTAAAGTGGTTGCATCCTGTTCTCTCTTTTTTTTTTCAAGCCATTTCTGAACAACCCCGAGCTTAGACTTTTAGACAGAGGAGGTGAAAGAAAACCATATGTGTATTTAGGTTATACATATGTTATTCTACATATAAAAACCCAAATTCATTTGAAATGTATACATGATGCTTAAACCGAGGACTAATTCCAGTCATTTGTTAATTATTTGTTTTGTTGAGTTCCGAGTGCTGGTGGTCTTGTTCTTCTTCAGATGTAATGAACGAGGACATTTTTGACAAGAAGACAAATGGATGATTTTGAGATTTTTTTCTTTCTTTCTTGGAATAAATCTGATGAAAGGCTTTGTGGTTGCTTTCTCTAAACGTGAACACAACGCACCATAAAAGCTTCGCCATCCTCGGCAATATTACTTCACCATGAACGAACGAAGAGCTCAGGTGACATTAGGGCTCTGCAACACTGATTTAGTCATCACAGTGGCATCTCGGTTGATCCTGTCGGCCTATCCCACATACTGATACTGTATAAGCATGGCCAGATTAACCCACCGGGGGCCCTGGGGCAAAAATATACTCCAGTCCACTGCTCACTCCTCCTCCCAGCAAAAAAGCTAAATCTATTCTCCACAGTCTGAATGCAGTTGAAGTTAAATTATCATAGCATGTTTGTACAGTATCTAAAGCTTTTCTTAGGATGAGGCTCCATGAATTATATGTTGTCAATAATATAATGTAGACATCATTAAACCAACCAACTGATGTAAAATCAAACAGAAATTTGTTTGGGAATATGCATCCCTTGAGAATTTGATCAGGGAACCTTTATAGGATTTTAAACTGATGTTATTCCTAAAATGATGCCTATTGCACTACACATTTGTATTTTTAAAAATTAACCTGATGGACATGTGACAAACTGTCATAGAAACAAAACCATTTTAATTCAAACCATTACATTTACAATTAAAATCTGATTAAAGGTATACTGGTAAGTAAACCTATATGTCTCTGTGGGAGTAATATTTGATTTATGACATTGAGAAGAGGGACATAAATGCATTTTACACCAATAACACCAATAAATGCAGAACTAGTCTATAGGTCTATCTTATATTACAAATACAAAAAGCAGAGTAGCTGACACTGTACATCAAGTGGTGTCCAAACATACAGTACCAGCACAAAGTCTTAATCAGTCCAAAAGTCCAAAGACTCCCAATACGTCACATCACAGCTGAAACCAGCCCAATCACACCCAATTAAGCTGGAACAAAAATAAATCGAGTGGTGGACTTTATGCCAGCAAAACATCTGACCACAGCTTAAAAAAATAGAATGAAAATTCTGTTTATTTTACAACATGTTCTTCATTCACAGTTTTAGTTTTGATACTATAAGCACATTGTTCTGATAGGTCTATACTTCTATGGTAGAAGGATAAAAGTACTTAAATATTTTAAGGGACAAGAGATGATCATAGCTATTTTACAAGAGGTATTTTAACAAACATCATGCCTTTTCCATTCAATACCCTAATGGGCAAAAACACATTTCTTACAGAGAACAGTGAAATAATCTGCCCACAAATCTGATAGTGAGTTTTTCACAGAGCATGTTTAAAGTGGCATTAAAGAAATGATAGCAAAGTACAATGCAGCATATATATATATTTTTTTTATGGCCAAAAGCCATAGTTAACCTGTCGCCTGCTATGAATATGTTTATGTCGATTGTATTGTCTGTTTTATTGCCTGTTATTGAACAAGTTTTATCTTGTGATGAGTTCAGTGTGGAGGACCACAATGGAAACAAGTCTTTGGGCTTTATTGTGTTTTTATCCGAAATGACTTAAATGTAGGACCTATGTAACGACTGCTGTGCAGTGCTATGTGTTTTTTTAAATCATCAAATCAAATCAAGTCACACTTGATTTAAATAGGGTAATATAAAATGTAAAAATTTTGAACTCCGAACCTTTATTTTGATTTGATTTGATTTAATTTAAATGTATTTCAAACATGTAAAAAACAAAAGGTCATACAGAAGATTAATTAACAGTTTCCTCTGTCTTACATTTATTTTTATTTATTTTAAATTAAACTAATTTTTTAAGACTGTACTTAACAAGTATCTTACAAAGTGCCGTTTATTTCTCATTGATTCCTATCGAATATATATTATAATTTCTTGCATATTTATTTAATTTAATAAAAAATGATCAACTTTTGATTTAATTACATGTGTTTATGTACTTTTCACCACTGGTATGATATTATTTATTAATTCAGACTAAATATATGTTTTTTTGGAAAGGCAATACTTTCATTCTGTACCCCCCAAAATGCCCCGTATAAATAAATTAATACATAAATGCTGAAATACATGAATAAATAAATAAATGCATGAATAAATGTATAATACATACAATAATACATTTAAAAAGATGCTCACATTTATTTCTACTTTTTGTTTAGCTACATTTATTTCTTTATGTTTTTATGTGTCCTTGTTAATGAGGTAGGAGGTCCCATTTATTCATGAATTCATTGATTTATTGATCTATTTCAGAATGAATTTATGCATGTATTTATGCATTCCTGTTTTTATTTATACATTTATTTATGCATTTATTTATTTATTTTTTTAGGCTTAAGTCGGGTTTAGTCATCCATGCTACAACCACTGGAGAATAGACTCTGCTTTAATTGAAAAAGCATTACACAACAGAATAGATTGCTGAACTGTCTGTTATACATGTGTGAAAGTCTCAATTTGTCTAAAGCTACAGATGCAATTTTTTTTATCAACTTTATTATTGATTTACAACATACACTAACAGCGCATCATCAAACCATATCATGAGCATCACATTAATAACAATTGGATAACAAATAGACGTAACAACAAAATAAATTAACACATAAATAGAGATATAAAAGCGGTTAAAGATGAGATGAGATGAGATATTAAAGTGGGAGCACAGATTTATAGTTTTGATAGCTGTCTTGTTATTAACAGAGGACATTGACTTGAAATACACCTCCAGCTCTTTCATGAAAATACAAAAAAAAATGGTTTTACTTTGGCAAATTTACACTTGTGAATGTAAAACTATGCAAGAATTAAATGAGATTAATTAGAAAGTATTATTTTTAAGCTGGAGCATCACTCTTAACAAAGCCAAAAAGGACATTTTGCAAGAGAAGCTCAACATCACAGCAGATATTATCTCAAATGAATCTTGTCACAGTTTACGGGTAGGTAGGTAGATAGATAGATAGATAGATAGATAGATAGATAGATAGATAGATAGATAGATAGATAGACAGATTGATAGATAGATAGATAGATAGATAGATAGATAGATAGATAGATAGATAGATAGATAGATAGATAGATAGATAGATAGATAGATAGATAGATAGATAGATAGGTAGATAGAGAGATAGATAGATAGATAGGTAGATAGATAGATAGATAGATAGATAGATAGATAGATAGATAGATAGATAGATAGATAGATAGATAGATAGATAGATAGATAGACAGATATATAGATAGATAGATAGATAGATAGATAGATAGATAGATAGATAGATAGATAGATAGATAGATAGATAGATAGATAGATAGATAGATAGATAGATAGATAGATAGATAGATAGATAGATAGATAGATAAATAGATAGATAGATAGATAGATAGATAGATAGATAGATAGATAGATAGACAGATAGATAGATAGATAGATAGATAGATAGATAGATAGATAGATAGATAGATAGATAGATAGATAGATAGATAGATAGATAGATAGATAGATAGATAGATAGATAGATAGATAGATAGATAGATAGATAGATAAATAGATAGATAGATAGATAGATAGATAGATAGA
Organism: Echiichthys vipera; assembly: GCF_963691815.1. Taxonomy (NCBI): domain Eukaryota; kingdom Metazoa; phylum Chordata; class Actinopteri; order Perciformes; family Trachinidae; genus Echiichthys; species Echiichthys vipera. The sequence goes on along the minus strand of NC_139830.1, from coordinate 12,534,784 downwards.
TAGATAGATAGATAGATAGATAGATAGATAGATAGATAGATAGATAGACAGATAGATAGATAGATAGATAGATAGATAGATAGATAGACAGATAGATAGATAGATAGATAGATAGATAGATAGATAGATGGATAGATAGATAGAAGTACTTTATTCAATTCAGATGTCCTGCATTGTCCAATGTGTGCTATACATAACTATACACTCTCACATCAGTACAGATTTTGGAGGAAAAAAAATCAATAGAAAAATGAATCAATAATATAAATAAATAACAATATTCCCATTTCCCAAACAGATGAATAACAGTCTGAGTTTGTGAGTCACAAAGGGCACACTTCAGATCTAGATATTTGAATTTGTACAGGTGCAATTAAAGTTAGGATTATTACAATCTCGCGTGATTTGGGGTGCGTGAGCTCTGCGCCATGAGAACTGCAGCAGGTAGTCCGCCATTGCTGTGTGAAAACTCTCGGATTTGGCTGTTTGGCTGTCAACAATAAACTCGCGGTGCCGGGACGCGGAGAGCTACGAGGTCGAGTGAAAGCTCGTCGGGCTGCTCCATAAACCAAGTAGTCAGCCCCCCGGTCCCTGCCCTGGAGTATACTTTCATGTGAATTACAGAGCCCACGGACGAGGCAACCATGTCCAATCTCAGCAAAGGCGGCACCAAGAAGGACACCAAGATGAGGATACGGGCCTTTCCTGTAAGTGCACACCGCACTAGGTGCTCTGTCTGACGGTAGGCGGTGACTCGATCACCGTGGTCTGGGGCAGTTGGCTGTATGCTAACAGGCTAACCAGCTGAGTAGCAGATATGACTTATCCGTAAACAAAGTGTCCAGTCGCCCACACTCTCGGTCGGTTGGTCAGGTGGCTACTTTGTCACAGTGGGAAGTTTAATGAATCACCTTCATTGTCTGTAACGTCTCAACCGCCCCACAACTCCACAAACGTTAGCTTAGCAGTTTGGATCTGTCGACATAGCCGATGCTAACGTTAGCCTTGACTCTTTGACACTTGTTGTTTTTTACTGCTTTCGGCTTTCTTTATCAAAATGCATGGCGTGTTTTGTGTCTGAGCTCTACATTTGACTTGACTTTAATTGCACTGAAATGTCATCTAGATTTCCAACTGAATGCAATAAATAGCAGGAGCGTTACCACAGCTACAAATGGATGCTAAAAAAAACAAACCAGCTTGCCCAGCGTTAGTTCTAGGTTTGCATTGATGGCTGTATCAGCAGTAGATCCGAGTCTTATTTCTGTCTTGTGTTAAAATAGTGATTTAGGACTCCTCTCTTCGTCCACCTGGCACTCCCTTTGTCTGCAAGTCACTGATAGATAGACCTCATTTATGAACTGACCTCATTCTGCTTAAATTGAAATGCCACTCTGTTCATTGACTGACTTGAGTGTGACTGTGCATCAGTCAGGTACTTGTGTTTATTACTTCTCTATCTGTTACTGAGTAATGTCAACTTTTGTGCAAGTAACCATGGCCACATAGCTAACTTGTGTTAATGCAGAGTGGACCCATGTGAGCCTGGTGAGCGTGGCCCAGTTGAGACAGCCAGACTTGTTGGTAGAGCAGCATCTTGGCATGCATGTGTTTGGGCTTGTCTGCTGAGAAGGAGCACACACTGCTCCTCCTCACTTGCTGTGGCACATATTAGGTTTTCTCCTTTGGCAAACAAGGCTCTATGGAAATCCATGAGAATGTCTTATTTGTAATTATGATGATGCACAGAGTATTACTGTGCAGATCTACATGTTTTACACACTATGTAGATTAAAAATAAATCTTGCTTCTGCCTTTATTTTTCTGACTACCAACTACCAATTTTTAAATACCATTTGAATATGAAAGTTAAAGTACATGTCTGTACATGAGTAGTAAATAAGGATTGTACAGCTTCATGCTACGTTTAGGAATGATTTGGGTTGGCTGATACAGCAATGCAGAACCCCAGTCGAGTAATCTCACAAATATGCACATACATATGTTATATACATGGCTGTTCCTTAAATATTTAATACTAACTGGCTGACCTATATAATGAAAGGCCCTATTTATAGTGTACATATATTGGCATATACCACTCTTAATGATACATTTACAACTAAAACTACACTTAGGTGGGAGTCTATCTGCTTTGTGAGGCTTTATTTAGGAACAAGATCCTTGTATCTAAGTGTTGATACAAAAAATCATTAACGGTCAGTTATCTCATTAAACCTCTTACTGGCTACCTTTTGCAGATGACGATGGATGAGAAGTACGTCAATAATATCTGGGACCTTCTGAAGAATGCCATCCAGGAGATTCAGAGGAAGAACAACAGCGGCTTGAGCTTCGAGGAACTGTACAGGAACGCCTACACAATGGTGCTCCACAAACATGGAGAGAAGCTGTACACGGGCCTGCGAGAAGTCGTCACTGAACATCTCATCAACAAAGTAAGAATAACACTGATGAGACAAGTGATGACACATATGGGTTTCCACCAGAGACGTTTGGGTGGGAGGTGCTGAGCAAAGCAACTAGTCACTCTCTCACACTAATGAAAATTGCCGGTCGACCTTTAAGGTTAGTCCACCTTATTTGAGCCGAAGTTATCTCCATCTTTGGGGTTTACTTTAATCAGCAGGTGGCAAGCAAGACACTGTAACTTAGCTTGGGTCTCTCTCTGTCTCTGACTCTACCGTACCCTGGCTGACATTACTCACACGACCTACGCAACTTATTTCTTAAAGGAATTTGCAACTTATATGACACACTTCAGTTTTAAAAACATCACAAAATGAATAAATAAATATCCCAATGCCTAGGCCCAGCAGGCTTGAAGTACTCTGGTAGAAACCCTGAGTACATATGTGTCTTTGATATAAGATACTTTAATTAAATTTAAGATTAGATCTGAATTTGAAAATGCAGAAATTATGGGTGATCTGCTAATACTTAGAGGTACAACGAAAATTGACATGTGGGGTCTATACTAGTAGGTGAAGTGAAGATGGACAATCTGTCGTATGCTTTTTAAGATTCATCTTTCGGCTTTGCAGTACCAGAAAAGATGAGCTGTTTCCATTCCTGAGCAGCTTTGTGAGGGTGTGAGTATTAAAGGAAGTTAGAAAATTGGTAATACAATTTCAGATGTGTTAACCCTTGTCTTGTGTAATTGGAGATTTGTAAAACTCTTTAAGAATCACTCAGACCTGCTTTTGACAGATTCCCCATTTCTGTGTCTGGCTCCAAAGTGCCCAGGTTTGTGGATGGGGTGCTTGAGTTGTAATTCTGTTCTGGTTTTCAGCTGCACGAGGCTGGCCCTCTGCCTGCTTGTCATTCATAAGGTTTTGCCTTGAGTGTTACAAGTGCAACAGTATGTCTTTGAATGACGCCTTGACTCGAGTACAAATTTCTCGAACTGGACATTTAGTTGATTTATTTGCTTGGTAAAATCCATTGTAAGTGAAATGTAAGTCATGTCAAATGTTAGTGAATATCACTATTCCGTGCAATCAGTAAAAAAAAAAGCAATGACAATCTAATGCTGATTATTTGGCTATGAGATTAATGTGTTTTCAAATTCCTGCTGATACATGTAAATAAGAGGACCCATTAATTAATGTTTTTCCCAAGCTGACACTTGTTTTTTTGCATACAAATAGTAAGAAAATTAAGTTTGGCCATGACATCTGTGGTGGAGGCTTCTGTGCAGCGTACAGTGTGCAGATACCCAATGAGCTATATTTCAGCAGCCTGCTGTTGAACAGCAGCCAGATGGTTTCACAGCTTAATTAAATGAACATTCTCAACTTGGCAGGTTCAGTAAATTAGCAGTCAGGGAATGTCAACAAGCAGCAGTTCAAAGACCAGAGAGCTGACACCTAAGTCTGTTTTTATTATCTAATAACGATCCAGATATCACTTTCAAAGAAAGACAGGATGAATGGTTTGCATTTAGCCTTAACAATTTCAAACTTATCTCAGAAACTTCAATCAGACTAGAAGTATTGAAAACAACTCAATGATGATGATTTTCTTTTGCATTTCAGGTTCAACTGTTAGATCTTAAAGCTAGACTGTTAGTTATTCCTCTACTTCAAATTAAAATGAGGCCTAATAATAATTGCTGGCATTAATAAGTATTGACAGAAGGATTTGAGGATGAGAAATGTCAGAAATGACAGCTTGAATTTTACACTCAGCTGAATTTGCTGCTGAGCAGTGACCAGGCGGACTGGCAACAGCAGGTGACTTTGAATGTCAGCACAAAGAGGTGACAGATACAATTCCTATAATTTCATCTTGACTGAAGAGGGCCTTAAAATCCTGCCTGCCTTAATGCATTTCATTTTATCTACGGCCCAACTTTGCACTAAAAATACGGAGTGTTTCTTTTCTTCAAACTTCTGGCTTTGATGGTTAATTTGACTTCTTCAAATCTTCACCTGTGACTCCAAACACACGTAAACCACTGTATACACAGTCTTCTCACTTGTTAATATCTAATATCTAGAAGCCAATAGATGAAATAACGCCAATGTTTCGACATCAGTTATTTACAGTGGTTCATCACATCTTTCTAATATAATTTCATAATTAATACCAGGATCAGAATTGCCATGTAGGTTTTCCCATCCAAGGAATTTGCCTTAACATTAAGAAAGTAAGAAGATACAAAAGTAGAGAAACAAATAGAAAATGGAAAACGTACAGTAAAAACATGACAAAATATTGTTTAAAAAGGACAAAAATGTACAATAAATTAGTATATATGCAAAATATTGTGCCAGGAAGGTTCAACAGTTCACAGTATGACATATTAAGAATATCTGCAATGAACCAAATCCAAAAGAGATGCGTTAATATGTGATGCCTTGTGACAGTCATGGAGACTGTATGTAATTGTAAGGTATAACTTTAATAAAACATTCATTAAGCAAAAGTTCAGTACATGTATGATGGACCGGCAGCAGCATTAGAAATTGTCAAAATTTTGTTGTATCTTATCATCACTAAACAACCATAGTTACTTCCTAATTACTTTTAAAAGTGAGCAGTGAGTGTGCATAATGAGTCTTTGATATAAAGGCATGTTCAGATTCGTGAGTTTGCTTCCATCTTTCACCTTAACATTTGAACTTGCTGAAGAGTTGTGAGTAAGTAAGTGAGATTAGTAAGAGCAGAGGTGATACGTCATCCTCTCTGTCGAGGAGAAGAAAAGGGGGAGGTTGGTGTGCCCTTAAGAATCTTACTCTACAGAGACGTTAACAATGCTGAGTCACACTGCAGTGTGACTATTATCAAGCTGTTTTATGCCTGACTACTAGGGAAACGGTATTAAAGAAACAGCAAAGTAGAGTCATATTAACACTGCATGAACAATAAATCATAACAGTGTCAGTCTGATGCAGGAGCATTTCTTTTCAAGGGTTTTCAAGTTTTTTTTCAGTTGTTCTGTAGCATCTCCACCTCATGCATGTGTGTTTTTCTCCCCCAAAGGTAAGAGAAGATGTCCTCAACTCCCTAAACAATAACTTCCTTCAAACCTTAAATCAGGCCTGGAACGACCATCAAACAGCTATGGTGATGATCAGAGACATCCTGATGTATATGGTGAGTGGCTGGTGTTTCCCATCATTCTCATTTAACACATTTTCACAGCCTAATAAGCGCACACATCAACGAAGAGAACACACCAGAATATAAAAGGGAATACTGGTCGTTATTTTAGAAAAACGACCAAGTAAAGGCGGTGTAAAGCTGCCCCAGTTGGGATTTCACACAAAACATGACATGAAAAACATGAAGTAAAAGAGGCGCCTGTGCCAGTCTGCACTGTTAATCGACCATTTGAAGCCCACCCGACCCACAAACTACCAACATTATACATTATAGCAACACAACTGATAGTAGAGGGTGGGACACAGGCAGATTGCAGAGTGTGTGAGAATAGGGAGAAGTTTAGGGACAGTGGACTATTGCATGCAATGATTCTGTAAGTCATTCATAACTTAACTCTTCCTAGACAAACAACCAGTCCAGTTGTTTTTGACTGAAATTGCTTTGAGGATAACGATGACCTGGACAAATGAGAACATTCACAGGCTTATTCATAACTTAGGATTCTCTGAATGCTGCTTTGTCACTTTTTGACCTGCCTTTGGGTCGACTTGTCATCACTACTCTGTGTCGTTGTGCCCGGTCGGCTGTCCCATTCACACAGACGTTGTCTGGGTGCTGTTGCGGATCTATGATCTATGCAATTCTGTCCCCCAATTCTGTCTCCATACATTTCACGTAGACGGCAGGGCGTAATAAAGGCGCACCAGCCCCACAGAGAAACACATGAAAAGGCGGTGTGAACGGGTCAAATGTCACCCTGGTTCGGCTTCAGGTAGACATGTAGATTTAAAGTAGTAAAACACATTTATTGGCTGAGCTAAAACAAAAAGAACAACTGCATGTAATGCTACTTGTCCTCATTCTATAAAATATGTAGGTATTGGTTATTACTCTTAACTACTGTAATTACCACAGTAGAGTAAGACTTTTGTGCTTGTATCAGCAACTGTAACATTCCAGTCAATCAGATACAACAAATGAAAACCTGTGACTGTAAAATTATTTACAAACAAACTTTGTTCTAGAAGGACTGTGTCAGTGTCAGAAATGAAGTGCAAATACACTGGTCATATTTGCATATATATATATATATATATATATATATATATATATATATATAAACACAGACACGTATATTCAAAATGAACCTGAAGTGGTTTTAAAGTATCATTCTTGATGAATCATCACTGTAGAATGAAGAACATCATGCCTTAAACCCACTGTAAAGGATGACACATAAACATGTTTAACCACATAAATGATGTCATTGTCTGTGTTGTCCAAGACTTTGATTTTCCTTTTTGTGTATTTGTCTCACAGGATCGGGTGTACGTACAGCAGAACAATGTAGAGAACGTCTACAACCTGGGTCTTATAATCTTTAGGGATCAAGTGGTTCGTTATGGCTGCATCAGAGACCACCTCCGACAGACCCTGCTGGACATGATCGCACGCGAGAGGAAAGGAGAGGTGGTGGACAGGTAACCAAAAGGCTAAATGACAGGATTGATTGCATGACAACTTAATTAGTTTCCAGTTGATGTTGACAAGTTTATTTTTTTCCAGTTGCACATAAGCTGGAATGAGTATGGAATCCACAGCCTTCATATTTAGTCATAAAGGAAAATGTTTAATCATTACAGAATGCATGCTTTTCATGTACATCTGCTACAATTAAACTTACTGGGATGTTCACTGAAACAGCCTCTGGCATTATAAAAGCGTTTTCTGAGCCGTATGCACTGTTTTTGTGAACAAATAATCTAAAATTAGTTGGCATAGTATTTGTGTGTAATGAGCATCCAGAAGTGTTTTTTTTTGTTGTCTTCTCATTACTGAATCGGCCTTCAACATTTGGTGTGCTTCTCCTCTCCACCAGGGGGGCCATTAGAAATGCCTGCCAAATGTTAATGATCCTCGGCCTTGAAGGGAGATCTGTTTATGAAGAAGACTTCGAGGCACCGTTCCTAGAAATGTCTGCAGAATTTTTCCAGGTTTGTGGACAAGCATAATTTCCCTGACTTTTCATTGTCATCTTTTATTTATATCCCAATTATCTTCGCTACATCTTCCCTCTCTGGGCTCCATATAAATAAAATACAGTGTAAATACACATGATTCTTAAAACATCTTTTGTGAAATTGTGAAAATGGAAAGGAGGGAAAAAAATAGTTCGGTCTTTTACAGCTTATAAGTGTTTTTTGTATTCAATCAGATGGAGAGCCAAAAGTTCCTTGCTGAAAATAGTGCCAGCGTGTACATAAAGAAGGTGGAGGCCAGAATCAATGAGGAGATTGAGCGAGTGATGCACTGCCTGGATAAATCTACAGAAGAGCCTATTGTCAAGGTGGTGGAACGTGAGCTCATCTCCAAACACATGAAGACGATCGTAGAGATGGAGAACTCTGGCCTGGTCCACATGCTCAAAAATGGCAAGACAGATGGTAAGAAGCCCTGGGGTGCTACATGTCTTTAGCATTTTTAGTTGGGCATTTATTTATATTTAGTTTTAAATTGATTTAAGTACACAGTAAGGGTGTCAGGATTAACTGTTTTTGCTATAACCGCAGTTTCATAACTGTAAGAATTGTAGAAGCTGCGATATCTATGGTGTCCTGATTTCCGCATTGTTACCCTGTGAAATATCTTCTCTCGCAAGTCACTTGTGTGTGCGCCACTTTGTTATGTCCGTCAGTCGGACGACGTGACCTGAAAGCATTTTGGATACCTACAAAATGACCAGGGAGTTGTTGTAGAAGATAGATATCCAATTTGCAAAGCGTGCCGTCGAAGAAGTGACAGAAAGGGTCTAACTCTTTGAATATGTTCTAAAATCTTCAAGATAATTATCCCTTTATGCTCAAGTCAAGGTGGAAATAAATGCTTAACTAGCAAATGTAACATTACTAAGCTGGACCAAAACATTTTAAAAACTCAGCTCGACTAGTTCTGAATCTTGCTTCTTGGTATGTTGTAGTTACCTGGATGTAACTCCAGTTCTATGAGTACGTGCTGAACCCTCTATTTTAGATGTAAAGGAGGCTGACAAGTTTTATGTGCAGGACCACTGGAACGCTTGGGTGTCTTTTTCCTTCCATAGTGTTGAATATTAAAATCCCTAATTAATAATCGTGAAACTGTGATATTTCCTCTGACAGTAATCATGATATCATAATATTGTGACACCCCTACAACACAGTAAATTTCATGCCTTGCATAAAAAAATAAAAAACCGAAATCCCTAACGCTCTTTAATAATCTTTGTTACTGTCACTTGCAAGATATATTTATTTTACTGCATCAGTAATGCAGTCACAATGTTCCCCTTGCTCATGTCTCCAATGATGAGATTCGAGGAATGTAATTTTGACGATTAGATTTAGAGGAAAGTGGGACTGTAGTGCTGTAGCACCATTGATGTCTTCAGCAAATATTTCCACATCAGTACGCTCAGGGGTATTTTAGTCCATACGCCTGCTTCTCAGCAGATCTCAGCTACTCAGTCCTTTTTCAGTTGGTAGAACTACTGTAGATTCCTAATATCTGTGCTTGTGTGTGTACTTGTGCATGTCCGTCACAGATTTGGCGTGCATGTACAAGCTGTTCAGCAGGGTTCCCAATGGGCTGAAGACCATGTGTGAGTGTATGAGCTCGTACCTGCGGGAGCAAGGAAAGGCTCTCGTGTCAGAGGAGGGAGAGGGAAAGAACCCCGTAGACTACATCCAGGTAAGACGATGGGGGCATCACAGGATGTTAGAGTGCACGGATGTTATTGCTCAGTCTTGTAAATCAGCAGGAGAGTTCTGTAAAATTTCCAATTAATTTGCTGCTGCAAGAGTATGAAGCAATTCTAACGGCACAAACGCTCTGCTAAAGCACACTATAACCTTCCAACTGCATATATTTTAGGAAAATGAGAGAGATCTAACCTTGTGAGAGATCATGCAGTGTTTCCTACTGGCTCTGCACACTTTAGCATACACATTGCGTGCCGAGCCGAGACCATAATGTACTTCCATAATCTCCCAGCAAAAAATAACTGTCCCCTGCGGTTGTGGCCACAAGCCATGATGGTCTCTCCCCTCATCTACACCGTGCACTGGACTGAATAACGTGAGGTCATTCGGGCCCTAGAGAGAAGGCGCTTTTTTCTTAATGTTCATCTTTCAGCGCTTTTGAAGCTCCTGTGTGAAACCGTCTCTGTGGTATGCAGTTCCACAACAGCTGCTGTGCTGAGCTAAAGCTAACAGAAGAGGTTGTTGTGTTTTTCCTAATCGTCCCTGTCTCCTTTCCTGCAGGGTTTGCTGGACCTGAAGTCACGTTTCGACCGATTCCTCCTGGAGTCCTTCAATAATGACCGGCTCTTCAAACAAACTATTGCTGGAGACTTTGAGTACTTCCTTAACCTCAACTCTCGCTCACCAGAATACCTGTCACTCTTCATTGATGACAAACTGAAAAAAGGAGTGAAAGGGGTGAGCCCACTAATGGATTGATACTTTGATTTTAGGACACGCTGGAGATGTTATTGGCCTGCTTATTCAGGATTTGATATCACGCTGTAACATAAAACCATTTTGATTCAATGCCACATCACATATCACCCCATCAAGCCCTGCTATTATTGCTTATATTCTTTATTTTATACAAGCGGGGAATAACCTATTAATTTAATGCCGCAAAGGCAATAAAAAAGTCAAGGGCGATTATCGGATTATTGAAGCTGTTTATGACCATCCTTTGTAACCTGCATCATTTTGTTTTTTGTTTTCTCAGTTGACAGAGCAGGAAGTGGAGTCTATACTAGACAAGGCCATGGTGCTGTTCCGCTTCATGCAGGAGAAGGACGTGTTTGAGAGGTACTACAAGCAGCACCTGGCCCGCCGGCTGCTCACCAACAAGAGCGTCTCTGATGACTCAGAGAAGAACATGATCTCAAAGCTCAAGGTGAGCAGGACTGTGATATAACCACGTTATGTCCTTTGGATTGAAATAATAAGATTTCAGTCTAGATTTTAGTTGAATGAAAAAGCCTCAGCATCCAGATGGGAGTTGGTTATCTAGCTCCAATGATTTTGTTAAAATTAAATCATTTCAAAGCGCTTAACATTTTCATATCATATTGAATTTTTGAAGTGGTAGAGGCAGGCTGTGTGATCTTGTTTATAGGGATATGGATTTCTAAACCCCTATGGTAGGGATTAAGGTTTTTTAGTGTGTAGGTACATTACAAATGATAGAAGAAACGTACAGTAAGCAGGATGTATCAAATTCACACATTTGTTGACCACCATTTAAGTGTTGATTTACCTTAAACCGCTTTAAATGAACTAAATGTGATCCTTCTTCTGGTCTTCATTGCTCAGACGGAGTGCGGCTGTCAGTTCACCTCTAAACTGGAGGGCATGTTCCGGGATATGAGCATCTCCAACACCACCATGGATGAGTTTAGACAACATCTACAGACAACTGGGGTGAGGAGACACTGCACGCCACAACTCATCCTGTCACAATAATGAGCCCATTTGCTATCTGTAATCAGTACATGGCTGCTTGAGTGACTGAGCATTGCTGCGTTGCTCAGTTACATAAAAACAATCATGCACCTAACTATCCATGTCCTGGGAATACATGGTGCTAATTTATGGCTTGTGCTCTGCTGTCACATGTCTTTTTGTCACCAGAGCCCCTGTCACTGTCTTCTCTTCATTGTAGTTTGCTGAAGCAATTTTAAATTAGTGAACTGTCGAGTAAACAACAATGATTTTTACATGTTTTTGCTGAATCTATAGCTAAAAGAATTTTTTTTTCTTTTCTTTTTTAATTATTGTTTTGTGAAATTTGAATTAGATTGGATGCAACATAGTGATCTGTTTCAGGTAAACAGCAAAGTACCTAGTTTGTGTCAATGGCCTGTAGTCATTTTTTGTCTACAGCATTTCTCTCTGGCAGAAAGGCACTGGCAGGGTGCTGGGAAACATACGGGCCGTCCATTGGAGCGCTGATTTTCAACTAGAAGCGCATTGAGCGGCTGCCAAATCTTTTTTAGCTTGCCGCATGTGGCCCGATACACTCTCTCCTATCATTGGGGAAGAATGAAAAAAAGATCCTAGCGCTCAGAAAAATGAAATGCTGTGTGGATACAAGCCCTAAGTTATCTTTTATCAGTCTTTTTTTAACTGCTTCTAACTTAATTGCACCAATGACAATCAGTGCACAAAAGCAGTGAGCTGCAGGGTGTAATTATATCACCGTAGCCTGAAACCTGATTGTGCGTCTTGTGACTTTTTCTGACTTCAGGTTTCCCTTGGAGGAGTTGATCTCACTGTGAGAGTCCTGACCACGGGATACTGGCCAACGCAATCAGCAACACCCAAGTGCAATATCCCCCCTTCACCACGACATGCATTTGAAGTGTTTAGAAGGTTAGTCACTAGTCACGCTAGGAGTTCTTTCTTTATCCTTGAATGGTTTCAATGAAATTCCCTCTTTTAGAAAAAATGCACACAGCTTTAAACAGCTGCTTCTCTCTCTCTCTCTCTCGCCTTGAATGTAGTTCATTATCATCCACATGTGTAGGTGCTCCTTCTTGAGCCTTGAATGGCACTTGATTTTAATAATGTTCATAGCGGTGAAAGCTGATTCACAGTTGTAAGTCGATCCAAATGTGGTCACGGTGTATAGTGCTCCTTTGGTAAGACCAGGGGGAACCCGCCAGAGGATAGCAAGGTCAGTTGCTTCATGCAGCTATCTCTCTCATATCTCTTTCACACTGTTGTTCTCTCTAGTAAACTGTGTACGCACGGTAAACAGCTGATTTGATTGGCTCAAATGAGTGAAGCTTCGGAGCCCAGCTCCTCCAGTTCACATGTTGAAGTGTCCTCGGGCAAGACTCTGAACTCCAAATTGGTCCCGAAGGCTGTGCCATCAGTGTGTGAATGTGTGTCTGAATGGTTAGATTAGATCCTGATGAGCAGGTTGCAACTTGTGTGAGTAAGTGAGGCAAGTAGTAAGTACAAGTCAATTTACCATAGCTATTGCCCTATTGACTGGCTGCAACTTTTGGGCGAAAAAAACAATGCTCTGTCAATTTTAATTTAGCCGAAATTGGTCACGGGTCCAGATAGAACCATCACTCAGTCCTGGTCAGGACGTCGGCATTTTGGTGATAGGCTAGGGTCTGCTGCAGAAAGTACTAACACTTAATTTGGATTAATTGTGGTACATTGGCAATTCTTAGATGTTAACCTGGAGTGACTCCCTTCTCCTTGTAGGTTTTATCTTGGTAAGCACAGCGGCAGACAACTCACACTGCAGCACCATATGGGTTCTGCAGATCTTAACGCCACCTTCTATGGTCCCATCAAAAAGGTACGTTTCACCTTAAAATGTAATATCAGCATGGTATGCACTGTATTTACAAACACAAAAATTCAAATCTATATTGCCATGTCAGGGCTCCAGACTGCGACCAAATGGTTGCATTTTGCGAGTGTGCGACATTTTGCGAGTGTGCGACTGAATTTTACATCTGGTTGCGCCTAGATGTCTCGCCATATATATATCTATATATATATATAGATATATATATATATATATATATATATATATGTATGTGTGTGTGTGTGTAGAGGCTAAACAGCAACAGAGTGACCGATAAGACAGGAACAGTATGTAAGCAGTGTAAGAGGATAGTGCCATGAGCACAGTAACACAACTTGTAACACATGAGCTCCTGCAGCTTTCATTAACATCAGGCTACAAGTAATAATCACAGTGTCAGCACCTGACGGACCTGAGAGCCGTATGTGACAAGCTGTGAGTGCCGTAGGCTACGCCGCGGCTAACACAACTACTATGCAAGGACACCTGTAGCACCACCACAGCTCTCTGCTAAAATCAACACCCCTGTAAAGAAAATACTGACATTTTAAAATAGTGTTAAAATTAAAATTAGAGTGAATATCGTGTATCATCTCATCATGGAGCTGAGGATGTCGTCACACCCCTAATTCTGAATGTATAGTATATTTTTTAATACTGTACTGTCATAACAGCAATGCTGCTGTAAGTTTACCTTCTATGTTGCATCCTCAAAAGTGCACAATAAAAATGTGACACTGAATTTGAAACGGCACATTGTAATTTCCGCATCTATTATTGATTTACCGTGTGTGCCCCTAAAATTTTTAGTTGGGGGGCCACAGTGGTCCCAGTGAAAAAAGTTAGTCTGGAGCCCTGGAAATAACAAGATGACTTAAGTAACCTTGCGTTGTCAGTAGTGCAGTTTGAGTTTTCCAAAGATTTGTTGCAAAAGGTCTGAAAATATTTTCAGAAGTGTTTTTTAATCTTCAAAGTGTAAATTTGACTTTAAATATGTGGTGCTAAAACACCTTGTGACATCGAAGTAAGCACAAAGAGTAATGGACATGACTAAATAATCAATAATGATCAATAATTGTAAAAACCTACTAATTTTATCATGTTATGTCATTTGTTTTTATTGTACTTCGAAACATGATTGCATCATGTTCTTAGATTCTGATCTTTTGTCCCAACATGTCAAAGGAGGATGGATCAGAGGTCGGAGTGGGAGGAGCCCAGGTTACCGGCTCCAACACCAGAAAGCACATACTGCAGGTCTCCACCTTCCAGATGACCATCCTCATGCTTTTCAACAACAGAGACAAGTCCATCTTTGAGGTACACAATTGAATACCCAACTACCCTTTGCAATGTAACGGTACCCCCCCCCCCCCCCCCCTATTTCTTTTTCAAACCAAAAACAGCCAAGAAAAACAACCCGGTTGACTGATAGTGGATCATTTCAGCAGGAAAAGGCACTTTTTCAGATTCCGTCTTTTCTCTTACGCCTTTCTAATTGTTTTTTCATGACCCAAAACTTTCCACCCGGTAGGAGATCCAGCAGGAGACGGACATCCCAGAGAGGGAGCTGGTGCGAGCGCTGCAGTCTCTGGCCTGTGGGAAACCCACTCAGAGAGTTCTCACCAAGGAGCCCAAGTCCAAGGAGATTGAGAATGGCCATGTGTTTACAGTTAATGACCAGTTTACCTCCAAACTTCACCGTGTCAAGATCCAGACAGGTACACAAAATCCAGATGTTTTCTTAAGACGTACAGTAACATAATGTTTGATGGATAATTATGTTGTATTTAATATTATTATTATTATGTATTAAAATACTCTAATTTCATGGTATTCAGTAAACAATTAAATGCACAAAGGCCTCTTTCCTGCAGCAAATGTACCAAAACTGTTGAACACTACCTTTTTAGAGCGCTTATTTAGGAAAATAACATACATACATACAGTGACACTAGCTCTACTTTTTTTGCATTTATTTTCCTTTGTTGTGCAACACCTAGTGGCTGCTAAACAAGGGGAGTCAGACCCGGAGAGGAAAGAGACACGACAGAAAGTGGACGACGACAGGAAGCATGAGATCGAAGCTGCCATCGTTCGTATCATGAAGTCCAGAAAGAAGATGCAGCACAATGTTCTAGTAGCAGAGGTCAGTCATCTGAAATGGTTGCATTTGGTTCCTAAATTAGCATATTTCCAATTTTGCGCAATTTTAGTGAGAAACTAAGTGTTGAACGTTATGATCTACAGTATAAGAAGTGGTCTTTAGCAAGGGAACAAGGGAAAGGGATAGACTGGAGTTGAGACTGAACACCACACAGTCAATAAAAGTCAAGTCTTTTCCTTCTGTTGACCACAACCTGTCCACAATATAATATATGAGAGCAAAATTTGTAAAGCCAGGTGATAATCATGATGATAAAGTGAGAGAAGTGATAATGATGGGGTGAAAAGTATGATGTACTGATTTTGTTACTGTTTTTTGGTGTCTCCACAGGTCACGCAGCAGTTGCGAGCACGATTCCTTCCTAGTCCTGTAGTCATCAAGAAGCGCATCGAAGGACTCATTGAGAGGGAATATTTGGCACGAACGCCAGAGGACCGCAAAGTGTACACTTACGTAGCATAAAACATGTGAATTCAATGAAAGCTAACATGGAGTTGAGAGAAACTGAGAGCCTTGTTTTTTGTGGACTGCTATGCGTTTGAATGAACTTGGAAGTGCTTTCATCATTGATTCTGGGAAACACTGGGAAGCTTTACCTTTTCTTCCATAACAATGTGTAAAAAGAAAGAAAATCGTGCAAAAGATGGGGAAGTTTTCTAGCGAGATTAGATTACTTCCGCTGAGAGAAAGGAAAGGAGGGGATCTAGTTTTGTACAAAATCATGTTTCTTGTGGCCTTCGGAGAGAATTTGGAGAGCCTGTTTGCCAATTAGCTGCGTACTGTCGAGAACGAGCGTAAACATGTTAAAGCAAACGTGCGGCTACATGGAGACCAAGAAAACATTTGAATTCACCCTGTTTTAAATGTCGATGTCAATGTGTTCTGTTTGTTTTTTGTGGCACATTGATGGCTGTACAGGTGGACAGACACTCTTGGCCTTTTCCTCCCGGAGGATTTTAAAGAGGACAAAGTGTTAACTGGTACAGACCTGTTTTACAACAGCAGTATAAGACATTTTGAGTACTGGAGAAAACACAGAGTGCTTAATTTATGTTGAATATATGTCTGTTATGAGGTTGTTTTCTTGTCAGATATGATTTAAGTGCACCTCGCATAGATGAAATATTTAATGCCATTTTCAATATTTTGACCAGGTCTGTACTAGTGGTTAGAGAGATCAAGAGCTGCAGCTTCACAGCATGCTTTTATCTAATTGCTCAATCAGGGGAACAAGTCACATAAAAGCTCCATAAATGGTGTTTGGTCTCTCATGACGCATTTCTTCACTTCAGGCCTGCTGTAGGATCGGCCAAAAATGATCTCTTCTGTTTGAATGGAAGGTTCCTTGTGGTGCAGCTTTCAAAGAGCTTTTTTTTTTTTTTTTCATTCTCAACTGCATTTTCGAACAGGTGGAACCAGTCTAGCACCGTGTTCAAATGTGTACAAATTGTAAAATAATTATTGTACTCACTGCGGAGGTGGATTGTACAGGGCCTTGTTTTCATCATATTAAATGTAGAATAAAAAATGAAGGGATTTTTTTTTTCTTTCGTGAGAACGCCTCAGCAGATGTCCGAAATACTCTCCTCTCTAACCATAATTAAAGCTTAGCTTAGTCTTCACAAGAGGAACTTTGTAGGCCTCTGATGTGCATTGTTTACTGCATTATTTTGAGATCTAAGTGCAGCCGGGGTTTTTTTCTTTCAAGAGCACAAACTCCGTTTAAATGTGTAGTTTTGTTCAAACTGCTATGGAGAGGTGTAGATTCAGGGGTATAATGTTGGTGGCTGTAGTTTGTGGTTGTCAGTACATATTGTACTATACTGAAAGGTATTTCCAATGCTTAACCTCTAATATAAAATGAATGGACAAAAGTTTAAAAACAACACAAGCACCACAAACCTTCAAAATGCCCATAAAGTTGAATCAGAGCCTCTCTTGAACAGTCCCAACACTGAACATTGTAACCTTTATGACAAATGGAGCCCCACAGTGTTCAGTATTAAATGTATTGATACAATGGTCATATATAGAGAGACAAATATGCAACATACACATGAAACTTCAAACAATCCAATGCATTTTTCTTAAATGCAGCTCATTATATGTTACTTTGTCCTGCTTCTCAGTTTATTCAAGTCCCTTTTATTTCCTAAGAGCCATTTCTATTTTGAAAACCAAGTCTTGGCTCAATCACATCAAACAAATTAAAAGAAATAACTAAAAAAAAATAGAAATGACCTGGCTGCTTCTTTTTTTTGTGAAAAGAAGCTAGATGAAACAAATTGCATTGCACATTATATAAATCTATTTATTGCACGACGCTTTGTTCATTTGTTTAATATTGAACACTCATGAGTCTCCGTACATGAAGATATTGTGTATTTTATATTTCTTCCATGCACACAGTACTGCATGCATGCAACAAACTATTAAGTGCATGTGTTTCACAGGTCTGGTCAAAACGCGGTGTGCTCCAAAAGCGAGTTTAATGCTCTTAACAAGGTATTAACCAACAGTGTCTTTAATTTCCAGGGTTTTAGAGCCTGCCCTTCATTCGTCCCCCTGCACTTTGAAATCTGTGCAGCCCGTCTGGACTGTGTCCCTTTGTCTTCTCATATTGTTAGACGCATGCCATCTGCTCCATTATTACAGGCGGCTTTAGATTGAAAGCAACTCCTGCTGGTGCCTTTCGCCCGCAGACTTTAGGCACAGTCCCGAAACGTAGGCAAGAATGCATTTCTTCTTCTAAACTTAACTCCGGGCTGCGCCTCTGCTCTTTTTTTCTAACAACACACTCAGAGCCTTTAACATAACGGTGTATGGTTGCCCGGTGACGTCAGCGTCCCATCAAAAGAGTCCCTTTTCTTTTTTCTTTTTTTTTGGAGCAGACAGTGGAAAGAAATCAAACTCTTCCAGCCCGGGAGACTGTTTGTTGCAAACTCTGCCCGAAGCTTTCCCCGGAGATGGCTCGGCCGAGTGTGAAAGAAGGTGTAATAGTCACCGGACGATGTTAAAGAGAGCCGAGGATGAAACCGTGGACTCCGGAGCTGAAACTGCCGAGTGAGTCAACCGTTTGTCTCAGCTAACGCGGCTAACTGGAACGTAGCTCGCCTACTTTTAGCCGTTGTAACCACAATGGAAATTAACTTTGACCAAAATAATGTTTTCAAGCAGCAAATTCACTTTGTGTTTTGCTGTAGGTGTTTATATTAACGGCGCTGTCTCGTTAACTGCCTTTTTAGAGTTTGTGTTCGCTTACAACAGCCATTGTGTTGTCATGGTGACCAAAGAAAGGGGCACGTTTCCAAGCCAACCACCGCAAGATGGAGACATTTTTTTCCTACTTTCCTCCAATTTAAAACCCCCCAAAAAGTGTTTGAGAATGAATCACCCATCTGCTTTTTATTATTTTGTGTCTTATTCAGATCTGACTGCAGCAGGATGTCATCATCTGGCAGTAAGTATTCCTTCAGTCATAGGAACTCCTGTCATAAAAATAAAACACTTTCTTTTATAAAGGTAGTATATTAGGGACTCACAAGAGACAGATTTCAAATAAGCATGATCATAATTGATGCAGCAGAAGCCAAGATATCTGACTATAGGTCCCTAATATGAGTCAAGCTCCAAAAACCTCAAATCCTACACTTCCCATAATGCAATTTAATAGCTTTTTAGACCCTCTCTGCCCATGTCCTTTAAACTCTGTTTAACCTCCATGCCACCAATGTGGGATGTTAGTGTTAAAGTTCAGAGTTTGACATCTCCAAGCTGAGGTTACGCTGATAACTTTGAAATTGTTACAGTTTATGCACCAAAGTAGTTTGTGATATCTTACTTTCAATATGGGTAATTACTAAATATTATGCATAACCAACAGAGGCACCAGTATAGGAGACCAGGGCCACAGATTGTACTCTAGTAATGGTGATGAGATTTGCTGGAATAATGACCTCTCCATTTCCAAACGTAGTGCATCAGTGTATGTGATGCTTAACTAAACACTAAATGTGCCTTTGTGTTTGTGTGTGAAACCCCAGTTGAGCTACTAAACAGTCGGGTCAGGCAGCAGCGGCAGCAACAGCTCCTGCTAATGAACTTGCATCTGCTTGCCGACCCTGGGGACTCACTGCTGCTGCAGCACACCCTGGATCGCCTCCTCCGTTGGCTCTGCCCAAGCCTCCGAATCTTCCATGTGTCAGAGAGGGCCGCCCCGTTCAGAAGTTACACCCGCCTCTGTCCTGTGGCAGGTAAGGATCCTTACTGTGTGGTCTTGCATGTATACATCTTGTTATATAATGTGTTTCAGGTATGTAATTGTCAGGAATGCGAAACCGTTGTGCCTGCACAACTTAATTGCACAACTGTAGGTGCATTTTTCTCTGTAAAGATTTCCATATGTTAGAACAAGACAAGTTTACAGAAATTTTGAATTTGAAGACCCCCCTCAAATGTTGCACTGTTGACTGAATACTACATTTACTCTGTGTATGGAGTAAACATGCCATCCCACAGTGAGCTTACCTTGATAGAACTGCATCTGTTTTTATTGGGAATAAACCTTTTTTCAAAAATGTTTCAGGTTACCCTTCTGTGGCCATCACCTTCTTCCTCCATGAGGCCTATGGAGAGGAGCGAATCCTCAAAGTGCTCGACTTCTTTCAGCGTCCGCCCTGGCAGTACCACCACACTGAGACCTGCGGCAGTCGAACCGGAGGGATCCACATTACCTCCAGCAGCTCCCCCGCCAACGCCATGCTGCGGCCCTACCTCCTGCCCAGCAGAGACTTCTATAGTTTGGGTGCAGGCATGCCTGTGTGGGGGGTCCGACCAGTCCACTGCGGAGGAGAAATACTACGTGTGACGCTGTACAGTGCGTATGACAACTATGAGGATGCTGTGAGGCTCTATGAGACAGTGCTGCAGCGACAGGCAGAGGAGCAGAAGACGGGCTTCTGCTGGTTCACTCTGCACACAGGTACGTCTTCAAACCGTTGCCCTTTTGATTTTTAATTCTAAAGAAATAGCATTTATAAAATATTCATCTAAATAAGTCTAGCTTTCAGGCTTAGCCCTTATAATAAGATGGAAAGCATAAAGGCCAGTAAGTGACACAAAAATCACTTGTTCCACACAGAGCCTGGTCTGTGTCTGCAGCTGGCTTTGAAACAGTTGTCACCAGGGGTTCGCGTGGAGCCATGCAGCTCTGCCGTGCTGCAGTTTAGTGTGGAAGAAATTGGACAGCTAGTCCCTCTGTTGCCCAACCCCTGCAGCCCCATCAGCACTACACGCTGGCAGACAGAAGACCTAGATGGCAACAAGGTCCTCTTCCAAGTAAGTGCAGCTTAAAATAAAGCGTTGAATGTGTTAAAAATGTGCACATGCTTCATGTTTCCTGGTGCCCGTTCAGGTCCTGTCTTTGAACATGTTTAACAGGCAACTTAATGACTGATGGTGTGTGGATTTTAAGTATGTTAGTCCGCCCCACTCCTTCTACAACATGTTCGATTGATTTATGTCAGTTTAAATCATGAGGTGTGTCAAACATCAGTGGTTGCGTCAGTGTGAAGCAGCCCTGCATTTGCCGTAAACACACGGCAATCAGCTGGAAGGTTTATTCTTTAATTAACACCAACATAAAGGGTCCAGAGAGCAGGCTCGTTGTCCTGCTACAAGGTTATTTGTAGATTTGTAAAGTCTGTTCACTATGTAGCTGGTCAGATTCCTTAAGGTAATAACAAGTTTGCTTTGGAGGGGAAGCAGCAGTTGTTTGTGAAATAAAGGAATGTAAATGTTATCTGTTATCTTTTGAAGAGAAAATATTACAAAATAAATGGAAGGATTTTGTTAATTTCGACTTAACTTGTAGTGGTGATTAATGTGAACACATTCTTATGCATTGATATTTTAGAGGCTTTTAGATTAGATGTATTTGTCAAAAT
This sequence comes from Echiichthys vipera, assembly GCF_963691815.1. Classification (NCBI taxonomy): domain Eukaryota; kingdom Metazoa; phylum Chordata; class Actinopteri; order Perciformes; family Trachinidae; genus Echiichthys; species Echiichthys vipera. Next base: position 12,513,658 of record NC_139830.1, on the reverse strand, counting down.
AAAATGATGTACCAATTTATAAAGAGAACAGCACGTCAGGAGGGGAAATCATGATGTGTGAGTGGGTGCTATTCTTCCCTCATGTCACAACTCAGGTTTAACTTTTTAATAATGTCGCATTGCACAAACCTAATGACAGAGTTTAACATAATTAAACAGATTTAAAAAGATCTTGTTTAGTCAAAAGGCCATAATTCTTCAGCATATTCACACCACAGCACAGAATAATCAGTATCAATCAAAAAGGCATGTGGTTGCTGTCTTTCACAGGAACCAACTCAAGCTGTCAGAGTAGCCGTATGTGAGATGCGTGTATGTTAATTCTGTCAAAGTTGCTTAACCTGCCTTAATCTCTCTTGTCCTGGTGCAAATCATAATCCCTCTCCTTCTGTCCTTTTGTGCTGCAGGTGAAAACCCCGGCTCAACCTCAGCGACCTCTGACCTGTGCTTTTCCCTTGGCCTGCCCCAGCGTGTCCCCTCGAGGAATGCAGCTCAGGAGCTTGGGACAGGGCCAAAGCCTGTCACCCTGCAGCCTCACGATGCCGCTGCCCCGGCAAACACACAGGCAAGGTAAGTACACAGAGGTGGAAACTGTTCCCAGGGTCGGAGGCCGGGTATACACTGTACTTTGACTTTTTAATATCTTTTATGACAAACTATACTGTGATTTCTATGGAATAATATACGTTGACTTTTTCATGCCATCAGACTTTTTAAAATTGTCTTTATGGCATATTATACTGTGACTTGTTTTTTTACGACTTTTTTCGACATATACTATGCCTTTTTCAGCCTTTTTTGGACATAATATTCTATGATTATTTAAGTCTTTTTTGACGTAGTATACTATGACTTTTTTCTGACTGTTTTTTTGGACAAACTATGCTATAACTTTTCTCAAAAAATTATGTTATGACTGACACGCTACCCTGTGACTGATTCAAGCATTTTATGGACGTATTATATTTTGACTTTTTTTTTCTTTTTTCAACATAATATTTTAATGACTATTTATGATTTATTTTTTTTCGGACACATTATACTATGAATTTTCTTGACTTTTTTACAACAAATTATCCTATGACTGATAGAAGCATTTTTGGACATATTATATTTTGACTTTTTTATCACTTATTTTACGACTTGCTATACTATGGCTTTTTAAAAATATTTTATATTACATTTTCTCATTTCCCTCTTTACTCTACTTGGTCTGTCTTGTTGTCCACAGGCCACAGACCCCGCAGTGACCCTGTCCTTGAGAAGCTTCATGGAGGTGGTGGAGCAGAGAGCCAGGGATCAGGAAGCTGCTGTAGCACCCCTCCAGGCAGTTCCTGTTACTCATCTCAGCGCAGCAGCCCTGCACCGCCCTCAACCAACAATCACCCTGACTCTCCTCTACGCCCCTCCATCACCCGTTCTCTCTCCCACCTCCTTCTGGAAGAGGACGAGGAGGAGCCAGAGACCAATGTAGACACAGGAGACCCTGTCTCACTGCACTCTGACACGACAGTTAAAATAGTTGCTCGCTCTTCCTCCATGGACCTTTTGAAGACTCTCCGCCCTGAGAGACCTGCAGCTGTTGGAGCTTCAGCTGTGGAGGGCCTGGCTAAGGAGCTGATTGAATGTCTGCCACGGACACACTTACACCCTCAGGTTGCCTCCAGGACATGGGGCTCTGCTGGATGTACAGACGCAGTCAGGAAGAGCTGCGGCAGCAGGACTGTGGCAGCAGGACAAAGCCCCTCCAAAGGGCCCTTCGTGGAGAGCAGGACTACTGTTGAGCCAGTCGACTCAATGTCAGTCGATGAGTTCTTCATCTGAATTCCTGCTACTACACCACATACTGTGGTAATAATCACAGTGCAATTAAAAACACATCACATAGAGGACACAGCTGTGTTGTCGGACAAAATAGAAGTCCTCTGGAATACAGAAGAAGCCAAAGTTCAGCTGCAGGGGACACTTTCTCTCCGAAGTGACTCTGTTTCGAAAGTTAAACGTAAACATTAAATCGTTTAACTTGTTACATACATTTCTATTAGCAGAGCTGCTGTGAGCAGTGCAAGGTCAGTGATATTTTAAAACTGTGCAGGTATTAATATTCTTGAATGTCTAAATTACTTTTATATTTAGATCCAACTCATGATTTGTGCAGCTGCTGCTCAAATGTCACCATGTGAATAGAAAAACATGCTTTGTGTTAAGTGTTACTGTCAGGGTAATAATGCCAATCTAGGTTTCTGTCACATTACACAGCTCCGCAAGCTATTATTTTTCAACCGCCTTTGAAAAAAGATGCTGATCTCGCTCTTTGATGTCGCTGTTGATCGTGATTTGAAATCTGATTTAGTCTGAATGCTCTCCACAGTGCAGCATTATCAATCTGTTACAGGCTTTACTTAGGAAAAGTATAGCTTAGTAGCCTTTGATTACAAATGTTTAAAATGCACTTCAGATGATCTTTCCTCTAGTAATTGTGTATTAAAATGTCTAAAGGCTGGACTAGGCCCAGCCGAATTACTGTATTGAAGAGGATTACATTTTCTCACAGGATTTTTTTTTTTCCCCAGATAGCCTAGTGGTAACAGAACATTTGGACTTCACAAACAATCTTGTAATATATGTCTTTCTATTATGTTAGTCCAAGTATTCGCATGTAAGGTGTCTCAGACAGCCCAAATGTGTCCTGGGACCCCAGACATGTTGATAACTGTAAGGCTGTAAGATGAAAACGACAGTAGTCAAACCCACAACATATTTGCACAGCGGTCTTGATGATTGAGCCGTTTAAAGAGCAGTCTGATAAAAGATAATATTGTAATGTGAGGAGAGGAAAATACTACCCATTTCACGACCTGATGATTCAGGTTAGACTCTTCTACAACACAGATTAATTTACATCTTTCCCAGTTGACATGAACTTTTCCTTGTGACCAAGGACCTTCTAAAGGTAACCCACTCCCAGATAAACCTGGATCTGGCTTACACAAATGGCGGCTGCATGGCCAGCGCTTGATCAAATGTGTGCAGGGCAGCGTCTGAAATGTTCAGTGAGGCAGAGAAATGTCTTGAGGCTTGATATTAAAAGATAAATGAATAAACTGTCAGAATATGAAGGCTAACTGTGTGTCGTGACATTTCACGTGACAAAATCTTTTAAGATTGAATACCAATTTCATTTCATCGTCAAAGTTAATTAGCTGTAGGATTAGTATACTCTGTAATGAGCCAAGTAATCAATGCTCCACAGTTGGATTGCCTGCATTAATGTAAGAAATATGACACCGTGTGAATACTCTGATTGCATGAAACGCAAGGGAATGATAGATGTGTCACAGATCTGTAAACAACAGTTTGCGCAGACCGTTTCAGACAGAACTTCGTATCTGATTGAATCTGTAAATATTCATGCTTGGAGTTGAATCACTGTTCAAGGGTTTGTTAAAATGCCCCACATTGTTGACACACCTGTCAGCTTTGTGATAGCATCCATTATTCATCTGCCTTCATAATACACTTTATGATTTACTCATCATAAACAGCTGGAGCCACACATCTACCTGCTTTGACGGATGTGAATCAGAAATGTGACCTCACATAATACTGTGCACATGCTTCACTGGGAATCAGTGAGAAAGATTTAGTCTTGAGCAGTTAACAGGAACACACAATCACAGGCCACCGTTATTAACAGTCATTTATGCAATTTATTAGGTAAGTGACATTGTAGACGAGATGATAAAAATCCTTTCGTTGAAGATGGTTTTAAAAGCACAGTTCCGACCTGTATGCTTACTTAAAAGTGCACAGACCAGTCGTCATTTAAATTGTAATAATGAGGTTAAAATTACAAATCCATATACAGTAATATCCATTGCGCTGCAGTATAAATATTATGTGCTTCAAAATACATAAACAAAGTGGGTTTATTCTTGTTGAATCCCTTCATGGCATGAGTTTGCTGAGCTAGGCTCCTTTTGCAACATATAAACTCTGTGGGTTTGGGCGGACAAAGTAAAAGCACCTTTACATTAAAGTGTACATGGACACATTGCACTTTAGCTAAAGCTTACGCCTCCCTCTGCTGGTCAAAGGATGTTATTGCTCTGAGGAGCGTTGCTGCATCCAGTCCAGCTCAGATCCTTGGCCCACAGGCCCTCTCTGGTGACCCGCACCTTGACCGGGTCAAATCTCCAAAATCGCTGTTCTCTGAACAGGTAGAGGCGTCCATCGGGACGGGTCAGCGCCCCATTGGTCCCCTGTGGCACACCAGTCCAGTCTGTAAGCCTGCGGGGGTAGTAGGGCTCTTGGTGCAGGGTTTTAAGGTTAATCACAGAGTAACGGGAGCCTTTGAAGAGGACCATGTGACCCAGAGGAGCGTAATAGAAGGCACAATCAGGGTGGCGAGGTAGCCCCAAATCACTGCTCTTCCTGGGGAAACCAGGGTCCAGCACACTGCCTGTGTAACGCCACATCCGCTTCCCTGCACACCACGAGAAGGAGAAGTCAACAATAAGGATAGATTTCTTTTTTGGTAGTAAACGTTTTGTAAAACACCATCATATTATATTTGATCATAGTGGCTCCACAAATTATACTATTTCTAAAACTCACTTGGTCCCTTGCTCTTTAAGTGATAAGTACGATTTCTATCAAAATACAGAAATGCAACAAGCTCAGCTCTTTTAAAACTAAGTATAACCTTTGCAAAAGACAGTAAAGGTTTGTCTTTTGCACCCTTCTCCAGGGTGAGACTGAATAAACGGGTACTCTGGGGTTCAGTGTTGCTGACAGAAGACAGAGAAAAAGATTGAGATGATAAGTTTCGTATGTAAGTATGATGTCACTGTCAGGTTTTGGCAAAGCTACTTCAAAGCTACATCCGAGGCTTCAGTGCAGTACAGTCTTTAAATAGCACAAGACACAACAGAATCTATTTCGGGGGCTTTTAGGCGACAGGTTAGGGAATGACCTTAAAAGGAAGAATGAGAGTCACATTAATGAGTTCAGCGGAGCACTACCTTTGAAGAAATACCACTTGGAGTCCAGAGGGGAGAAGGCAGCAGCCTCGATGACCGGAGGGAGGTCAGACCAGCGTTGACGAAGAGGAAGCGGGCCGCTCACACCGCCGTCAGCCGATACTGTCCAATACACGCCACCCCGGAACACCAGCACTGTCGCATTCTGGTCTGGAGACACACACAGAACAGACACACCACAGCTCAACCGTCACTCTTTTATGACATACAGTACTATGACTTTTTATGATATACCATGACTTTTTATGAGATACTATAACTCTTTATGAGATACTATACTATTACTTTTTATGAGATACTATGACTTTTTATGATTAACTATGACTTTTTATGAGATACTATAACTCTTTATGAGATACTATACTATTACTTTTTATGAGATACTATGACTTTTTATGGTAAACTATGACTTTTTATGATGTACTATGACTTTTTATGATAAACTATGACTTTTTATGAGATACTATGACTTTTTTCTACATGCTATAAAATCTTATTGTAGTAGCATGTGTCACAAAGTACTAATTGTATAGTATGTCGAAAAAAGTAAATTGATATAGTATATAGTATATCAAGAGAACAAAAAAAGTTGTAAAATAACGATAGTATAGTATGTTGAAAAGTCATAAAAAGGCATAACATATTAAGCCAAAAATGTCCTAGTATACAGACGTATGTCAAAAAAGCATAGTATTCCATAAATTGTCAGCAAAAACATATTGTAGTATGTAAAAAGAGTAATTTTAAAAAGTCATAAAAAGGTCAAAGTCATGTCAGAAAAAAACGTCTGAAAAATGAATTTGTATTTATATATACTGTATATATATATATATATATATATATATATATATATATATATATATATATATAAATATTTATATAAATATATATTTATATTATTACTTGTAACATCTTACAATCGATGTATAGTAAGTGTGTTGCTGATGTACAGTAGCTGGTGTGAAGTCAAAGCGGGGTTGAGGTTTTAAAATGTATGGGAAGGGTCTTAAAAGATATTAAAAGTAACTCCATTATTCCTGCGTATATCGTTCCTAACCCAACTTTTTTCAGCACTAGTAAGTTTTGTCATGTGCCAAAGTCTCTCACCCTTTATGGATTATAAAACAGTCATAGCAGTCCCTCTCACCGCCGCGGCCCGGGTTCGATTCCCGGTCAGGGAATGACACATTTTGGGGCTCAGGTTAGGGCTCGGCTGGGAACCGGAGGGTCGTCGGTTCGAGTCCCTGTGTGGACCATGAATGGAACGTGGGCTGGAGAGGTGCCAATTCATTTCATGGGCACTGCTGAGGTGCTGTTGAGCAGGGCACCGATCCCCCAACTGCTCGGGGCGCTGAGCCGTTAGCAGCCCCCTCTATCTGACTTCTCTCCATTAATTGCATGTATATAGTTTCTGTTTGTGCATGTGTGTACTTCTGGCCTGTGTGTGTCCGAATCTGTATAATAATAATAAAAAAGTGAAAAAATTGAATTTTCCTTGCTGGATAAATAAAAGGAATTCTTCTTCTTCTATAAAGACTTTCAGAGAAACACCTGGCAATTGAACATTGAGTTTAGACTTTGTCAAAGATTAAACAGGTAGAGAAAGTGGTTTGATGAAAATGCTCATTTTCATGTTTTGTTTAGTTTCAAATCATTTTAAAATTGCTTTGTCTGCTTATTTTAGAAAGACAAATATTAAAAACAGGATTCCCTCAATTTGATTTTCCATCTTTTTGAAGCCCCACCAGTAACCACAGAGATGAAGGATGTGGCTGAATTTCCTTCAAACCTCACCCATAGTGATGGCATCAAAGACACCCTGGCAATAGAGCGGCTGCCCTGTGGTCTGATGCTCATTGTGAAGCTCTGTGAACTCCCACGCCTGCAGAGCGGCGTGCAAAGCCTGGCCTGGCAGCCTCACAGGGCGATCCCCTGATGGCTTACCTGAGGACAAAAACAAAGCAACGAAACAGTCAAGGTACTGGAATAATCACTCTGCGTAGTGTTTGTCTGTCCACCTGTGCTTAAAGTGTAATTCTGGGGGCAAAATCATCCCATGGTCTTTTTCGGCAATTATCTACATCAGATACCTTTAACATTTATTATTTATATTACGCTGGAATAGATCCCCAATGGGCTCCTTCCTTTTGGATTGCATTTGGTAATCGACTTGAATAGACTTTACTATGAGAGGAGCTGGTACAGGGGCCAGTAGGTAAGACTTTCAAAACACTCTTTTAATAATCTCCGGGTTCACTAACTACGTTGTTGGTGCTTTGTTTTATGTGTAGGGATACTTATGCAGAGGTTTGGTGTTATTTTGAGCAGTATTAGTGGTTAAGTGGTTAAGTGGTTAGCGACTCTCTCTGATTTCCCCGTTAAAGTTGCATGAAAAGAACTGTCTCGATGGCTTATTTGATGTATATAATTGCCGAAAAATACCATTGGAGGATTTTGCAGGGGAATTACACTTTAACTTTCCCATGCATGATTCTTCATACAGTGACTCTTCAGCTGGGAGGCACAGACAGCATGGTCAGAAATGGAAAGATCAACAGTTCAAACTTCTCCTAAAACAGGACTTGAATCATGTCAACATTTAAATTGTCCTTTCCAGGATGTGCCTGACTCGATGTATACTAATGGATGACATTATACTCAGGAAATAAACAAAGGACTCCAGACAGAGCACACTGGAACCTTAAACTTACTGCTTTGTTAGCACAAAAACTTTTTTTTTTTGGCCTGTACAGCCTGATAGTGCGGATTCCTGGCACATGAGATCAAAAGAATAAAGGCAGAGGATAAAAGAAGGACAAAAGGAAAAAGGACAACATAAAAGATGGTGCTTTAGACGTGATTACAGCCATTTTGTTTGCAAGGACTTGAACAAACATTTGTGTAGGAGCTGGATAAAATCAGCACACCCAAGAACAGGAGGAAGGAGGCAGGAAAAATAGATATACACACGACACAGAGGATAACACACAAACAGCTGCCCATAAAACAGTGTGTGTGTGTGTGTGTGTGTGTCTGTCTGTCTGTCTGTCTGTCTGTCTGTCTGTCTGTGTGTGTGTGTGTGTGTGTGTGTGTGTGTGTGTGTGTGTGTGTGTGTAAGAGAGACAGAGCGAGGGAGAGCAGTGCTGTCAGATAAAGGCTGGATGTCTGACATCACTCAAACACAAAACCTCCCTCTTTGAACTCTTTAAATTCATCATTGTTGGAAGAAGAATTTAAGTCGTTTTCTTAAGTAAAAAAATGGCAACATGGCAAAAAAGCCCTGCATTGAAATATTGTATGTATTATGAACCAAATGTACTTGCAGTATTAAACGTACTTAAAGCATTTAATGTTGCAGCTGATCGATATGGAGCTAATTCTAACTACGGTTTGGTCGCCTGGGAACCAGAAGAATCTTAATTTTTCATGTTTTGTTCCTCTGCAATTTAGTGAGGTAAAAGTATAAAGTAGCGTAAAATAAAAATAGTAAAAGCACCTCAAAAGTTTGTTGATGTAAAGAAAATTAAGCTGATGACGATCATTACGTGTTAAGGCACCTTCAACATGATATGCAACGTGTGCAACATTATATTTTGTGTGAAAAATAAGTTATTTCTTATCGTGAGTCTATTATTAAAGTGTAGTTCCATGTACGGGATACATTTGAGGTACTTGTACTTGACATTGGGAAATATTAAAGGTTAATAAATGCCCCACACTGCACACTGCCCCAAGCTAATCAGTGTTAGCCCTTTGATGAATTTTAATGCCAAAAAAGACCATGGGGTCCATTTTCTCCGGACTTACACTTAATAATAACAGTAATAATAATAACTAGAGACCATCTTGTGATGCGGTCACACCAGACGTAACATATAAACACACACACATACACACACACACACACACACACACACACACACACACACACACACACACACACACACACTCACAAACACACAAAGGTAAGTGTCGAAGGTTTTCATGTTTCTTGTCACAGAGCAATCAGAAGAGCTCTGGAGACCGACAAATTCACGCTGCCTCACATCTGCTTCTTATAACAACACAATGTCAACACCAGGAATGGTTCGCCTCTCCCCCCCGCCCCCACACACACACACGCACACACACTCCCGACAGCTCATATCTTTAAGCAGATGTAACGTTTTTTTCAGCGCCTGCAGTGCTGTCAGATTCGGTTCTCGTCCAGATCTGTCTCTGGAGCTGCTCGACATTTACGTGGTAACAGCTGAAGTCTGCAGGAATTACTGCCACAGGGTGGAAATCAAGTTGATAAGCAAACATGTAGAAAGCATGTCGCACTTTGCTAAACTCCACCTGTGTGCAAACTGAAGAATCCTCCTGGCTATGTTTTTGTGGGTTATCAGAGTGAGCTGTCGTGGATACACAGAATAAATCAAAGTGGCATTAAGTACTGCAGTAATTGAGTGAAACTGAGCTGAAGATGTGTGTCTGCAGAGTGGTCAGTTGCTGTTTTTTTGAGTAAAAAAGGGAGGCCCCGGGGAGACAAGGCTGGCAAACACCAATCGTAAGAAGCTGAGGCCCAGAATATCTCCAGAGGCAGAGCAGATGGGACTCCTCAAATATTAAACAGAAAAATAGAGGAATCTGGACGAGGCCTGCCTCCAAGCTTCTGTTGAGCTGAATCTCAAGTTCAGAGTTGAATTATCCAAAAGATTGTGAGACTGTCCTGCAGCCATGCAAACATTCCTGCAGAAGGCTGTGTCTCCACTGGCCCCTTGCACCTCATTTAAGATTGTTGCGCTACTTGCATCTTGTACACTCAAATAGTACCACATCATCACAGAGGAGGACGAGTAGTTGCAGAAGCTACTTTAAAGACGATGTTCTTGTTCTCAGTATCTAAGCAGCAGAGACAACACAAGCAAATATGAGAACTCTTCACATGTGGAAACCTGCCTTACACATGCCAGGAGGACAACACACCCACGGTAAACAGAAATTGTTATATTTCTCATGCACACAGACGTCCGTAACACGTCTGTGACTCTGCAACAACACCAGCAATCTATCACAACAGAGCGGCCAAAAACTCCCAGGTAAACACCGTGTGCAGCACTGAGAGGCTGGATAATAATAATACAACAGGAGTGTGTATCTCTGTGTGTGGGTGCAGCGTCTGTGTGCATGTGTTTCAGGGCAGACTGTTATTTGGACATTCATATCACGTCTGCTGCCCTCAGTCTAAACTTAGAGACAAACTCAACTAAAAGCACAAACAGTGTGTTCTCCTTGCATTGATGCGTTTGTGTTTTAATATTAAAGGTGCAAACAGTTTTTGCTTTTTTTCACAAGAGCTCTCAAGGTGGTGCACAAAGACAAACAGCCAGCAAGACACTATTCAGATTTTCAGATACAACAAGGAAGGTCGTTTTCTGGCTCCAAAACTGTTAAAGTCATTTTTTAAAGATGATTTTTTTTTTTAGGGCTTTTGTTTCTTTTCCATAAGAGCAGCTGAAGAGTGACAGGAAAGCGAGGAGCAGTTTCTCATTGACTCACATGTTAAACAGGCCGTTTTCACAGCATGATTAAACTCATTTAAGGCCTGGTACTAAAAAACATTCTAGTGTGTGTGTGTGTATCTCCATGACAACACTGAGGGGGGTGAATTTTTTTGTACCAGGCTAGTTTCTATTTTATTGAAGGTTAAGGTTTATGAATATTTAGGGGCACAGCCTCTTAAGGTGACAGCTAGCCTCTGGCCCTCACTTCTCCTGGGAGGTAAACGTCAGCAAGATGGACGTATCTTCTTCCCCCCAACGTCACATCAACGCCCTTTTTTGGTAAGAGGAAATGAGGCGGAGTCAAAGTCTGACAAGATGGAGACTACCATAGGCGAGGACGCTTAGATCAAGTTGAGAGAACGGACCTCGACGTAAATGCTATGTCCATTTTTATGCAGTCTATGGGCCTCCACCATACCGGTAATGTCTTTTTTTTTTTGGCAAGCCAGGTTTTTAATGACCTCTCAACAGCTTTGCCGTTCTACTCATTCTCATTCTGTGTTTGCAGCTTGTGCCCTTCAGGCTGTGTCTTTGGTCTTTTCACAGCTCAGTGTCACTACTCCCTGTCTAATGGGACAAATCAGACAAATCAGGTTTCATAACAGGTCATTAATTAATGTAAGTGTCTCGCTTTGTGTCTTACAATAATTCTAAACTGCAACTGAATTTCACTATCTTTAACTCCGCCGTCCTGAGGCCAGACAGTGAGACATTTGTCATCTGTCCACTAAAGTGCTTCTGCCCCCCACAAACCTTCAGACTTTAAACCTGAGGGAAAAGTGGTAAAAATATCTGTGTGTGTCCAGTGAAGGTGCTAGGTTTAGCACCACGCCTGGCCTTGGGAACAGGCACTTTCCATTCCAACAAAGAAAACATTTCCCTTGAGTTGAGCCGTTAAGCTTCATTTGGCATCTCGGGAATGTTTGAATCTGGATGAGAAGTTAAAGTAAAACAATCAATGCTTGTCCGCAAAGTACAACAATAAACCCACAAATAGGATCTGTGGGCTGAAAGAGACCCCCACCATCATCTCACCGTACAGCTGCTGCACTGCGAGGATGTCGTCCCAGCTCAGCACCAGGCTGCGCCCGAGCTTCCTGTAGTACGGCGACATTAGAGCGTGATGGACGGGGGAGTGCTCTAGTCCCAGAGTGTGTCCGATCTCGTGGGCGGTCACCATGAACAGGTTGTGTCCCTTGTGTCCGTTAAGCGTCCACCTCTCCGCTATGTCGAAGTGGGCCTCCCCCCGGCGAGGCAGGAAGGCGTGAGCCAGAGTTCCTCCTGAAAGTCAAAGAGGAAGTGAAGAGTTAAAGGCAGTGTGTTGTACAGTATCAGTCTTGTTATTGTGTTATTCTGGTCAGTGCAGAGTGTGTGATCAAACAATTACCTTAATCTGGTTTATTTACAGTAATCCGGTTATTGTATGCACACAAGAGCAGGACTTGTTAAGCTTTATTTATTCAGGAAGTTTTGCAAGAGCAAATTACACACAAGTCCATGACACAAAACAATCATCATTCCCAAACACACACACACACACACACACACACACACACACACACATAATAATTAATAGTGTGGATCAGACAGATAGATCAGTGTTGACCTGGTCCGTCGAAGGCATTGCTGGCCCCGTCGTTGTGGTCTCCTTCGTAAAATGCCAGTCGGATGTCTGCGGTGCCTTCAGGGGCCTCCTGGAACACCAGGCCTGACACGTTGCTCCACAGCTGGAAGGCAGCGCGCACAGCCAGCCGCACGGAGCCCAGGGGCAGGTGGCGAGGCCAGTTCACTATCTGGTAGGTCAGGTGACGTTTGTACCACTTGTCAGCTGGAAGAACAGAGATATGAGACATGCAGGTATGAAGCTGACAATCTTATTCATCACAGCTGCAAATCAACAGATAACCAAAAGGAAAACCCTGGCAGTGTTCCTGTGAGCAAGAATATTTCAAGTTTCTGTCAATCGATGCAATTTATCCTAATATTTCGACACAAATGAGTTACGAGAGCTACATATTTCATTGCCATGGGACATTTTCTTCTCTTCCAGAAAGTGACAGCTTCAACCTTTTTCCATCTTTGATCTAATCCCACTCTGTTTGCATGCAAGCTTGTTTGTATCCATGCCTGATATTTCTACTGTTTGGAATTGACACAAACAGTTCATATTATTATTACACACTGGAGTAGCTATGTATTTACATTTTGCATATCTGTGTTATAATTTTGGATGCCAGATAGCCCGTGTTTTCAGCCGTGATGTTTTGAAGTAGAGCCTCTCCACTTCCAAAATGATAGGATGTTAACCACATTAGCTCACAGCTGGGTAAACTAACAAGCACTCTGAGTACACGCTTGACTAAACAATTTACTTCAACATGTGTCTGTGGTTTCTCTTAGACATAATTACACATGTCCCAAACTTCAGGATCTCACATTTGCTCAGAGATAAAGGGAAAACTCAGCCGTTCTATAATTTACAAAGAGCTGTTCTCTTAGTTTATACGTAGGATTAGTCGACGCAGCAATCTGCAAACATAACAGCAAACACTCACAAGCCCTCGACCACGCAGACGGAGAGGAAACAATCATTAGATAATATGAACCCTTAGGAAGAGGCAGCTGGAGAGGCTGGACAAGAGTGGACTGCGGTGGTTAAAGAGTCGGTGAACACATTTAAACAAGATAAGATTTTAAGAAGCAAAGTTTGCTGTAATAATAATACAGGTATAATAAAAAGTAATCTATGCAAAAGTCTAACATCTGTTCGAGGTTTTGTGGTTAGAAACTGAACCATTTTCTTTTCCTGGGTGTCTAGTCCCCTTTTTTTCATATTGCTTATTATATATAATGAATATATTTGTAATAAAAGTTGCTCTTTGCTAAATCACACCCAGGCAAAATCCAAAATAAACGTTTAATGCAGGAGGTTTTGAGTTCTTCTGACACACAGACAAATGAGGATACTGGCCTTTAAAAGTATTTGTATTGATAAGTGAGCTTGAGAGGGTGAGACACTAGTGCTAGATGGAAGTAGCCTGTGTAATAGGTATTGTACTTTAGAAAACTTGCCACTCGCCTGCTTTATAAATGTACACATACTTTCACTTTAGAGGCTTGACTAGAGAGTGCTCAGATAGATGAAGCACACTTAGAGGTGTCAAAATATTTAAAGATGTGGTCGATGTATGTTTGCCCCGATGTGGAGTCCAAATGCGAGTGGGAGGTCTGCACTTAACGCCTGCGTTGCAAACTTCTGCTCAATACAAGGAGGCCTGAGGCATTCAGGTTTGAGAATGTAGACCTTTGAGTTATTTTGATGCCGGTTGCTGGGTTAAATAATATACAGCAGAGAGTCATGTGGACGATGAGAGCGATAAACAGGAGGTATGCACTACATACTGTGAACTGCCATGGGACCTCAATAGCACCCTGGAGAAAGGAAAATATCTGGATATCTGGAGCCATTAAGACATGGGCATGGCAATGACATCAATGTGTGTTTCTGTTTGTGTGTTTACACAAACAGACTTTGTGCAGAGTGTGTGCTTCAACACAAATCTCAGTGTAAACTTAATGCTTAATGCGTTTTTGTTGCAACGCATCACAGAAATATTAGATAACAAAAGTGCAGGGTTCGTGCAGCTTTTCAGAGTCAAATTCAAGCACTTTTCAAACACTTTCAAGGCAACGAAACCTAAAATTTCCAGACTTTCAAAGCCTTTTCTTCACTCTTACTTGTAACTGTAAATGCAATTGTGAATGGTCAAATGACACAAATGCATTCTTGAGCAGATGGTCGCCTTCATGATGCCACAGAGTGGGCCCTTTTTATTTTGAGCGCCTGTGTAAGTCAATGCAGGTGGTCCGGTCCACATCTGGTGTCAGCCGCTAGGAGACAACAACCAAGAATACCGAGGGGATTGTTTCATTTAAAATATAAAATATGTTTGGTTTATATGAGTTATTGTGTAAATGAAACCAGATTTGGTTGAAAATCAAGCATTTTTTTCAAGTTATATATTCAAATTCAAACATATTTCTAACCATAAAAACATAACGGTTAAAATCAAGTATTTCCCAAAATTTCAAGACTCTGTACGAACCCCGAGAGTGGAAGCAACAAGGCATCGAACACTACAACTGTACAGGAGTGACGAACAGTCCTTCCATTGATGAACATTCATTCAACGAGAAAAGAAAAGATACTAGAAGGTAAGAAATCAACTTCAAGAGTAATGTCACTGTCTTAACAACCTGCATTTCTCCTTCAACGTCTAAATTTTATACAATCATTTCATATCTGGAACGCTCACTGCCTTTCCCAACCCAGCGTCATGTCTCAGTCCCAGATCGACTGTACATGCTTGATGTTACATGATCAGATCTGGGCTCAGGCGCCTTCTCTCCATCCCAGACCGCCGCCGAGTAAGAGGTCCCCGAGGACAGCAGAGAAGTCAGGAAGTCAGATACACAAGACATTCCCCGACTTCCCTTATGGAAGCAATTATCATGATGCCCTCTATAGCAGCAGTGTAGGGAGGGCGGGTTATCACCGACATTAGGAAGTGACTGAGATCATCAGATAGACCAAGTTATTGTTTGTGGAGGTGCAGAAAGGTTTCATTAGTTACTGGTGTTGGAGGCTGTTTGGCACAGCTAAATGCTAAGGTCAGCACGCTAACATACACACAATGACAACAGAGAGGCGAGGTCCCTCCCCTTCCGATGTCCCAAATGGGACCTTAATTTGGAAAAAACATATATACAGTTGTGAATGACGAGAGGCTCATAATATTTTGATCCTGTTTGAATTGTGCCGTGAATTACACATAAGATGTTTGTCAATCTCAAAGATGATCTCCGAAGCTCAAGAAAGTTGTAGTTTGACGAAGGTTTGTGTGGAACCGCCGGCGGTGGAAGAAGTCCTCGGAGCTTTCCCTTAAGTAGAAGTAGTAATACCACACTGTTACAAGTAAAAGTACAAAAGTATCAGCATCAAAAAGTACTTTAAGTACAAAAAGTAAAAGTACTCATGATGCAGAATGGCTCTTTTCAGAATAGTACTTCATTCAATTATAATTATGGATATATTAATGTAAATATCACCTTAATGTTGCAGCTGGTAAAGGTGGGGCTCCTTTTATTCACACTATACACTGCTGTATAGCCTAATGTATAACAGTATATGATATTATATTTGTTGATAATATTTTGTATTAATAATCTGAATCTGTAAAGTAACTAAAGTTACCAAATAAATGTAGTGGAGTAGAAGTATAAAGTAGATTAAAATGGAATTACTAGTACTTCAAAATTTTACTTAAGTACAATACTTAGTTACTTTCCACCACTGGAAACTGCTCAGTGAACTACATCTCTTGTCTCGCACAATATCTGTCACCAACACCAACATGGCCGTTACCACGATGGCACATTTTGCTTTGTTCTTCCAGACGAGGGGGAAAAAGTATAAAAAGAGGTGAAAATCACTGAAAGTGTGGCCATGGAAGCGAGAGAATGAGTAAGGAAACAGCCCGTTTTGAAAGAAACAGACATTGAAACTTTAGTGAGAGAAAGTTATGACGTCACTAACTTCATTTCTTTCTTCAGGTATTTTCTCATTCTTATACTTCAGTGTTTTTTTTTTCATAACAAATAGTGACTTTTGACATCATATGTGCATTTCATGGCATAATTCAAGGGATAATAATAATAATAAAAGATTTCTCTTTCGCAGTTAACTCCAGGGCATATTCTGAAACAAGGTCCCACGAGAGAAGGGGACTTTGTCTCTCTATGTTAATCTGATTTGTTTGTCACCATCTAAGCGTTTTAGCATTAATCAAACAGTTGTTGTGACCTTAACTCTGAGCTTTGTGCATTCTGCTGAAATAGTGTAAAGTTACAGTAAATTGATGTTAAAAGTTTCCAGAACAGGGCACAAATTCATATGTGCAGACCTCTGATACACACACACACACACACACACACACACACCTATCGCACTTATAGCACTTATCTTGGACAAGGGTGGTGGAATGTCAGCTCTGTAAATAAAAGTGGGAACGACGGTCAGATTCCACCACAAGTCAAGGTTTGTTTTCAGTTTCCAGGAAGCTCAGAGACAGCCATGTTCACACAAAACAAAATCACTTCACACCACAGCTGAGAGTGAATAAACAGGCGGCCCGTCTGACTCATCTGCATGTCGCTGTCGGTCCGCAGGATTGGTTTAGCAGCCAGTGTTGGCCGTCAAGGACAAACAACTCAAGAGTTACGCATTAGGTTTGAAGTCATGGATGGTTTGGCTCGTAGGTATCCTGACTGCAGAGACCAATACCTGAGATATCGTCACTATGATCCAGAAACAAGAGCTTACAGTCATGCTCGCAGCTCCGTAGGGTTGTACTTAGGCACAGTGTTGCTAAATACTAAAATCAGCACGTATGACATATTATATTTAGCAGGTATAATGTTTACTATGTTCCCCATCTTAGTTCAGCGTGTTAGCATGCTAACATTTGCTAATTAGCACTAAACACAGAGTACAGCTGCGGTAATGAGCACATTGAGAAATAACCTATGTGATTATAATGCATCCTGGAGAGAACATGAAGGTCTGTACCGAATTTCACTGAATCCATCCAAGTATTGTCAAAACATTTCACTTACAGCCACAAATGTGATCTGAATGACACGAGAAAAAAAGTCAGGGGAGGATTGTCTCTGAGGACAATAAATATAAACATTTTCATCCAAATCCATCCAGTAGTTGTTGAGATGTTCCAGTCTGGACAAGACCGATATGAAGCTACACTGCTATCATGGCTGAAAATAAGAGTTGTGTACAAGTAATTCAAAGTCTACCTAACAAAGGAGGTATTTTACCAAGCCTGAAGTCTGAATCTCGTTAACCGAATTCTCTCTCAAAACAGAAAAGTCTTCCAGTGAGCATTCAAACATATCTGCTGCCTTTGTAGGGCAAAGCAAACGTACGTGGGAGTACATGTGGTGACACAGCTGTACTGTACTTACACTCAAGTCATTGCTAAACTACATCTGTGATATCTGAAGCCAGATCTGAAAGAGGCTTGACCTGAGGGTGTAAAAGTATCTGCCACTTAACTCTTTGTGTAATAATACTGCCACCTGTCATATGAGTCATGTCTGGGACTAATGCAATGACATGAGAGTTGTTTTGTTGATCATGAACAGGCTGTTATCCATCCAAACAGTCTGTCACTCAGCGAGATATGCACTTGTTTAGCTAGTGAGATGTTCTGTCCGTTCAGATAGTCAGCCGGTGTGGCAAACAACGTGATCCAGCCAGTCAGTTATGGATGTGTTTACCAGAAGGAACACGTCAGGTACTGACATGAAGAGGCAGCAGCAAACATCAGCCACCGCTGCATTCCCTGAACATTAGCCAACCTCGCCAGTGACAGGAAGGAATGCGGAGGCTTCACACATCACGAGGCTGGAGGCGCAAGAACGAGGGAGAGGCAGAAGAAAACCTTCTCCTGGTGTTGTCACCAGGCTGCTGCTGCTGCTGTTGTTGTGCAAACACACGTGACTGAGAGGAATGACAGCACCAAAGAGAGATCTGATGAAATAAATTTTGAGTCTTTAAAGACATTTGCAGTAGTGTGATTATCAGGGTTCCTACACCTTTTCCAGTGTTAACTCAAGCACTTTTCTAGCATTTCAAGGTGCATTTTCATGCTTTTCCAGAGCTGTGGTAAACTACATATTTGTATACAGTACAATGCTCATAATACTTGTTATTGCACTTGTTCATCACATTAAATCAAATATTATTGTGCTGTAAACAACCAACATGATATTTTGAGACTGCTTTCCACAGAAGGACGACAAATGACAGGAAAACTAACTGGACAGAAATATACATACACTACTGTCCTAAAGTGTTAGGCTACTGAGGTGAGGTTGTGTAAGACAGTTTCACGTCACATGTCATACACCATGGCAAGACTGAGCACAGCAACAAGACACAAGGTAGTTATACTGCATCAGCAAAGTCTCTCCAAACCAGATTTCAAAGCAAGATGTTTTCCTCAAACTTTTTTGAACAAAGAAACGGGGCAAGGGCGGCACGGTGGTCACAACAAAAGGGTTCCTGGTTCGAATCCCGGCTGGGGCCCTTCTGTGTGGAGTTAGCCTGTTCTCCCCGTGTCTGTGTGGGTTTTTATCAGGGTTCTCCCACTTCCTCCCACAGTCCAAAGACATGCACGTGTTAGGTTAATTGATGACTCTTAATTGCCCGTAGGTATGAATGTGAGTGTGTTTGGTTGTCGGTCTCTGTGTGCCCTGTGATAGACTGGTGTCCTGTCCAGAGCCTCACGACCGACGTCAGCTGGGATCAGCTCCAGCCCCCCTGTGACCCTGATAGGGACAAGCGGTTGAAGATGAATGGATAGAAACGGGGCATCGTTGAGGATCTTAGTCGCAGTGATCGGCGAAGGAAACTTAGTGCAGCAGATGAGAGACACATCAAGATTATTTCCCTTAAAAAGGGATGTCCAACAGTGCCATTAGCTCAGAACTGGCAGAAACCAGTGGGACCCAGGTAAACCCATCTACCCATCAGGATTAATGGTGTCGTCAATGCAGAGAAATACAGGCAGATACTTATCCATCACGTAATACCATCCGGGAGGCGTGTGATTGGCCCCAAATGTATTCTGCAGCAGGACGACCCCAAACGACCCCAAACATACAGCCAATGTCATTAAGAACTATCTTCAGCGTAGAGAAAAACAAGAAGTCCTGGATGTGATGGTTTGGCCTCACAAAGTCCTGATCTCAACATCATCCAGTCTGACTGGAGTCTGGCAAAAAACCAACACTACATAATAGATGAAACTGGGAAAGAAGATCTGTGGTTAGTTCTCCAAGACGTTTGGAACAACCTACGAACAGAGTTCCTTCAAAAACTGTGTGCAAGTGAACCTAGAAGAATTGATGCTGCTTTGAAGGCAAAGGGTCGTCACACCAAATATTGATTTGATTTAGATTTCTCTTCTGTTCAGTCACTGCATGTTGATAATTGATGAAAATAACCTATGAATGCTTCCATTCTTGAAAGCATTCTTAGTTAACAGCATTTTTCCATGCCTGCCTAAAACGTTTGAACAGTAGTGTAGTGTACAGTAGTGTTAATCATCAAGTCATTTTTCATTAAAAATGTCAGAAAAAGCTTTTTAAATCTCTCAAATATGGAGATTTTCTTTTCCCTGAGTTATATCATATATGCCATCCCATAAAACACAACATTTCAAGCTGTTTCAAGCACTTTATTCAAAATCCAGGCACCTTTCAAACCTTGAAAACACCACACTGAAATGCCAGTGTTTTCAAGAATTTCCAGCACCTGTACGTACCCTGTAATATGCTGCCTGGAACAAGGTGAAAATGGATCCAGATTCATACAAAAGAATTTGAATTTATGCACAAGTGATTGAGTCTTTTTTTTTTGTTTTAAATATCGAGCTAACGTCACCAAATTCACAGATTCCCTGAGTCATATGGCTTCATCACCCTCTATTGAACACAAGGCATAAGAAGGTAAAGTGTATTCCATATATAGGGTTTTAAAAAACCATTATAGTTTAAATATTTAGAAAAAGCTCCGCTCAATACCTCCTACACATGTTTACATAAAAGGGTAGGCATTACACTTCTTGGTAATTCTCAAATATTTCCTGTAAAGCTCCCTAAGATAGGAGCACCTCAATTACCTCATGGAGTCTGCAAGAAATCTGGCGGAGCCCAGCTGCACTCTTAACCACCGTTAAACACTGCAGTCTTTAGACAGTTCAGACTGCAGTGATCTGCTCACCAATAAATGCTTTTAATACTGCGTTTAAAGCAGAAAATGAGGATAATCTCCAACAAGATTAACAATAATTATTTAAAGGAATTTAGGAGAAAAATCAAAGTGCACAGTCAAAGTGACGGCACCAGTCAACACTGCAGTATTTGTGGGAACAGAGGAAACTGCTCAGAGGAAAATGGAACTGGAGCTGCTGTTGTTTGAAAGAGAAGCCCGGGCATCTACCAAATCATTTTACAAACTGACGAAAACTAGGGGTGAAGTGGTTCTTTTTGACTTGAGTGTTTCTCAAACATGCTCAACCCACAGAGGCGAGTTTGACTCCTAAACTGAAGATAAAAAAGTGTCATTGTGCAGGTTTTCACCCAGTAAAGACGACGCGCAAGATAAATGGATTTGTGTAATTGCAGCTAAAAGCAGGAACCATCCAGGCTCACGCGTGCAACATCAGACACTCTGTAATTACAGCCCTCAGCTCCATTTAGTGCTCTAGTTTACGGAGGTGGACCCTCCCAGCTAACTGTTGTCTTTATGACCAGTGCACAACAGGACACACAAAACCTCCACATATAAGGTAATAGGGATGCAAAGGGTCTAGGAGTTTCCCAAGGGTGGTTAAGCTTGGGAATTGTGGGAGTTGAATTGTGGCCCAATTTCAGTGTTAAATTGTCCTTTTTAATAGTGAAAATTTGATATAGCAGGTCTGGCATGTTTTTGTTAAAAGTTTGCCCATTTAATTGAACTGAGCTGCATTCAACAGTCACTGTCCTCCAGATTCCACCAACATCATGAGTGTTTGGGAACCATCAGGTACACAAGAGGCTGACCAATGCACCAGTTTACAAACTAGTGGCCATCCGGGTAAACCTGAGGTTTTTTGAGCCTGACGCAGAGCCTGCTTGGACAGTTAGGACAAGTCTGACATCAAGAGGAGACATTTTCCTTGGAGATGAGAGACATTTTTATTGGAAGAGTGGCAGTCAAAGGGAATGTGTTTTTTATGTTTTATGAAAACGACCTGAGTAGTTAACTAGTGCCATTTTAATTCCTTTTATTCTCATGTAAAGCTTCCACACTTAATATTAACAGATACACGCTATCACAGCTTGCTAGGGTTCAGTTAGGTCTTCACTGCCCAAAAATAATCACAGAAACATGGTGTAGACACATTACACACAATACCTTGCGCAGAGGAGCTTCTTCTGCGGCGCTGTGGTCGTCTGAGGGCGGCGCTCTTTCCAGTGAAGACGGTGTTTACTCTCTGAGCCCAGATCTGCTGGCTGCCCTCATCCGACACCCCGCAGCGGGGCTCCGCCATCTGCCTCAGGGTGGCGCTGTCAAGCTCGCCAGTGACAGGAAGCCGGGACAACCACTGGAACTTGCTGCAGAGAACGTTATTGTTTGCATGATGCTCTTCCTAAACAGGCATTTGGCCTTTCAATCATCAACCAACTGGAATTTAGAACTAGCTGGATACTGTCTACTCAGTCTGAGACTCTTATTTTATTATTTATTTAACCTTTATTTAGCCAGGAAAAGGACTCATTGAGATTAAAAATCTCTTTTAGAAGAGTGTCCCGACCGAGACAGGCAGCAGCATAGTCTTACATACACAAACACAAGGTGACACAAACCGTAAAACACAAAGCATCCAAAACAGCAAACATTTCAAGGTCAGTTACAATAATACAAGCTTCAGGCAAAACATCTACAGCCAGGTGTTTCTGCCCCAAGGTCATTCAATTTCCCCTTAAAAGACTTAAATGAGACCAACTCATTTTGTTTTAAACTTCTCTGTAAAGTGTTCCAGACTGAGGAAGCAGCAAACCTAAATGCTTTCTTTGCCAGTTCAGTTCTGACTTTTGGGACAAACAGCAAGAACAGATCCAGAGACCGAAGATTGTAAGTCCCAATATTGTTTCGGTTAATGTAGGACAAAAGGTAAGAAGGAAGTAAACTTAAGGTAGCCTTCTAAACAAGAATATGCAGGTGTCTCAGTCTGCGTGTTGATCAGGAGGAGCCTCCAACCCGTTCATACAGTGAACAGTGATGAGTTAGTGCTTTAAAGCCAGTGATGGACCTCAGAGCTCCATGATACACAGTGTCAAGAGCACGTAATGTAAACGTAGTCCTCCTGTGTTTCTGGGAGGAGCAAAGATTCACAGTATTTTGATGCTTGCAGAGCTGGAGAATCTAGGACTCAGACGAGCTTAGAAAGGTTTAACACGCAGCTCGCAATGCTGAACATGTTGCCACTTTACATGTTTGTCCACCACGTGCTGCTCAACGCTCAGCTCAAGCTTTCAGAACAGGCAAAGCTTTTCAATCGGTTTCAACTATAGTACAGTCGGTATATGGGCCAGAGGGCGAGGTTCTTGACATTCCTGGGTGGTTCAGAGAGGGTTCAGGAGAGGTCTCCCAGTGCAGAGGTGAGGGTGTGTTTTACTGCCCTGCACTGACGTTCAGCCCCTGGGGCTCGTCCCACACCGAGCTCACCCTTCCCCTTGATGAACACACTGACCACCAGTTATCTCTGATTGTAAGCAGACAAAGTATTTGTCACTTTATTCTAAAAATCACACCAGTTTCATTGTAGGACTGTCTCATCATCAAGAAAAAAGCTTTAATAGATGAAAAAGCATTACCACCTACCAGATCGCTGACTGCATCTCAGCTGCATTGTGGCCGTGGTGGTCCTGATGGAGGTAGCCGTACTTTTCCAGAAAAACCTGCAATTGATGTAAAAACATAATACTACTTCATCACATCTATCATTATTTAGAATCCTGTAAAAAAGGGATTATCTCACAGTAACACTTTGTTTCTCATAAGAACACTGGTAAATCCCCACCGATGCATTCCTCCCCATGAGGGGAAAAAAAGAAAATCGTAAAGATAATTTTCCATTTGTACTGTAGCTGCTGTAGGTTGCCAATGCAGATGTATTTATCTGGACCACCCGTAAGAGAGATGGAGAGAAGCCCCTGAGGTGTCCCCAAGAATATTTTAACGCCTATAAAACAGTGTAAAAATGAACCGTCTGGGTATATGACAACAGATGTTGTTGGGTTGCGGTTTGAGATTAGCCATGTTGATCCTTTAACATCACAATCTCTCATGTGGATGCAGCAGGTTTCATGTTCAGACAACAGCATGCGCAGATATGATTACAGATGTGGCAAAGGTGGGATGGAAATTAAATTGAGCAGATGACAGATGAGCCCCGGCAAACAGGAATGTGCAACAAGAGTTAAGTTGTGGAAATGCATGTAATAGCCTGATGCTGTATGCTCCTACAGTTTATGGGGTGGAGAGATGTCAAATTACACTAGTGCCCTCCAAACCACAGCGAGACAATTAAATTTTAAAATTCCTAAAACAGCCTAACACACAAATAGTTGTGTTGGGCTTGGTCTCCTTGTATGTCTGAAATTATCACATTTACTGTTACCGTAAACTAAATATAAACTAAACAAGCAGACAGTATGTGTTACATGTAACTTTTCATTGATAGTTTCACAACGGTCCTCTGATATAGTTATATTCTAAATGGCCTTCTTGCCACTTTGAAGGCATATAAGGAATATTACCCCTTTTGTTTTGTTGAGAATAGCTTTAGTTCCATCTGGGGACCAACCCATGCCGCATGTACTGAAATGCAAAAACAATTATTCCTTAAGATGTATATTCTCTTTTTGTCTGGTTTTATCAATACACAAATTATAGAAAATAAGTCAAATGATAACCACTTGTTTGCCCATTTTATAAAGGTGACGAAAGAGAACGTAGAGCATTACTGGGCTTCAGAAAATAAGGAATGTTTAGTTTAAATATTACATGCACTGTGCAGGAAAAATATGCTTTTGTCAGAAGTAATGGAGTCAAATGAACGTATTATCTTATAATGACCTGGTTTATGTTGGGGGTCATTTCCACCACTGATGGGTTTAAAACTCAGAAATCCAAAAAGGCTTATTTGGGATTTACTAGGTGCATTTTCATAAAACTACTAAGAAACAATGTGTCTTTGAGCTGTTGGAGGGCTAAGACCCCAAACAAACCATCACGTATTTCAAACTCAAGCACTTTTCAACAATTTCAAGGTGCATTTTCAAGGTTTTCCAGCACCTTACAGTTGTGGTAAATTACATATACAGTACATACAGCTAGTATACTGATTATTGCGCTTTTTCAGCACATTCAACTAAACGTTATTGTGCTTTAAAAAAGCAAGATTGTCTCATGGCAGCATTTTACAGAAAATAAGAAAAACAAAATGTGACGAAAATAAACATAAAAGTGTTTCCAGCGCCTATAAGAGCCCTGCTTATAAAGATTTTGTTTTTTAGCGCGCTTCATATTTTACCTTGAAGTTAACCTGGTTTATATATAAATATCACTCATGTGGGTCTAAAGAAAGGTACCTCTGGGTCCGAAACCAGCGGTGATCCTCGGGCGGTGTGAGCGGTGATGAGGACGGTGACAGTCAGGATCCAGACTGCGGTCATGTCCCGCCCAGCTCCACATCGGTCCGGAGGTCGGCGGCTCATTGCGGGACAAACACACTACCAACACACCGCCCCTCGCATGGCGCATTTCTGTCGAGCTCCAAACACTTTTTTCATGGTTGCTTTTCCTCGCTGTCAGTGAGTGAGAGCATGCTGCTGCTCGCCGAACACCTCCATCCCTGCGAGGAGTGACTCTGAGCAAACTCCGCCACCGGGGTGTTACAGGGGGAGGGCCAGACCCGCCCCCCTGTCCGCCTGCACGGCAGCTGGGGGCCAAACAGCAGCAGAGCACGGCTGCTTTTCCTGCTGGAGCCTACACACCACTGCACTTCAAAGATGTAGCTTGTAAACCGGTTCATATCTTAAACAATATGTACAAACTCACACACACCGCAGAGAAAAGATCACAGTTTTTTAATATCATTTTGGAAGAAAAAAAAAAAAACCCACGTAAAACATTTATTTCGTTCATACAAAACAATGGTACGAAGTCTACCTCAAAAACATCTGCAGCTAGAATCTTGAGAGGAAATTAAAAAGATGTACAAAGAAATAAAACAAAACGGCAAAAAAAAAAAAGAAACCCCAAAAATAAACATTTGACCACATGCCAACAGTGCCAATCAGCCCCAAAGTCCCTTTACAGTAGCTCAACACATCCGCCCCTCGCTCAGATGAGCAGCAATAGTTGAGATGCACTGGCTACAAACAAAGGTGCACGGATCAGAGTGCCTGATCTCCCGTCCTTTCCCCCCAGTTTCCCAAACTAAACCCCTCCCTCCACGGCGAACTCAGGGGCTGGAATGGTTTCCATCTTCTCAACTCTTAGTATGGCCGGTCTCTTCTGTCGTCTCTACGGTCACCTCTGCAGGGAACAGGAAGAACAGTGTTACCGGCGGTTTTTAAAGACCTACAGACACTTGTCATTGAATTAACTGCAGTCATCTGAACGGCAAAGGGGGGGGGGGGGGTACGGTGTCAGTTTTTCCTTGTTCACCCACCCCTTTGCCTTTGGAACTGTCAACGATTAACATTTGCTTTCAAAAAAAGAAGAAGACGTCCTTCGTTTAACAACCCTTGATTAACGTCTCACTTCACCTTCAGTGAGTGGGAATATATCAAAATGTGCAAATGCAAAGGACACAAAACCTCTTAGTGAAGGGTTGTAGCATGAATATTTAGACACACTTCACAATATGGCTTCTTCGTAAGCAGGGAGTTAAAAAGGCTCTTTGGCTTAAAACCTCAGCGCCAGGCAGAGACTAAATACCCAGTTTGGAATTTGATATGTAGCGCGTTTACACTAGGAAGTGAAACAATTAAGTATACTCAATATAATGAAATTAATGAATTCAAAGCTTTGTAGAGTAATAGTGTTCACCAACAGCACACTCAAAAACAAATTAAAAGTTTAATTTCAGAAGGATTTTGCAAACTCTAAATTTAATTCTAATGTTCAACAGCTCAATTATTTCCTGTGAGTGTACAGTACACTATAAAGATTAGTAGGCAATGTGAAATTGGGACACAGCATTTGTCTTTAACCAAGTCCTGGTCCTATGCTTGAACTACATCAGATCAGCTTACACGTAAAAAACAAAACAAATAGAAGTTCACCAACCGTCCTCCCATTTTGTAATCCCCCCGGTATCCTCCACCACCTCCTCCCCCGTAGCCTCCACGGTCTCCCCCACGGAAACCTCCACGACCTCTGAAGCCACCGCCTCTGTCACCACCATAACCACCTCTGCCTCCACGATCTGCACACAACAATCATGTCGGTAAAACAAGAGGACGATATTAAAGCGTAAAAACAACTGGACTGACATGCTGCTGATGTTTTGTACATGCAATCAGGCACAGCATTTGAACAAGTAACTTAACCTTCACTTAAATGCCCTTTATTTTTCAAGACATTGTGTTAGGCACTCACCTCCATATCCTCCTCCTCCTCCTCCTCCTCCTGCATCTCCTGGTTTGGGAGCGCCACACTTGTTACACTCTTGCCGCCGTGCAAAATTCATGTTGCCACAAGAGCTAGGGACAGAAAGATCAGACATTTATACATAATGTCACAAATGGGGCCAAGAGTCCCCGTTCTACAGTATATTAACAATTCATGTAAAAACTTACATAAAGGCATACAAACCTGTTGGGACAGGGCCAGTCTCCTCCCTTAATGTCAAAGTTGGGTCCTCCTCCTCCACCGCCGCCGCCACGACCTCTGAAACCTGAAATGGATAATTTGTGAAAAACTTCAGAAGCAGAAACATTAACACAACCACTTAGATTTTCAAACTAGATATGTGATGCCAACTGAACACTGGGATAGCTCTGTCAATACCCACCTCCTCCTCCTCCTCGTGACCCGCCGCCGCCGCCTCTCGCACCTCCTCTCTGTGTGAACTCGGCTCTGCGGGTGGCAAATGATACTTTGATGGGTTTGCCTTGGAATTCCTTGCCTGAAATTAAAATATGAGTTAGAGGGATCCTGAATGATGAGTAAATAATTAAAGTCAATTAAAACTACGCCAGTGCTCTTACCATCAAACCAGTCAATAGCAGCTTTGGCGGAGGGCGGGTCATCAAATGACACCGTAGCTTCTCCCTTTGGCCGACCGGTGGCCTTGTCAGAGTAGATGTTGATCATTGGCTGGCCAGTCTTCTTGTTCAACTAAGAGCACAAAATAAACACAGGATTCTCAGGGCTTCCGTTTGCATCGATTGTTTCTACACCTGGGCTTGGTGCCACACAGGAATAAGTTAACACTCAACTAAATCTTTAATCTGACTGGTACCAAGGATAAAGAGTGACAACGATCCCAAGAAGTATCAAGTTAGTCATTATTAATAAAGACACACAAATGTTTGTGTCATTGATTTGCTTCAAAAATACTAATATCACATTAAAGTAACAAACTACAGATGCATTAAGAGTAGTAACAGTCATGAGGCTTGTTACCACGGTATGTTGAAAACACATTCAGCTGCTGTGAACTGCCATGCTATGTCTACGGAAAGCTGTAGCAGCTGCTGCAAACTCAGTGAGTTGCAGCCGTTTAACCATTTAATAACAGAGCGGCTACAAGTGGTGGTTGTTTACATGCCCATGTATAAAATTATCTAAAATAAAAACCATAATAGCTAGAGCATTGACACTAAGGCTTCGATCTTTCAGGTCGTCAGGTTTTACGCCTTTGATGGCATCGTCATGTTACGTGGCTGCAGGAGATAGTTGATTACATGATGCTCTATAAAACTAAGAAAATAAGTATAATATCCAGAGCATTCATTCTTTTTGCAGGAGAAAGCAAAGGCCTCCGTCTCCTGTGATTATGTTGAACATTCATGATTCAAATAGCGTATGAGTATTAAGAGATCTTTTCTTCATGTGTCTATATTTAAATATCTTTTGTGTTTTAGTAAAATTTGAGGAATAAAAAAAATGCCAAAAAAATCAGTGCCAGGGCTGTTACATATAATGACCGATGTAACAAAGAAATTCATTGAGTGTGGGAACATGCCAAGAGACCAATGAATTACCTTGATGATACCAATTTGCTTAAAGTAGTCGCCAACTTCCTGAACTGTGGCCTCTTCTGCCAGTCCCTGGACAAAAATGGTGTTGTTGTCAGAGTTGTCCTGCTCACCAGCTGTGGAAGAGATCGATGGAGAAGACGTCAGCAATGATTACATTGGAGATCTATTGTGTCCATAAGAGGGCCCATTGACCCACACAAACCCTGGTTATTTAATCATGCAATGCTCAAAGAGAGTCTTACCTGGTTCATCCCTTGAGTCGTAGTCTCGAGAGCCTGTAAAACAGAGGAGAGGGTGGAAGAGAACACTTCAGCAAGAAATCTTTAAATACGTCACACTGTTTCACACAAACAATTATAAGCTTCATCCCTATCAATGCATAATGTTAAAGAAAAGTAAACAATGTCCATGTTTACAGCTCTCTGAAGGGTGTTTTAGACCGTTGCATCACATACCAACACCGTGCAAGAAGAACAGAATTGTTCTGGGCTTTTTTGAGCTTACACCAGAAAAGAAAACAACCAAAATGTCTCCAGTTATAGAGAGTTTTCCTTCTTCGTCCTGGGAGCACCTCTGTCATTTACAATCAACCCTCGTCTTCATGCAACAATACCATTATTTTACAACTCAGGCTCCATGTTCTTTACCATATCTGAAGTCATTTAAGAGAAACCCTGCTAAGAATAATAGGTGGAGTCCCTTGGGATCTGGACATGAAAATGGTGGCATTCACCGAGTGTTTTTCTCTCTTAAATCCCCCTCTTTTCTTTTTTTGCTAACTCAAGTTCTTTCCTCCCCCACCGACACAGTTCTGATGCTCGTCACTTACCACCGTAATTTTTGTAGCCACCACGGTCACCACCTCTGCAGAGGAAAAATTGGAGATATGATGGCCTTTCCTTTGTCCCAACTGAGAGCTCAAAGCTCCACTACATTCCCATCAGTACGCACTCCTGCCAGGGTGTGCGACTATGGTGGAAATGTCTCACACGAGGAATACGTTAGTCTTTGACATTAGAGATCAATGGACAGACGACTAGGCAGCTCTGACTGAACAATCAGGTAGACGAGTGAAGACAATCATCACATCTGGGTCACCATTTACAATGAATTTGGTACTTCTTTTTACATGACCAGATTGGATACCAAGAGCCGGAAAACCAGCTGAATTTTTCTTCTTAACATGAGAAGCCGAATTGGTGTGAAGGAGTAGCAACTAATAATCAATCTTCCACTGAGTGCGTTATGAGATCCTTTAACTGAGGTCCAAGTTCTAGTTCAATCACTCTGAATACCTGTAGTATAAAATGTAGATCCATGTTAACACAACACACATGTTCGCCATTGTCAAATATACATCACTTGAATGAAACCTCTTGAATGTGAAGCAGCCTAAGATGTGGCTCCAGGTCTAAGGGCATCGTTTCAGTGGAGTTTCCACTGTTCAAAAACTACCATGAGGTCCTCTGAGCACAAACACAACAATGGAGTTTCGACTGTTGCTAAAGATTTGTAACTGATCATTTGAAAGCACAAAAAAAACTAAATCCTTGCTTTGTATCAAGGTCAAATGACGGAAAAGCTCTTGCTCAGTTTAAAACGGGCTTCCACTGGTTTAAGGACAAACATAATGCAGAACAAATAATCAAGACATTGTTGTGCCAGTCGACGTGGAGTTTTTAGAACATACCAAAGTCGGTCTCAGGGAGGGAAGTTCTTTTTTTAATTTTTTTTTTTTTTACAAAAGTGTATTTTTGTCCTGAGATACACGGGCACCTTTGCTAGAATGTCTCTTAAACTGAGAAGTGCTACTTTTACAGATGCATTTACAATAGGGAAAAAGATATATTCATAGTTTGCATCTCAGTGTGTTTTTCCATGCTCAAGAAAGCATTTTTCACATTATTAATGTGCTGCAGCATTGCTCTTCTAACGTAAACATCTATTAAAGTAGAGCTCTTAATTTTCCTTAATGCATCAATATTTCACTTAGTACTATACAGCTTCTACATATGTGAGACATGGTGCGTCTTCTGTTCTGATAGAAAAAAAAAAGTTGAGTGTGCTGATGCAGAGTTTACAAAACCTGTCACAGAGTTCAGGAGGATACGGTTGCACAACTGGGTCTATGGTACCTAGGGTTGCAAGATTCGGCGAATATCTGAGGTGGAAACTTTCCATGGGAATTAACAGGAAAAAATGAAATATTACTGGTTTCTGCTCTGGCTGCATTTCTCATGTCATATGCAAATTGAAAATTACATTTACCATACTATAAGCAGATAACCAGTTAATTTGACAAATACATAAAGTGAAATGTGCCATGTGGTGATTTAGCCAGTGGGCTAACTAAAGAAAGGTACTTTGAACAACTAATTTATAAAAGAAATGTTTAACAATAAGAATGATTGGAAATATTTTAATTAAAACTCCAATTAAAGTGCTTAAGCAAGCTAATTTTTTGTATACCGAATCCATCAACGCTCAACTTCCCATGGAAATTTTCTGACCTTTTGCAACTCCGGTGAGGCCTTTTAAGCTCCTATTTGGGCAGACGTGTTCAATCTCCATTCCTTCTCTCAAGGCTCCAATAATAACGAGTAGATCCTCAGTGGATCACACAACTCATCTGACCTCTAATTAAAACACCACTAATACCTGATTTCCGATCATTTGATCTACACAGCAAAGTGGGTTTAATACCAGCAAGTCTATGTAAAAAAAAAAAAATACTCAGGTAAATCAGGTTTCTTGGGGTAAAGAAACTGAAGGTTCAAGCACCTGGAGCGCAGTGCAGAGTGAATATTACCTGTGAGATCTTTGATTAACCCGGTATACATATATATATATAAATATATTTAATAGTAAGAGTCTGGTGATCTAGAGCACAAAGCAGATGAGGGGTGAAAATCACCTATGTGGCTGGTTTGTAGATGATGAGTGATGATGTGTTGAGTGACAAGTCATGTCTCATATTTCATAGTGTAAAGAGGTACCTTAGGGGCAGTGGCACTATGCAACTTACCCCATACCAGGAGGTCCCCCTCTTCCGCCACGGTCGTATCCACCGCTGCGGTCGAATCCGCCACTGCGGTCATATCCTCCACCACCACCACTGCCGCGGTCAAAACCGCCACGGTCATAGCTACCACGGCCTCGTCCTCTGTAGCCTCCTCCTCCTCCCTCTGAACGGTCCTGGTCACGTCCATACCGCCCACCTTCAGCACCTCCTTCTGCTGCTGCTGTACAGAAAGACTTTTTTTAAACAACTAACAACCTGACAGCACATCTGTGTCAAATTAATCACAGAACACAGATGTTGTTCTATATTAATTCAAATTATGTTATTTGTACCATCACTCCATCTTCCGTAGCTACCGCCGCCACTGCCACCGCCACCTCCGCCAGCACTGCCGCCACCTCCTTGCCCCTGGCTACCATAGGAGCTTTGCTGTCCATAGCTGTCTCCTCCTTGAGGCTGGCTACCATAGGAACCTTGCTGCCCATAAGACGACGACGACGTAGATGACGACTTGCCATACCTTGAAGTCGTTTTAGCAGAAATCATCAGTTAACACAACAGATACACACTGATTGAATCCACTAATGGGTAATTTTCATCTTTCATCAAGAGGCATTGGAAGTCGTCAATGAAAAATAAACATGAAGTGGAGCAGAATATGATAAAATCATTCATAAAATTAAACTTTGTTGCATGATTGATTTGCTAGTTTACAGAACTTGCATTCAGTCTTCTACCAATTCAGTTTTGCCCCTTGGATTGTCTGATGTACAATAACGTGCTGTATAGTTTTACATTATGGTGTTTATGATGCTCCTTTTCTTGGATAGCAGAACTTTTAAATATTTTACAGCTTAATGTTACTAAAAAGGCAGAAGAGCGGCCGTGAGAATTCTGCTGCACAAACAAACAGCACCGACAACTTAAGGTGTATGAACAGTGTGATATTAGCTTCTTACCCAGATGACTCCTGTCCGTAAGTATCAAAGCTCTGTGGTTGAGACTGGCCGAAACCCTCTGTCAAAAGAAAATTCACAAAATTGAGAAACAGGAAATTTCTTTCAAAACATTGCATTAATTGTTTTTAGGTATGCACAGATATTGATATGGTATCGTTACGGTGTATGCTTAATTCTTTCTTACTTAACTAAAAAAAGCACCCGAGTTCTGTGACTTAAGTAATTTATTCAACACAAGTATTTTAATCCACAATATCTTCAAGTGGCCTGACAATGTTGTCTTTATGACTATCAACTGGATATACAATTGACGGCCATTTCATTCGACCATCTAGCAGCTAGGTTGATTGGATAAAAGTAAAGTTTGGGTGAGGATTAAACGAATTAATGAGGCACCTACCAATCATTGAAAAAGGAGCTGTACTCAAAATTCAGAACATTAATATCGCAGCAAACACACATTTGCTGTGCAAAGATATACTGTAGTGGGGTAACAGCATCCTGAGCAGAGAATGGAGTCACTCTCCCTCTGTGGGGGGTTTTTCTGATTATTTTGAAAAACCAGTCCGTCCGTTTGAACATGTAGCAAGTAGAGCTCATTTAAATATACTTGTACCTTGTGTCGGCGGTGCACCTTGCTGTCCATAGGCACCATAATTCTGCCCCGCATAAGAGCCACTGCCATTTCCTTGACCATAACCCTGTTGATCAGAAAGACCAGTCAGACATGGTACAATCAAGAAGTTACATGTCAATAGTAACTTTGAGGAAGTGTCTTCTTACCTGTCCACTCTGCTGACCGGCGTAGGATCCGTAGCTTCAAACGCAAAGCAAAGGGCAGTTAGTGTCTGGTTTTAGATGCATTCAAACTCCTCTATGAGTCTTTCTTAAATGTGTACATGATATACTTGAATAATGTGTACAACCAGTTATCTACATAGGGGAACGTTACATTAACATGAGTGATGCTTGTGTGTAGCGTTACATTACCTTTGAGAGCCACCGTAGCCTGAATCTGAAAGAGAAATAAAAAAGTTTGACCTTTCTACAAGTGGTTATGACCTACAATGTGAACATTAATGTGTATAATATCAAAAGTGACAAAGCAGATGATGCACTACTAATCTTGAAGGCAGAAGAAGTAGGATGCCAATTTAGGATAATTGATCTACAACAAAACAATGTCTGTATTGTGTATTGACTTTTTCAAAGTGGTAAACATAATGCAGTGAATGTCATCAGCGGACAGGAAGTTGACAAGGACCAAGACTGTTGCCTAGCAATGGAATTCCATTAAACAAGGTCGTGTAACCTTGTTCTTTTAAGTAATCATACTCGATTTGTATAGCACTGATTTTGTCGCCGTACTTTAAGGTTGAATATGGAGAATGAGCCGAACACCGCCATCTAGTGTCTCAAGATCGTAGTCGCAACAACAAAAAATAATTCCAGCAGCCAGGTTGCGAGGCTCGTTGCTGGGTGTGTCAAGTGATCAGCCTGCACCATGTCAAGTGATGAATCCTACAGAGCGACTCATCAATTAAATTTCCAACAGTATTTAACGTTAACCCGTCTTCAACTGTCTTTCTATGAGTGGTTTGTACTCGATTACCTAGCTCTCAACTCAAAATGATTCCTTGTTTCTGTAGCAACAACAGACAACCCTGGCAACCCGCAATGCGTGACACTATTAGCTGGTACAAGTAAACAGAACATGACAAGGTCATTGTTCAACCCTTCAAAACATTTTTTAAATATTAATTCAGACTAAATATATATTTTTGTGGAAAGGCAATACTTTCATTCTGTACCCCTCAAAACGCTAAATATATAGCTTTTAATAAAGGTTCCACATATTCAACTTTGTGTTATTAATAAAGACGTTAAAAATGGAAATGAATGAAAGGAAGAAACAGGCCAATCAGCACCCAAAGATCACCAGAGCGGAAACCATCACTAGCGCCAACTGCTGGATCCCTCCAACAGCGCATGCGCATTACTCCAAGACTCGGACTTTTTTGTTGTGTCCCGGCCTCCTTTCATTAGCCTTGCCCGTTACCAATCCAGTAAAAAAAATGGCGGTCAATTCGGACCAGGCTAACTCTTGACACAAGACTCGCTGCCATAGGTTTATACACGCTGTCCATCCCTCGGCATAGTTTGCTTCAAACCACAACGATTCAAATGCGAAAGCTACAAACAAATTTAAAATTAAAAACACGAACAAACGCAGAATGTGTCTCGTGCAGCCGGAGAACAATAGCATTGGCGTAAACAAAGACGCGTTCATGGCCAGGCCCCGCTCACCCTGCGGTGTTTCCACGGAGCAAAACCGTGGGGGGAGGAAACGGCTTTAAGAGTAGCAGTAGAGTAAATAATGTCCCGAGTTAAACCCGTAATGAAATAAAATCGTTAGCGTCATCAAAACACCGGTTTTACCAACTTTGCTCTGCTAATGAAAGATGAGCCATGTTCCAGGAGATAGACGGATCCCCCCTGGCCTCGCGGTTGTTAGCTAATTTAGCTCCAATGCTACTCGACCCACTTTTCATCATCCATACACACAAAAAACCTGGTCTAAACTGTCAAAACACATGATGACTTACCAGTGGCCATTCTGTGACGTTTTATATATAGTTAAAATACAATGTTTGTTCTAATTAGCTGATAAAAACCCCGGTTAACATCTACGTAGCGCCACAGAACTCAGCGTGAACCTCCTCCTCTGCGACGCTTGTCTTATGCTGCGGCTTCTTCTTCCTGTTTCACCGGCCTGCTTCCGCTGAGGTGTTACCGCCACCTAATGTGTCAAAGTGTTCCGTTTTTTAAAGATTCAATATAAACATTGGGGAAAGGTACATTTATTTATATTGCACCATTCGTACAAGGAGCAATTCTTAGTGATTTACAGACAAGATTGAATAAAACTAGAAAATGCAAGAAATTGTGACTGTGGTTGGGAGGGAGAGTGGGATTTATGTTGGGGTTTTTTGTTTTTGCTCCTGTTTCTTCACTTTAAGGCAGATGCATTGACACACTGTACAACTGTTGTTCTTTTTCTTCTTTGACAAAATTCAATAAAAGAAAAGTGGAATAACATGGGCTTGACTTTTACCCGTTCTGATACTTGGTGCACATCCAAATGCTAAGGTCATTCATTCATTCATTCATTCATTCATTCATCTTCAACCGCTTATCCCGGGGTCAGGGTCGCGGGGGGGCGCTGGAGCCGATCCCAGCTGACATCGGGCGTGAGGCGGGGTACACCCTGGACAGGACGCCAGTCTATCACAGGGCACATAGAGACGAACAGAGACAGACAACCATTCACACCTAAGGGCAATTTTTAGAGTCATCAATTAACCTAACACGTGCATGTCTTTGGATTGTGGGAGGAAACCAGTACAAGCAGAAGTTGGCTAGTAGTAGTAGTTCATGATATACCAGAGGTGTCCACTACTGTCCTGCATATGTTGAGTTTCTCCCTGCTGTAACACACCTGAGTCCAATGCTCTGCTCGTTATCAAGCAGCTGAAGCTTGATAAAGGGCAGTGCATCAGGTGTGTTACAGCAGGAAGAAACCTAAAACATGCAGGAGCAGGATTGTACACCCCTGTAATATACCAACAGTTAATAAATATGTCCAGGTGCAGGACGTGGTAGCATGTGTGGCATCACCAACAAAAGTTGCATTGACTATTTTACTGTGAACGACAGGAGGTTTCACTGAAGATGCTGACTTTAATGTTTACATCAGCCTGATACAATACAAGTGCAAGTAAAAAAACAAAGGGCCGATCAGAGATCAATCAAAGTGACCTGTCGAAGCCCTGGTTTCCATGGTGACATGTAGACAGCAACTAACTGTATGTAGACAGGTCAGAAAGTTCACTTAATGATTACACCTCTCAAACAACATCTTTTAATTATGAAAACATGACTCCAGTGTCCAAAATATGATAATCACCAGAGAGAAGAGACTCTGCTGAACACGTTTATATCATTTTGATGTTTGTGGGGTCAAATATGTGAGAACCAGAGCAGGTTAAAAACCTGGCTGTCCGCTGTAATCAGACAATTTCTTGCCTCAGTTTGTGTTGCAGCTCAATGGGCAACTGGGTGGCACTCCTGTGGTTTGGAGGCCAATATATATATAATATCAAATGTGTGCGCCTGTTTAATCCCATAGTAACACGTCTGCGACCAGCACACATGTTCCTAAGTTTTGACTTAAATTGATGTAAGAAGAGTGAAAATTGTGGGAGACAGAGCAAGTTGTTTGAGTTTTTTTCCAGGATATGTTTCAGCTCCTCCACACTCTAGCTGTAATGTCACCCACTCTAGCTGTGATGTCACCCGCTCTAGGTCTGAACACTCACATACACAACCATTGTAAAATCTGAAATTACCTGAAAATGTAACGAAACCAAAACTGCGATTGCTTGATATCAAAACGCCCATTCAGTCCAAAGAAGTTGCAAACCTCCTGACCCGTTTAAACTTTTAATTGGATTTCTGCGTTAGAGTATGGCCCCAAAGAAGGGTGGTTTTTGAGCTTGGCCGACAACGATTTCCCATTGTTGTGCATGTGGAAATTTGGCAGGGTTTTTTTGCGTTTTCCGCACATTTTAGTGTATGTTTTGTGCATGTGTTGGCAACACTGTCAGACATTATTAACAATATTAGTTCCACTTGTGCTCTTCTTGTGAAATGTTTCAGTATGTATGTAT
Organism: Echiichthys vipera; assembly: GCF_963691815.1. Classification (NCBI taxonomy): domain Eukaryota; kingdom Metazoa; phylum Chordata; class Actinopteri; order Perciformes; family Trachinidae; genus Echiichthys; species Echiichthys vipera. The sequence goes on along the minus strand of NC_139830.1, from coordinate 12,476,455 downwards.
ATATATATAGTGGTAGTAAGTAGTGTAAAGACGATATAAAAGTATGGATTTACTTTCTGTAACTCAGAGCAGGATTTATCCATTAACATGTTTTGTTCAGATAACCTGATCAGAGCTGAAACCTTGTGTCGGATAACAAATGGTAACGATAGTCGAAAGTAAAAAATAATCACAAAAAAGTAATCAACCCAACAAATTATTCCAATTTTATTCATTTAAAAAAGATGCATGCCTTGATAAAACCAAATAATTACATCATGAAGTGGAACGACACAGCACTGGGTAAAGTGACATCCCAATGTAAGCATGGAAGGAAAAAACTATTAAAAAGACGGTGAAGTGTCAAGTTTTAAATGCGAACTTAATGCATAAGGCAGTTTAAAAAAAGGCACACGCTGCTCTTCATCTTGTCTGACTTCCTTAAACTCAAACCGTTTCACATAAAAGTACTGAGATGAGCACTGATGCTGGGAGATGCACAAAGTGTTTTGATATGTCCTTTCATCTTCTTCACGTAGTATTGCATATGTTTGAAAAAAACAAAACAAAAATATAGACGGATAACAATCGAACAGAGGCGGTTGTCATATGTTCGAGTGTTACTGCCTCATCCCATTTCACACTCCTTTGCTGTCAGATGCACGCAAGATAAACAACCACTATTAAGGACCCCAGATCTGGTTTAGTCCAACATTTCAAATCAACATTTTACAAATATCAGAGGGGACCTACAGATCCATTTTCATCATGTTTAACGGCATGGTTAGGAAATAAAATGCATATAATCTTGTGTTTCTATGAATGAGCAACTTATGCATAACAGGCAAAATCTCTTGTCAAAAATACAACAGGTCAACAATTGTACCAATGATACCGGTCTGTTACAGCAAACATTTCCCCACAGAATTTGTACATTTTCTAAAACATGTAATGTATTTAAAGTATGCATGTCCGCACCATTTGCTGTTGAGTGTTAACACAGCAACAGGAACACATAACACTCCGTATTTTTATTTAGATACAATATTATCTGCCGCGGTGTTACGTCTACAATCCATTAATCAACTACATAAAAGTTACAGAGATCTCAAGATGGCAAACTGAATGAGCTTTCTAAATTTTCTATTTAAATCTTTACCTTCACAGTGGAATTATATCATGTACATCCAGAGACGGGACGTGAGTCCCTGTCCCACTCTGAGTCATCGTCACTTTATAAAGCTGCTTTGATTGACTCGATATTAAAACCGTATCTGAAATAGCCTCACATGGTCTGGCTAAACTGCTTTGTGTTCAGGGACAGGAGAGGGAAAAAAATGCTCTGGCGTGTTTGCATTTCCTTAAAACCAATCACAATCGTCTTGGGTGGGGCTGAGACAGTGCCCTTGCAGAATAGATAACAGAGATAGCAGAGGGTGAGAATGCCCAACATGTGACGCGTCTCAGGCTTTATTCCTGCACTTCACATTCGGTAAACTGCACTTAATCTGAAATGAAGTTGACTCTTTGCTGTATTTGCGCGACTGAATTTCAAGCCAGCAGCGTCCTACATCCAACCTCCGAGCGCCAAGAGTTGCAGTCAAACACCTGATAACACTAACTCATTTATATCAGAGACTCTTAACATTCTCTTGAAAGCAGTCGTTTGGTCTGAGACATCGGCTCAAGTGAGCCGGGCCCCGGCAGACGCAGGCTAGAGGTCCAGATACATAATGTTGTAAACACAGGAAATACAGATTAGAGGTAGTGTTTGCCTCAAGATCTGTAGATCTCATGGAACCAGGGTGACGAACAAGTGTTAAAAGTTTTTTTTAAATTCAGTCCTGATCAAACAAGACGCACAATAAAAATAGAAAATTTAAAAACACCACTTGAGTAGTGAGACAGAGGCTGGGTCTGAGGCTCTTTAACTCCAGACATCTTGTGAGTAGCGTCCCTTGGTCATCAGTTTCTTGACGTAATCTGTGGCCTGTGTGCGTGTCATGCCTCCCAGTTCTTCTCCGATCTCGTGGAGGGCCGTCTGCACGTCCTTAGCCATGTTCTTTGCATCCCTAAATGAGAAGAGAGATCACTTTAGATGTCTGGTCATCTTTGTCACTTTATATCACCACTACATCACTTTATTTTGTGGTACTGTAACTTACTGCTGCTACACTTACTGTGCCTTACTGTCACTTAGTTCTGTAGGAAATGCTGCTACATTTTTAACACTGTTATAACTTATCGCTCCTTCTCACTTATTTAATTTGTACTTATTTTATTTCAATCTGCTGCTAAACTGCACGCTGCGTATTGTTGTATATTGTATATACCTACGCTTAACCACAATGTCTGTTGCACTCTGTCACACTTAGTTAATTGTTGATTTATTTTACGTTAGCTTTATTTTATTTGATTTATGTTAGCTTATTGTTACTCTGATCCTTTCCCACCTTTTCCCAACTTTTGTATTGAAACTGTTGCACAATCATTTCCCTCGAGATAAATAAAGCTTCTTGAATCTTTGTTTTAGTGTTGTTTTTGTTTTCATATTATATATTTCTTGTTCGTCCATCTACTGGATATTTCCCTTTACTCATAAAACTGATTAATAATGAGCAATAACGGTCACCTCAAACATGGTGAAAGTTAATTTGCTTTTGATTCCTGAAAAACAGTTCTCCCTATCCCACTAGGAGGCGCCAACGCACCAAAGAGAACGTGGGTTTGTTTTCCCTCCAGTTTAAATTCCAACAACTCAAATCGATATTTTGTCACAACACAAATAAATGAATGTGAAAGTTCGATCTGTTTGAATACAAGACATTTAACATTAATCTTTTGCTGGTCAAATGTGTTCATTACCCGCAGACGTAAATATGAGCGTTGTCTGAGTGAATCAGCTTCCAGATGTGCTCCTTATTTGTCTTCAGGAGATGCTGCACGTACACCTGTATTTTTGAAATAGAAATAAATAATTTATACATGCATCTAAAAGTTCCGAACATCAAAATAAAATGGTTTATCAACACATAAATAATATATGTCATACTGTACATTTGTAGTCTCATTCACCGTTTGACCTCTCAAATCTCAATTTGTAATTTAAAGGTGTTGAGATATTTTTTGTTTCACAGCAGTGCGGTAGACAGCCGTACCTTTTGCTCCTGGTCTCTGGAGAAGGCCACATTAAGCTGTGTTAGAACTCCATTCTTCTCTGCTTCCTCCAGCTCCTCCTGGTAGAGATAATCCTCGTTCTTATGTCTGCAGCCGTAAAACATCACTGTCTCTCCAAGCTCCTTTCCTATAAGAAGGAAACAAAACAAAACATTGGGTGTTTTGTACGTGCCGTTTATTCCTTTCAGGCTTTTAAAATAAATCTGATATCTGATCTGAAATCTGACTGCACACACATTCATCATGCTTTATAAGCAACTTTGCACCATCTAGGGTTGTGAGGAGTCAGTACATTTTTCCAAGGGAGCTTAAGCTCTGAGTTTTGGAAACTTTGCACAATTTTAGTATAAAATCATAGCTGTCATTAGTGAAAATACATAAATGGTACTACATCTTATGCATGTTTTGGTAAAAGTTTGCCCATTTTATTGAATTCTAACTAGGGAGGGAATGTTAATATGAATATTAAGTTAAAAAATAATTCCCTTTAATTTCGGTTAGTACTGTCGGAAAGTTTCCACCTTGAATATTGTCGGTGTTTGCAACCCTAATACTATCGCACAGTTCCTAAGGTCTGTTTCAGAGTAACTGAGGATGCTATTAATTCAATGTTAATTATTAAAGCATTGATTACTTTTATCCATAAACACTGAAATGCTTTAAAAAAATTTGTGGGCAGTGTTGTATACACAAGGCCAGAAATGACACAAACATATGGATGTGTCTTGTGGATACATTGTAAAAAAGGTTAGACAAACGACAACAACAACAACACACACACGTGTTATATAAGATACCTTGTTGTTTGAGCCAGCCCCTCTCTTGGATGAAGCCCATGAAGGGAGCGATTCCTGTCCCGGGCCGATCATGATCACTGGGTTGGTGGCTTTGAAGGGCAGGCGGAACTGAGACTTGCGGATGTACATGGGAACGGTGGACTTATGGCCGTTGTCACTGATCAGTTTGTTTTTCAGCCAGTTGGTGGCAACTCCCTTATTGACACGGCCAGTCGCGGTCTTGAACTCCACCACTACGGCACAGATGTGGATGCTGTTGGGATGAACCTACAGAACAGGGGAGAGTCATCAAGAGTGCCGTACTTTGATTTTAGGAACATTTTTGTGCATCTTTGCTGCTGATACCAATATAAAAGGCCATTTGTAAAAAAATAAGTCTGTAACAAAAGTTAAAAGGATTCGACTCTACCCGTCTTAGTAATGTAACAGGAAATTACCTTTGAGGAGGAGGCGATGGAATAATAGCGAGCTTGGAGACGAGGCAGCAGCTCACACAGGTGGTCAACGGGAGGCCTCAAAGATGGCATATCCTCCAGGATGGCGAGGATGTTTCTACTGGCACCCAACACCCAATTCTGTAGAGCGCCTATAGAAAGGAATAAACAAAAAGCCACTAAATTAAGTTTAAGAGGTTCCTGCAGCTGTGTTTCTTTAACATGAACATGATAAACGCTATTCTAACACCAATGAATCCTTAACACCAGACACAGACCTTGCCCTCAGGTGAGGAAGAGGCCATCTTGCGCATATTCTCTTGGTCTTTGGATCTGAGGCGTACTGCGCCAGCTCATAGAGGACGTTGGTGCGAGGAGGGTGAGTGATGTCCAGGTAGTGAGTGAGGGCCGTGCGGTAGGTGGTGGGGCAGGGGAAAGGATGCTTCTTGTTAGACTCCTCTGAAAAAAAAAACAACCAAAACATTTCTTTTAGGATCTAGAATTGTCTCAAATTCCTTTCATTGTCAACTGATAACCATATATGTTAATAAAAGATTAAAAATGTGTGTCATGGGCAAAATATAACACATTACATGGCAGGTCAGGTAATTAATCTATGATGTAAAGTCTTACCTTGACCCTCAGATAATTGACTTTGGTTTCTACAAAACGTTCATGACGACAAGAAACTAATTAATTTGTAACAAAAGTCAACATCTTATATTACAGCAATAATATTAAATTGCAGTAATATAACAATATCAATTCATCTGCATGAAGTGAGC
>NC_139830.1:12411509-12471083 GCF_963691815.1 Echiichthys vipera | reverse complement strand
TATATTTTTTCAGTCTCACCTGATCTTGGAGCCTGTTATGTCTAGTTCCAGGTGCATAAGATGTCTATCACCAGCTTTGTTGAGTCTGCGGTTGACAGTGACTGGAGCCAGGTAAGGGTTTTTGGAATCAAAGGGCCTATAAATAAAAGAGCAACACGTAAAAATGCAATTACAAAGGGTCGAGCATAGCCACAAAAGCGAAGTAAAATCTTATTTGAATAAAAAACAATTTACAAAAGATCTATCGCTCTACAAATAAATGAAATATTCATGTTTGATTTTAAAAAGGCTGCAGGAACGTGCCTCCAATGTCCACTAGGGGGCAGAAAGCTTCATTTGCAGAGAGTGACCTTTGGCAAACTTTGCAGCTTGTTGGAAATGTGGGTGAAATGTGATGCAATGACTGAGCAGACAGCACTTTAATGAGCCCTGCTAGAGAGCAGCGTCTGCCCTCTAGTACTTACGGCTTTTGGACCTCAAAACTCTTCAGGCGGCCAATCTCTCCTGAGTACACTTTGTTCATGTTGATGTCAGTGTGCTCCTTCAGCTCGTACTGCCGTATGCTGTGAGGGACAATAACCTCAAGTTAGCCTGACTGCATATATACGTACATGCATAGTGAAATCAGTTTAATATGTAATAAAAAATTTGTATATATGTAAAGATGACGTAAGGATGATGCATTCTGACTTAGATCAAATAAGACTTTATTACTAAAAAATATTTTAAGCATTTGTTTATTTCACAAACAGATGGGTGTGGTTTATTCTATTTATCATAATTCAGATATGTCCTGATTTATCATTAGATTACACGTCTTGATGCAGACGTTTCAAAAGAAGGAACAAACCAGAGGATTTTTGGTGGAGTAACTTGTTGAACCTGGAGGAGTCTGTGTGGAAACTCTACTTAAGGAAACACAGCCTTTCATCTAAAGAAGACAATATATTACTTAACCTGTAAGCTATTGTAAATGTGATTGCAAGCTTTCCCCTGTCATCTGTTTAATGTTCCCAGAGTTAAGGCAGTAAAGAGCTTGCATTTCTGATTCTGAAAAGTGAGAATGCTGGAAAAGAAGTAAAAACTTTAAATGATGAATAAAAGAGGTAAATTAACCTTGATTCATCTCCTAGGGCTTCAACTCCAAAGTGCTCGCAGACGGCCGGCCAGAACTGCTCTCTCCATGAAACAAAGTCCTCTTCCAGACTGCAAGACAAAACGAGGTCAGTCAGCTGAGAAAGACGTCTGAATTCACTCTCGTTCAACAAATTAGTCTTCTTATTTAAAATCAGAAACATGTACATTTTACAAATATAAGACTGAAGTGCACTCAGAGTGCAGATCTTCGCCTTCTGGTCTCTTGAGTGAAAGTCAAATTCCCACTTTCCAAGATGAGATCAAACCGGTTTTAGCTTCCCCGATTGCTGGAAATACCTTTTGCGACTGCAGTTGCATTTGCGGCCCCTTAGCAGATGGTTAAGCGACAATAGTCAGCAGTCAATGACTTTATAAAAACGGTCAATGAACTGGCTATTTTTTTTCCTCAAATTGTGTAGCACTGCAACCACTAGAGGTCCTTGAGCATACAGTCCTCCATGTGCACAAAAATATTAGACTGCCAGGCCCAGTACTATGAGAGATTAGCTGCGGACAGAGACACAAAAACATACACCTGGTATACTTTTATGCATACTGTAAGGATAACTGTAATGTATTAAATCAGTTATTTCTGTCTCTCCTAAGTTCCCAGCAGACAAGTGATCCCAGCAAATAAAAGGTCAAAAGCACAACACAAAATCACATTGGTTTCCTGTCCAAGTGACTGCTGACTGAAGAGATAAGACTCCAGGACTAATCCAGCTCGGCTGTTAGCCTGGTCTGCTGTCAAGGTTTTGGGAAACAGCCCTCGGGTCACTTACTTGCCATCATCATCTCCTAAACCAAGGTCAAAGATGCGCTTGGCCCCGAGTTCTTCCAGCCTTTTGTCAACGTATTTTCCCATTGCATTGTAGTGTTCATATGTCTTGTTGCCCAAAGCAAATACCTGGAGACAGAACAGGGCAGAGAGAGACCATCAGTATTGCAATGTATTCTACTATAATACAGAAAAAACAACAACATGCCATACTGAATAATGTCTTACAAGAAACCCTGGAAAATCTCTCAGTGACTGTAACGTATGGAGTCACTCTAATCCAGACCAGGATAAGATGTAAAACAGGAGCATGGGATTATAATAATTAAATATGATAATTTATCCTCTTTAAATAGTATCGCATGATGATGAAATCTGAATTGAAAAAAAAAAAGAACATAACTCAAATTTCTCAGAGTGAATATCATTTGAAGGTTGGATTTGTTTTTACATCACACTATTTGTGTGTATATATATATGGTCATAGAGATATGAAATTTCCTGTGTTGGTAGAGAAAAGTTTGGCCATATCACGCAGCACTCACTGAGCCCAAGAACTGAACTAGATTTCCCACAATCAAGTTCTTTACTCAAATGAGGCCAGGGGCTCCGCACACGCGACAGACCAGACAACACAACACACAAAGCCCTTTCTTTCACGGCGCACACAAAGGCTGGTGCAGCTCATGCTTGGGAAGCCTGTGTGCTGTACGTCAGCAAGACAGACTGGCAAGGCTAACTGACATAGCATAACTCACAAAATAAACAGGTTGTGAAGCAACAATCGTGAACAAATTTCTAATTGTTATGTAAGTTAACCCAGAAGCTTTATGTTCATGACAGGAGACGTGCAAAATCCATCATTATAGTGCAGGGGTTTGATAGAGAACAAAACAGAAGCTATACAGGAAGTGTGCACGCTGACAAATGTGGTGACTCATATTTTATATCATGTTTATTATATCAAATAAGCCCACATGATTTTAACATCAGTGAACACGATGAGCCCGTAGAGCCGGAGACTAGAGGTGCAGTAATTTTCTAAATTATGAGAACCAATATCTTTTCTTCATTTTTTAAATTACTGTCAACAGGGTTCCCACACCTTTTCCAAAGTCACACTTTCCAAACACTTTTCAAGCTGTGGTAGACGAGACTACATATGTTTATACAGTACAATACTCAGTATACTTGTTATTGCACATGTTCATCACATTAAGTTTGATGTTATTGTCCTAAAAAGAACTAATGTGATGTTTTAAGAAAGCTTTCTACAGAAGGGTGACAAATGAAAGGAAATCTAACTCAACTAACAGATCGACAGAAACATAATCACCAATTATTTTGATATTCTGTTGTCAAGTCATTTCCACGCAAAAATATCAGAAAAGGCTGTTTTCAGTCTCTAAAATATGGAAATCTTCTTTTTCCTGTGTTATGTCATATATGCCATACCATATTGCATAACATTTGAGGGACTTTATTCAAAATCCAACACACCCAACTAAAACTCAAGTGTTTAAGGATTTACAGCACCTGTATGAACCCTGTATCAATGTAATACTAGTTTGTTTTTTGTTTGATGACATCCTGTTGGGCTCCAAGATATTATGACGGGCCTTTTTGTCTGTTTTCTGAAGAGAAAATAACAGATTAATTGATCATTTAAATAATCATTAACTGAAGCCCTACATGCGACAAAACAACATACACACAGAGGACAGAGAGTGTGGGGCACCCGGAGGCTCGGTGGTTAGGGCAGGCGCCCCATTTACAGAGGCTAAAAGTCCTTAACGGAGCGGCCTGGGTTTGACTCCGGCCTGCAAATCTGCCATGATAACAGAGAGTGTACCACAATGCTTGTAGGGTTAGTGACATCATGCTCAGTATGCAGGTTATTGCCCCCTTTGTGCTTCGTTGTGCTGTTTTATTGGGCAACCCTTATGCCAAACTGTTTATGCACCACAGGGCCAAACATAGCTCCTATACAAGTAGATTTCATGACAAATTAGACAATTGTAAGAATTTGAAATATTTTATATATACACAATTTGAGCATAGAAGACTCACGGTGTAGTTTAGTCCAGAGAGGTCTTCATCATCATTTTCCTGCAGCCAGTCATAGAAGTCCTGGGCGTTATCTGTTGGGTCTCCTTCACCATAGGTGGCCATGCAAAATATGGCGAGGGAGTTTTTAATCTGAGACAGACGGGCCAGCTCCCCCTGGAACATGAGGAATCACAAATAGAGACAGTGAGCATTGAAGTATTAATCATTTTAAGCAATTGTGTCTTCAGGCTCTGCCCTGTGAGCAAACTTGCAAGTTATGAACCATGACCAACATATCAAGAATATTATGTATGCTTTTGCCAGTCCTCACAGCAGTGTTGAGACACCTTCCTGGATAAAGCCTGAGGTCTTACACTTTGTATCGTTGTGACTGAAATAACAAATGCATTATGATTTAAGTGTGTGCTGTTATTGGTCTTTATGGACTTGCATGCTTGGACAGGTTTCATTTCAGCACAGTGAACCTATAATTAGAAGAGCTAATACGCAACTACTAATGTCCCCAGGCACTGTGATTTATCCATCAATCCAGTTCATAAATAATAACATTCTGATTAACAGGGGATGGATTACGGCTTTGTGAAATAACACATTAAGGAAAATATTAATTACATTCTGTAAATGTAGCAGAGGAGCTTTCCACAGCTGATCTAATTTTGTAAGGCATGTGTGTCGGTGTCCCCGTTAAGAAGGATGATGTGTGCGTATTTACGCACCAAGAACAGCAGCTTTCAGTGATTATTTCAGAAAGTTAGAGTTTCGTTCTGCATATGTTGCAGATATAGTGAGTCTGGCTTTCTTTAGTGGCACTATCACACACAGGGCGCCACAAAGTGGACGTCTGTTGCACCGCAGAGCAGAAAACACTCATAATATACAATACTGGTAAAAGTGGTGAAATGTCCATGTGGGTGCTGGTCTCTAAAGTGAAGAAAATTAGTTATTTGGGTGGGGGCGGTTGATTTACACGTGGATTTGGATGGTGTCAGAGAATCTCTACTCAGAATCTGCAATAGGATGTGTATTATACAGCTTTTGTACACCTTTTCCAAGGTCAAATTCAAGCTCTTTTCAAGCACTTTCGCGGTCCATTTTCAAGTTTTTCCAGAACCTTACAGCTGTGGTAAAATCTGTATTTCTACAAACGCATATATATTGAAAATTATCACAATTATCATGAAAATACGGTTAAAAGAGATGGTATTATGATTTAAACAACAAAAATTGTGCTTCATAATACCAGAAGAATAAGAAATTGAATTGCGTTGATATTCTATAGCTTTTTATTGTAAAAGAATTGCGGATACAACTTCAAGCACTTTCAAGTTCTTTATCCAAAATTCAGGCACTTCTCAAATCTTGAAAACACAACGTTAAAATTCACATATTTTAAATGACCCGTACAAACCCTACTTATATCATCATCATCAAAATGTCTAAAGTCTTATTTTTGGAGAATCAGATTCTAACCTCTGAGGAGGTAATGGATTGCCTTGTTATTGTAACACACGTACTTGTTCAGTCTTCAGCACTGAAGTGATACTTTTTCGATGACACCATCACACATAATTAACTGGCAGCTTTAATAAGTAATTACAAAATAATGAAGAGGACCTCGTTAAGTTGTGTGGTTTGTACACTATTCCCTTGGTGCAAATTACCATTTCATACTCCTCTGGATCGGCAGACATTCCCTTCATTCCGTAGCGCTGAGCGTCTTTGGACAGTCTGTTGGCAAATTCTTCTCCTGTGCCCGTCTGCGAGCCGTAGAACACAACGATGTTCTTGCCCTGGTTAGAAACGTACAGAAAAGCATTTAAATTGGGGCATACAAACACTTTCTCCCTCATGTTTGCCATTTTATGAAACACAGACCAGACCATGTACAAGTAAAACAGATGTCGGATACGTTTTGCAACTTGTGTAAAATATTTTCAGCATGCATATTCTCACAAATCCTGAAAGGCTCTATGGAGTACGTCTGCATAATAAACAGTATAACCTAAACTACATAATGTAAAAAAGAAAAAGGACTAAATAACTTCACATCAAAGGAAATACACATGAAGACAAAACGACCACACATTCTCCAACACACATAAACAAACAGCTCCATCTGTACAAGTATTTGTGAGAATCATGAAATACTCTATCCCTGCCGACTGTGTTGCCATGATAATTCATAACAAAGAAAAACAGAGACAAAATAAAATGTCACTCTGGACCCAAGTTCTTTTTCTGCCACCAACATGGTATCTGAACTATTTGCTGCGAAACCACATGAGTGTTTCTGAATCTACAACTGCTTTCAGTACAAATCACATTAGCAGGAGAGGCCATTATTGTCATATTCTTCATCCACTGAGCAAAAGAGGAAGAAAACTAAATTTACTAAAACGCTACAATCCACTTTGTTCCGTCCTTCACGTCACAGAAGGTGTTAAACGCATTTACCTTTTTTTGTCCACAGGCCAGATGGCAAGTGAATGTTCAACTTTTACTAGCCACTCAAAAGATTACCATTGTGTTTGTGAAGAAACTCCAGCCACATGCATATTTTGATGGCGCAAATGTTATACCCTGGTTGTACATCTGCAAGTCCAAATGACAATAAACCCTGAGTAATGTATTGGAACAACGGCAACTAAAGGGTTCCTGGAGAATATATACTGCACATGTTGGAAACATGAGACAGTTGACAGAACAACTGAAGCAGAAGTGATGGGAAGGATTTAGGGATCTGCAAACTAGATAATGCTCCCATGAACATACATTTATTTAATTACCTTCAAGTTAGTGACGTTTCAAGCAGGAAGCTCTTCCTCATCCAAATAATTATATATGTTCACAGGAGCCATTATCTAGTCTTTTACATGTACAGTATTTATCATGTGGATGTGCATGCTTTTGTTTTTAAATGAAGTAGTGACATCACTCACCGTTTTCTTCATTTTCTCGATGAAACTGGTCTCTCTTGTAGTTGGCGCTCTGAAGAAGAAGAGAAACAGGTTTGACTTGTTGTTGTGCAATTTAAAGCCTGAATAAAAGACAAACTGTCATCCTGAACCATGATACTATGATTAAAACTAACTACTTACAAATGACCAGTTAATTGAAATAAAAATGTATCTTCTTTCCTCATAAATTAGTTCATTACAACCGTGACAGTAAAATCAATAGCGTCCACATTAGAGTGGCAGAAGTGCGCTTTATAATTCATGTGCCTAATGAAATTGTTGTGTACATAGTGAAAAATGTAACTTAATGAGCTAACCTGATAATCAGAGGAAAAACAGGTCTTTCTGATATCTCTTCAAACATAACTGGTGCAAACAAACCTTAAACAGCATTAGAAGACATTAAAAATGTACATTTAGCTGCTATCTAGTGTTGTTCTGTGTATTAAATGACCATTGTCTGTGTATTTTGTACTCCTTTAATGGACAATCTTCCTGTGATGTAATGTCTTATATTCCATCTACCTGCCCAAGGATTACGGATGGAAAATAGAAAGTAGCGAAAACTTGGTACATTAGAGGGGCTCCACTTGAAATACTGAATAAAGTGGGTTGGGATTGCCTCCACAGGGCTCTCACCCCACTACCTGCAATAATGTAATTTTGTCACAGCCACAGGCACCAACATGTTCGTGTGGCCGGATTACAAAACACACAAACAGGAGAGTTCATACTGTGCTCACGACACCATTACTCAACTTGTTTTATGAGGTTAATGATTTTTGTACTCCAACATTTACAAGTTATTAAGCTTTGTTAAGAAGGCAAAAAGGTGAGAGGGTAATGACTCATGAGACAGGAACAGGTAATACTTTGATAATGAAGGTAAACACAGTTTAGACAAGCTAAACTACGTAATAATCCTCTGGGTAAAAGGCCAACAGGGAAACAGACCTGGTTGATAAGTCAACATTATCACTCATTGACTATTAGAGAACTGTAGTGTCATGGCCATAATGCCAAATTAATGATTCTAGGCTAATAAAAAAATCATTGAATCATTCTTTTTCGCATGTGAAGCGTTTTGTTTGAGATACTGCATAACATTTGATTAAAGCATGACATTGATTATTTCATGGGATTTATTAATTCACCATATCGTGATATATAATAATTTGCCAAAGAATATTCTCATAATAGCAAGTTATTGATCTAATATAAATGTGTAGCCCAATGACAAAAAACTTAAAAGAATCATGGTTTGATCGTGTTTCCGACACACTGAAGCAGATCGCCTTAACGTTCTTTTCTTAGTGTGCCAGTTGGTGTTTAATCAGACAATTTAATGGTTAGGTTCGTATTGAAAGGTCAATCCCCACATGGATAAATGAATCAGGGTTAAAAATCACCAGACAGAAGGATTAATTATACAAGCAATAATCAGAGCCTCAATGCAAGTCAGTTTAAATCAGTGTATTACACAATGAGCTGCACTCAGCACCAGAAAATGTCTTTTAAATAATTGTCCAAAAGGTCCAAATAATGTTCCCCAACAGAAACAGTCCAAAGTGAAATCAAAAATCATGGTTTCAAGCACAACAAAATAAAGAAAGAATTTCAGTTTGTTTAACTCCGTTTTAGTTGTTTTTTTAGGAGTGAATCATCTTCTCAAACTAAATAATAAAAGATCTGTTAAGTTTCAGTTTCGTTTTTCTCGTTAGGAGTGGAGCCTCTACCCAAACAATTTAACAAACAACTTTGAAGTGAAGTGAATCTCCAACGCTGTTAGAGTTTTCTGAGAATTGGAAACATGCGACCATGTAGAGACAGAATTGACATGCTGTCGTGTAAATAAGATGAATAACTAAAGTCTGTTTAGTTTGTTTACTAAAAGCACAAGGTATAGAGTTGTTCTATAGGAAAGGGATCCTTAAATGACTCCTGTTGAGATCTGACGCTATTCAGAAAATACAATTACATAAAATTTACTTGACGTTCAAGGGGGCGGGGGGTTGTAGCGCCCCCCTAATATAATGGTAGGGGAAACACTGAAGTGTAAAGTGGTTTTAGTACAGGCTATCCCAAAGATTAATTCAAAAACCTTGATTCAGATTCATCCTGGGAGTAATTAATTATGGGGACAGATCAAAACAACACGCGCCAAGAAAAGGACACAGGAAGCAAAATCTATTAGCGCCAAATAAAAGGCACCGCCACTTCATTCATTAAAGGTCCAAGTGGACAGCTGCATATCTGTCTGCACTGAAAAGGGGATAAAACACACAACTACAAGCAGAGACCGTGTGTTTGATGAATACGTTTTCAGTTTTTACACAATCAAACACAACAAGGCTGTAGGACAGCCATACAAACTACCAGAAATTGCAGCAACATATTAATTTGCCATTTTAACCTCTAACACACATTTAGTCAAATGTTTTACCACCTAAGGACCACATCCGCAGAGTGCAGGCATGTGGGATTAATGCCCAACATGCCATAAAAATAGGCCCCCGTGGTTAATACGCACTGCAAAGTAGCAAAGTGTAAATTCCTGATTGAAAATTAAAACGAGCCTTTCCCCCCAAGTTGAAGCATTCCTGAGGGCTTTAGCAGGATCCATCTGAACGGTTATCAGCCGTTTCTGAGCATCATTAGAAAATAGCCAAGTGACGAGAGTTTAAAATCTCTAGTGTCTGAATACTGTGTCAAATGCACAGTATCTTCAACATGTGGTAAATTAAGCATAGCAAGTGCAAAATATATCCCTCTTGACTAATTTCCCATCTGTGTAACTCTAAATACAAATATTTAATGAGATTCCGAGAGACATTTGATTATTAACCATTATTTACCCAGGAAGAAATTATTTATTTTATCATTTCCAATCGATATATAGTTTGGTTATTTAGTTTTACAATCGTCTTTTACCCTTGGTAGAGTACAGAGTCTTAATGGGGATAATATACTGGAAAACAAACAACCTTTGGACAAAAACAAAAAAGGGAAAAAAATCACTGCTGACGACATCATCATTACGTTTTAGTTGCAGCCTGAAATTGAGCATCATTATTTGAAGCGGATGAAGTTGTGTTTGTACATCGACTGTTTTTAATGTTAGCATTCTTAAAAAACAGGAATAAAGTACTCTGCTAAAAACTGCCAGTTTGACCGATGACTTGCAAATGGCCTCATAGTCTTGAAAACCTTTTCAACTCTTGCATCTGTTTAGTCTTTGTCTGAACAATTTACAGTATTTGTCCAAATAGTTCGGAGCTCAACAAATTAACTTTCCATCCATCCAGGAACTAAACCGTTTTAAACAAGCACAGTCAATCAGTTCAGTCTTAATCGGCAACATTCAAACATGATGCTACAGTCAGCGACATGTTTTTCATTTGCAATCAAATCTAAAAAAAAAATATTTTTTAAAAAGGGGCTGGAAATGTGCAACACAGCGACACTAACATGGTAAGTGACTTAACAGTGTTTGAGAATCTTGTGAAAAACAAAATTGTGTTGTAGTCAAACCGATTTTATGACCCATCTCTTACATAACCGAATGGGCACATTCTCAAGATAGTGGTGTCAAAAACCATACAGTCTGTACTAGAAACAAGCGATTACGGTGTGTGTAGAGCTATTAGTTATTCAACCCTTACAAAAGGTATCATTCCAACACTTTAACGCTCACGTCATCTGTGCTATCAAACTGAACGGCAAGATTAAACACTAGCTGCTGGAAAACCTTTACCACAATTTGAAGCAAGTATGGTTTAAAAAAAAAATCTTCTCATAGTGTCTCAGAAGGAGCGGTAAATCAAACACTTGACTGACCTCTCAGCAGCATCTCTCCTGTCCTCTGGCAGGGAGAAGACACAGCCCATGGCATGCAGCCCCGTAGCTCGCCACTGCCACTAGCACCACTGGCTAGGCCACACCGGGAAGCACCACACTCAAAATCAAAAGCAGGACGTCAACACTCCACAAACACAGGATGGAAAAATAAAACCAGTCCAGAAAGGCAGCTGGACACTCGCAGGTTTGGAAGAGCCGCCTGCCTTCACCTCAGAGGCTCCAACACGATCTGAACTCTGCCTCTCCCTGCGCTGCTCTCTGAAACCAGCAGCGTCTGTTCTCCACATACACACATACACACACACAAAACTCCACACACACACGCACAGCCTACAAGCCCTGTCAGTGTCTGGCAACCGCCGAGGACACAATGGTGGGAAACTGACTTTCCCATAAAATGTAGCGGAGCTGCAGACCCACACTTTTGACTCACACAAACACACACACTGAAACACTCTCGGGCTGAGAATGCCTTCCTCCTCATCCCCGCCCCTTTTCCTCTCCGGTCTGAAAGGTGTTGGAAACGGAAAAGTCTACAAGATCCATTCTGAGCGTTTGGCTGGTTATCAGAGCAACTCCTCGGAGGACCATTGAAGGAGGGGGGAAAGGAGCTGTGAATGGTAGTTTTTTCTTTCTGAAGTATCCCCCGCCCCCATCTCACTGGAGGAGAGGGGAATGTCATTGCTATGGCAACCTCATTTATCATAAAAGGATTCCATTTGTGACATGGCCTTTCTCCAATGGCAGAGCAGCTCAGCCCACACACACACACACACACACACAAAAAAGAAAAACAGGAGACTGAGGAAGAAGAATGAAAAAAAAGTAACTCAAGGCAAAGAAAGGGTTGCTTGTCTTTTGCCTCAACTTTCCACCTTTGGAGAGGACTCACAAAAGCAGCTTGGCTCGCCCTCCTCGTTTGCTCTCCAGGGAACTTTCAAAATGGGTTCAGGGCCAAAAACAAAAGCACAGGAAAGACATGGAAGACTACGCCCCCTTCATAACAGTTAGGTAATCACTGCTCCCTTTAAGGGGAGGGGAGACCAGCTATGTTCCCTTCCTGTATTCCCGCCCTCCACAGATGCAAACTCTTCGCAAAGCAGAACGTGCTCTACAGCCAACCTCCTGTTTTCACACAAATGGTCAGGATCTCCCCCCACTCGGCTTCCAACACCGTCTCCATTCACATAACCGCGCACAACTTCAGCAACACGGTGAGTGAGGCTGCCGTTGGCCTGAGGCTTTACTCTGGTGACCAAAGAAATTGTGCTGTGGGTGGGGAGGAACTTAAAAGTGGCCTATGGAAGAAGAGCCTCCATAACTCCACTGATTGGTGATAAACTGGCTATTTGAGCGGACAGCGATATTTTTGCATTATAGTTAGATTACACAACCAAGGGAATTTAAAAGCAAGTTTTACAAGAGTGGCAAGAATAAATAGAAAGTTAATTAGGTGTGTTTCCATCAGCTGGGTTGAGGCAAATAAAGTGTCTGCCGGAGCACAAGGACCCAATGTCATTAAAGAACATGGAAAGAAGGGAGAGTTTGGCTAGATTTAGATCTTACTTTTGTTGAGCAGGTCCTGTTTCAGCTCATATGAGATAGTTTTTATTGCTTTCCTAAAGAAGATGATGACAGAAAAGGTGCTGATAATAAGTTTTACAGCAGAGAGTCTCTCCTGCAGCTGCAGAAGTGTGTTTGACAGCTCTGGGGAAAGATATGCTGGAGTTTCATCCAACTTCTCAAATGAGAGCATTTACATAGTTATAAGAGAAGCATGGATTCTGTCAGAAAAAAAACAAACAGAAACAGTCCCGGGTGTGCACCGGGCCACTCAGGCTCTGTACTCTACCTGTTCACATACTACTGTACCTCAAGGGCCAAACTTTCAGGGTGAGTCGGAGAGAAACTGTGTCTTAACCTTGTAGCCTTCCTACTGGGGTAGCTCAGAGTTCTCTTCTGGATCCCCTCCTCTTTTCTCTCTACACCAAGTTGCTTGGCTCTGTTATTCAGCCTGGAACAAAAAACTTTTTTTTTTTTCTCAATTGGAGATTGAAGTATAGTTTTTCCTTGAGTGAAAGCTAGCCGCTAGCCCTCACTTTGCCTCAGAGGTATACATATCTCAATCCCCCTATGCCACATACACACCCTTTTTTGGTAAGAAAAAAATGAGGCGGAGTCAAAGTCTGACAAGATAGTGACTCCCATAGGAGAGTATGATTCAAGTAGAGAGAAATGACCTCGACGTAGAGGCTAAGTCCATATTTTATACAGTCTATGGTTTTTCCACATCCTCTGGCACTTCTTCGCCAACAATTGTTTAAATCCAACGAGTAGTCACTGAAATGAATAACATGAATTTAGGTCTAGTTGCAAAGCCTAACACAACAGAACCACTGAGTGGCATTAAATTAAAAGAAAATGTAATCGGCCATCACAATTATTTGTATGACAAATAACCATCAAATATAATCAGAGGCCTACAGGCAAGAAAGAAAGAACAAGAGCAAGAAAGAAAGAAAGAAAGAGAGAGGATCATATAAGTTAAGTACTGGGCTGTCACAGTAGAGAGGACGCAAAGGTCACTACAAGTGGAATATTTACGAGCCTAAAGCCTTGCAGTCTCACACACACACACACCTAACAGTTGAAGTGAAGGATAATGTTTATTTTTTTGTTTGGTTTTTCATTTGGTCATCATTTTTCTGTATACTGAACAGCCCAAAACAAGCACAGCTATAGAAGCAGCAGCAGCCTCTTACAAAAACCAACATGCTCCCTTCAGTGATCAATAAAAATACTCCTTCCAGCGGCAGAAGAATGTGAAATTCCTGATCAGCATACAGTATGGTAAAGCTTTTATGTAAACTACAACATGTGAGAACAGATACACAATGTGTAATACATACTCTTCTCCTTACATTTGGCAGCTTAAGGGTTTCAGCTTGTTGCTTTACTTTGCATCATCCATGTTCTTTTCTCCTAAATATGTAGTCAGATCTGAATTGGAAGCGTGTGATGCTTTTTAAATGACTACATCTAAGGTATACTGTAAAGGTTACTCACGGTGTGTCAAGCTTTTTGAATTCGGGGATGGGCTCCGGCTTCTTACGGGACATGAACCAATAAATGACAAGGCCGATAATCAGTGAGAAGAGGAAGAGGTCCAGGTTGCTGAAAAGAGGCTCCTCTTCATCCCCCGTGGGCTCGGTGTGGGTGGTGGTCTCAGCGTCCATGTCCGTCATGTTGACACTCTACATTTGGACAGAAAGAACAGTGTAAGACAAGTCCACCATGATGCAACACTTGAATAATGTGAAAGAATCATATGATCTATTTATTACATAATTAGTAAAATTTCTTATATTGTTTGCCACTTCAAGCTCATATGATTGTATAATACATCCCATTGGACTGTTGATGCGACCAAAAAAGCAGCGTGAAGACTCTTGTTTTGACTGTGGACATTTGTTACTTTTTTTACTATTCTGAAATCAAGATTCATCTTAAAACTACCCGCCAAATTTATTTATAACAATCATTATCTTATGATGATTAAGCCAGCTGTAATTTAAAGCTTTTGTATCAGTTTGAGTTCTACAGTCTCCGTTAAAAATTAACAAAACTAGGGACTTTGGCATAAAACTGGTTAAAAACGCTGCAGAACAATGTGATTGCTAACATATGTGGGCAGTATTCTACATCGCATACTATACAATGATGGCTTTTGTGCAAGCATTAATGGACAATTGGCTCTACATATGATGACATCCATAACCCATTGCTTTCGACACATAAGGAATGTTTTGTCCTGCAACAACGACACCAGCTACTCTCATATTAAGCACAAAAGGCCACCATGTTCACAGCTCTCAAGTTACAGTTTAGTTCAAGAGAAAACAATGAGTTTGGGTTCATTTCTCAAATTACTGTAGGCTGAAGGGTCTGCAGAGCTCAACAAACCACAGGCCTGCTCTCTACTAGACTTGTTGCGAAACACTAAGGAAAGCACTTTTACCTACAGAGGTATGTGTGAGCCAAACCCAGTAGGTACAGAAGTCACTGTGGCTTCTGCTCTATTGGCAGGTTATAACATAACAGTCAGAAACACTTTCCTATAACTCCTAAATATAATATTTAAATGAAATTTTACCAAATTGGCACAATGCAATGAAATATAAAAGGTGTAATTCAGTGTGTATCATCTTGTACTGGAGCAGCAGAGTCCGTTCATTAGAATCAACAGCTGCTGTACCGGACCGGCTACGGAAGCTGCGGCGCTCTGTAAGGTCATCACGCTGTCCACCGAGAGCAGAGCAGAACAAGGTGAACGTAATGTTGTCGGTACTGGTTAACAGGCTTGTTACTGAATCCCACTGAGTGCTGACAGATTGTTTTTATAAGAAGTTAATAACAGGAGCAACAGGCGAACCAGCTTTAAAGAGGAACATTGTCTTTGTAAATAAGTGCTGTGGCTCTAAATGTTAGTGTGAGTGGTTCATGTTGATTTTGAACAGTTACTGATAAATGACTGAATATTTTATGAAACTTAAATCGTTATATTTGAGAGAGAGCTTGGTGTGGTGGTATAATGAGTTAGGGTGGTTCACCAAAATAAAATAAGCTCTCTTATTATTATTTAAGCCTGTTTCTTTCTGATCAGGTTGCCAGTTTGAACCTACAGATTAGCATATTAATATTTAAACATGTTTCCTTTGTTGTCTTATACAGTGAAAAACAGTTTATCAAAATAGAGTGAAGGATCATTTTGTCCTCTCCGGTCCATTTATATCGATGAAGAGAGAATAAATGCTGTCATTATATGAATGTTAAGCCTGATCATCAAGGAGATAAAAGGCAATGGCTACAAACCCTCATAGAGTATTTTGCGTACTGTGATAAAGTTTCCATGCCGACATGCTCAGTGATCTCCCAGCAGAGTCAATTAGCAGCCTAACTGAGAACACAAGTTCTCGTGTCTCAATGTATGCATGTTTATAGTTACAGGGAACAACAACAGGCAAACGTAATGACACAGCAGCACCAGTACCAATTATATTCACAATTAAGAATTACTGATTCTATCTGTTCGTTGATTTCACACAGAGGTGTAAGCCATGTGCACACAACAAAGTCATATTTCCCTGAGAATGTAATACAATTTGCACTGAACCTGATCTGTAATGTCATAAGACCTGACTAACTGATATTGTTATAACACTTATTCAATAAGAATCCCTATTGACTCATTAAAAAAAAGGAACATTTCATGCTGATTGAGTCGACTGTTTTGCCCCCAGCACTCGCTTGTGCAATGGCAGCTTTTGTGCTTTATTTGATGGCGGGGGCCTCGGCTGTAGTTGAGATCAAAATGAAGGTTTGAAAATAGATGTGACCCCCTCCTCTTTCTTTACAGCCCTGGTCCGATAACTGTGCAAGATTAAGCCATGAAACTTCAGAGGTTTTTAGCCGAGATCAAAATTCTGGGTGGGGTCAAAGACAGTCGTGGTCCGAGCAAGAGCGGAGGAACAAGAGGGTAGGAAGTAGGGGACCGGCCACTGTCCCTCCACTTTACACCCCTGGTGGGATGTGGTGTCGCAGCTCATGCGATCCCATCAATAGATGGTCTGTAGTTACATTTTTGATCAGCATTAGTGCACATTCTATTACATTTTCAGGAAATGATTACATTATTGGGTGCTACCCTACAATCTATGGGTGTGACATGACCTTCAAAGGCAAAACAAATAGGAAAACATAAGGAAATAAATGTCCATTAAAGAAGAGACTTTTTAATGAGGAAAAGACACTGATTATCAGGGGTGGGACGATAATGGTTATGATATCTATATTAAAAAAAACACTCAAAGTAAATTTTAACTTTTATTTTCATGTTTAATTTCAATCCACATCAAGCCTCAAATAAACGAAAGTAGTCAATTTAGCAACAAAACGGAAGCGGTGTAGGCTGAAAAGCTTCATATACGTACTCTTCTTACATTTAAAGTATTGGTATCATTTAAATTGTTGGCATTAATCTTGGTGAACTTCCACTGTCAGGATAATCGTGAATATTTTTGTGAGTGACTTTATCTGCAAATAGACTGCGGTTTACTTTTTTTTTTTCAGTTCAACAGTAACATCAACAGTCACTTAAGCAACAGTTCAAATCAAGTAAAAATTATTTGACAGAAAATTCATCTTCTCATTTGATGTTAAATTAAAAATAAAAGTACAAAGTGAAGGTGTTTGCTGCATTTACAATTAACATTGCTGTACATTTATTAACTACGACAACAACACATTTAAATTTCACCTCAGGTCTGTTCCACTGACAAAGTACTATCATTCATTCATCTTCAACCGCTTATCCCGGGGTCGGGGTCGCGGGGGGGAGGGGTAACATGATTACGTTATACAAGTTAATTGAGGTGTCTCCTGTCTAGGGATCGACCGAAATGGATTCTTTAGGCCGATACTGAATTTTTTCATCAGCCTTCGACGATGGCCGATACGGACTGCCGGTTTTCTTGAGCCGATATTTGGAGCCGATTCTACTTTTGCTCCCTCAATTTACATCATAAAAGTTACACAATGATGATAACAAATGTAACGGGTCTTAATTTAAAAAAAGGAACATTTATTGAACTTAAAAAAGGCGTCCTCAGCAACACTGAGCTTGCTTGTCTTTGGACGCCTGTCCGTAAGTGATGCCGTGAAAAAAATTGCGAACACATCAGCTGATACCTAAAAAAGCGCAAATATCAGCCAATAATATCGGCTGGCTGATATATCGGTCTATCAGCAGTCCTATCTGTGATGTAATTTGTTTCATAACATGTGTTTCTTAAGTAAATGCAAGCTAACGTGATTCCAGTGTGTTTTCATGCCATTTTAAAAGTATATTTTGATGATTATCAGGATAATATCTTTAACCTTTTAGGCCAGGATAATCATGACACATTCACATATGCTGTACAGAGCCTACTGTATGATGTATTCAAAACCATGTGAGACTTTGGTTTGTCACAAACACAGAGAGAAATAGGCTTCAGTATTCAGTTGACTCTTGGTGGTTGAATGATCAATAAAATCAGACATGGACGGTTCACCAGAGTTCATCTTCACAAGTAACCTCTTCTGTTGCTCAGCAAATCATTATGTAACTGTCCACTCTCCGGGTTCCCCGACGACATTCATGAAAGTCACACATGTAATGTAGACAGCCGTTTAATGTGTTGTGAGTGATGTGTTGCTGATGGTTCCCGTTTTAGAAAGCAGCTCTTACAAAACGAAACTTATAAAACAGCATACATAACCGGCCGCAGATGACCACGGGCCCTGGCTATTCCCTGGACCGTGACTCTAAACATATGCTGCAAAATCAACACAGCTGTATTTAGAGACTTAGCATTGTTGTCTAAATCATAATATTTATCGATATAAAGTTTGTATTTAGTTACATGCCAAGGAAAGGACTTCTTGCTCCACAAGTTAGCGACAGTTTGCGTAAGTTAACACGCCGGAGTCGGCACTTCTTCTGATGTTTCACCGGGAACAAACCACTGTATTTTAAGTTTCTGGTGTCTGTGTGAGTCTATTATCGCCTGTGTTTATGTCCCGCAGACTGCCACGGACTACACCTCGGTGTTAAACCTGTTAAAGATGTGAATTGGGTGGTGAACTTACCTTTGCCTCCCCTCTGTGTGTGTCGGGCTCACACTGTGCTCAACGCGGAAGGAAACTTTACGCCACGTAGGGTCAAACCAACTCCGCCACAGCAGCGGGGGTGGACTATTGCACTTTAAAAAGCCAAATAAATCTCCCCCAGACACGGTTTCATTAAAGTATTGCTGCACATGCGTGTCTTTTAATGAGATGTTTCTATATACAATTCCTGCTGAAATTAAGCGTGTTTTTTTTTTGTTAATTTTGTGTCTCCATTTTGGACCGGTCCATGCAGGCATTACCTAACCTAGTGCACGTAGTTTGGAGGTGCAGCGTGCCAAGGGCCAGGGTTATGTAATTTAACCTGCACAACATACTGTATCCTTGACACAATGAAAGGCAGACTCATCACTCAACTCGACTTAAAGGGTGTTTATGTTCACAGGGCCAAGGTCAAATGTTGGGTGTTCTGCCCCTATGCTCATGGTGGAACAAGGATTCAGATTATCTTAAAGATTGAATATGTAAAATCTTCATTAAAAGCTATATTTAAAAAAAAAACACTTTGAGGGGTATGAAAGTATTGCTTCTCCATAAAAAATATATTTAGTCTGAATTAATATTCAATTCTTTTTGACAGGTTTGATAATAAAGTTTTGTTTACATTGTACCAGCCAATAGCGGCCGGTATTGAGGGTTGCCAGGGTTGTCTGTTGTTAGGTGCTGCTAATGTAGGCTGGCACTGGGTGAAATGGAGTTTGCCAATCCTGCAGCTGCTTATTTGTCCCAGCAGCTGAGTGACCGGAGACGGGCAAAAACTAGAGTCAGTATAGGCCAAGCATTCACTCCATGGACTGAGATAAAGGAATTCAACGGCATTAAAATGCACGCCCGAATGGCTGCGTTTCTCCTTGATCGGTAAACTAACTTTCATGTTTACTTAGCTGTAAACGGTACCTGGCAGTCAAACGCCTTTGTAATACATGTTTATATGGTGCGATTTGCCAGAGGGGATGGGTTCAAACAGGCTTCGGTCTCCTGTAGGCAACTGGACCGGGTCTGACGAAACCTGGTAAACGGAGTGCTTTTAATTATATTTTGTTGTTGCGACTACGATCTTGAGACACTAGATGGCGGTATTCTGCTCATTCTCCATATCCAACCTTTAATACTGAGAGTTTCATTTGAAACAAAGTGTTTTCTGTAATCCTCTGACACTTTCCTTCTGATGGTACAACTATTAACGCTGGTGTACAAATAGTAAGGATGTCTGTCATTTTTTCACTACAGTTAGAAGTAGTTACCATTGTTTTGCAAGTATGTAAGACCCAGTTTTGTTTCGTCCAGTTTTGTTTTCAACATCTAAGTAGAAGCAATGCCCCTCCAAAGAACTGTTATAAATAATAAAAATCATGCATTCAAAGCTTAAAGCAAAAGGACTATCAACACCAAAATAATCGAAATAACTTGTGTGAGTAGTACAATTTTGAAATATTTGACCTTTACTTGTGTATTTTTATTTTATTTATTGATTAACTATGTTCCCAAATACTCATCAATGAAATTAAAATGAAGCACCTTTCCATATCTACAGAAGTCGTTCAAAATAAAATATGAGAAAATGATTCTCAGGGTGAAGGGGTTCGATTAACACTGTGTTTTATTGTTTATTTATTTAGATTGTTATTTATTCTTTCTTAATTTCCCTTTTTCATTCTATTTTGTTATTTATGTAATTATGTGTTATAATTGATTAATATTTTGGATGCTAAAATATATCAAGTTTTTATTTGATTAAATTAAATAAAAATGGAAGAAAATCTTGTATATTTGATAGGAATTTATGATAAAACTGTATTTTGTAATATACTATACAGTAAAGTTAAAGTTATTTATATATATATATATATATATATATATATATATATATATATATATATAAAATAAAGAAATAAAAAATTAACTAAAATGACAGAGGAAGCTGTTAACTAACTAATAATAAATAATAGAGAAGGGGTGGGATTAAAGTGTATATGTGAAGAAAAATAAACAATCAAGTATGTATGTAGTTGTGTAATAATGTTATTTTCTGTATGACCTTTTTCTGTTGTCCTTTTCACATGTTTGAAATACATTTATATCAAATCAAATCAAGAGAATATGTCCATATGGATCTGCTGAGCTTATTATTTGCATGTTTTTGGGGTTTGTAGTTTTTATTTTTAGTTTAATTTTAGTTCAGATTTTAGTTATTTGTTTGTTATCTCTACATATCTTCTTATTTAGCTCTATGTGTTTCCTTTTCCTTGTTTCCTTGTTTTGATGAATAAAGTAATGTAACATATCCTTTATACACTTTATGGGAAATTATGAACTTCTTACTTCACTCCATTTAATTAACTGTTCAGATTAATTTTTTATATACTAAATCACGTTATTAAAATAAAGCCTTATTACATATAAATGTATTAAGCGACCCAAGCAATAGTAAATAAAGATTTGAGATACATGTCGTGGATTATAGGAGATCATTTTTCCTTCTGCAATGATTAAGTGTAAAGTAGCAACCAACAAGAAATGTAGAAGTATTCTAAATACAATACATAAGAGTTAAAGCTGCGTTTTGTATTTAAACACAGGGACGAAGGAACTGTAACATACTGTGTAATTTGTTAAATCCCTGCAGTGAATCTCAGAAGTTACACACCTAATTTAAACCATATAAAAGGTAGAATAAAGGGCTGCAAACAAACATATTCAGACACTTGTATGCACAAGCAAGAGAAGCACAAAAACACAGGCTTCACAGAGGTTACGTGAAAGGATGCTTTATAGCCTTTTATTCATTGTTTGTCTTTTTAATTTACAAAGATGAGAACATAGAGGTACTGTGGAGGATAATTTAACCTTTAATGGTGATTGATTAGACATAAAACATTGCGCATACACACATGCGTGTATCTACTGTAGGCCACATGCTTTGTATTCACATCAAGGATTTTATATCATAATGACACAGCAAATAATGTTGATGACAGCCATAAGGATGATGTGAGCTTTTAATTTGGAGAGGAGCATGTGACATTTGTAGACATGTTTTTTTTTAATTATAATATGCATCAGAGACTCTTTGGTTTCTGATTCCGGCTCTTGACCTTGTGACGGACCACAGCAACAGTGGTGAAGAAGTTTCCCATGAACAGAATAAGGAAGCACAGACCACACATCAAGACCTGGCATCATGTGAAACATAGAGGACAACATGTGAGTAAGCACAATAGCTTTTATTTGTCATCATTTTCTTAATATGTGGGTGGGGATGCAATTTCAACAGGGTGAAATATAAAAGTTTGGTGAGCACTGACCTGCCATTCTTTGCAGCCGGGGAGCTGAGCCATTCGGAAGAGAGAGAGGCTATTGAAAAGCTGCCAGAACTACGAGTCAAAACACGAGGATTTAATGATTTGTCTTGTAAAAAGTGAATGAAAACACAGATTTTCTAAAGCTGCAGCTGTTATTCAGATCACTGAACATTGTCTCAAATTCTGCCTAAACATGAAGAATAATATAAAGTCTAGAATGACATCAGCATTTTCTATCATCTCTTTTGTCATCCCGTCCAAACTGTGACAAAGCATGTTGATGCAGCAGTTAGAGGAGGTTTCCCAAGCGCTGATGTGAATCATCTCAGTGTGACGGACTGTACTCACATGACCAAAAAAAAGGAAGGGCAGCAGAAACGTCAGCCCTTTCCACATCCACGACTGAAATCCCTCTAAAACAGAGAGCAAACAAGGGTTCACTGTAAATCAGTGAACAAATATTATCATGTATAGATATAGTGGAGTATAGTGGCGCCCTGAACAGAGAAATAAGTCTGTTTTGTAACCTGAGTTTCTCTGTTGTTTGTTTTGCCAGCCGGTCCAGTCACGTGTGTGCATGTGGCCTTGAAAATATGGTAGGCTGAAAGTGCCATCAAACGTCTTTATTCGGACACATTTTATATTAAAACATGGTTTTCACACTTTTTTATGTGTCAAAAATGGCGCTAATTTCTGTTCTGCCATAAAACGCCATAAAATGTCATAGAGTAGAAGATACAAAACATGTATATTTGTCTTCAAATCACCTACTCGTAGCCTTAAGTAAATACAAAGAAGCACTATTCATCATATATGCTGACAATTTGAAATCCACTTCTGCATCCTAACCACCCCACCCACCCATTCTGGATACACCTTGATTTTTACCTGCTGCTCAGCTATAGCTGTGCATTGTCTAGTTTTTTTTAAAGATACTAAAATTTCTTCTGCCTTTACAATTCACAGCAATGAAATGGGAATATATCAACATGAGAAATGTTAGTATTGATCCAACCTAAACTAGATCCAACCACATCAAATTAATACGTGGCTTCACAAACATATATTTCATCTGATGCTTCACAACAGTTATGCATATCTGTATACAGCCAGACGGATTGAATGACTTTAACAAAGCGTGTTACACCTGGTAAAGCACAGTTTGTTCCACAGTAAAGCAACAAAAATGGGTGTAAAAATACAACTTTTAAGAATTCCAGAGGAAAAAAAAGCAGAGGCTTCTATCAGTGACAGGTTTTCTGGTCATCTGCTGAGTGCGGGTGAAGGAGGGAGCAATTCCAAGGTGAAGACTGCAGCATTTTTAACCCCACATTCATCAGTGGGACGCTAATAAAGTAACTCTGCACGCCTGCAGGAAGAGATCTGTACAACAGCCATATAAGCCCAGGCTGGGCCTTAACAAGCGATCAGTCTCATGGAATAATATAGCTTTTGGTACAAATTGCATGGTTTGCTTGCTACATATTTCATTTAAGATTGCAGCTCTGTGTTGCACTATTGCCCAAGTCAAATTTCCCTTCAGGGACAATAAAGTAAATCTTATCTCAATGACGTTTTGCAATGAAAAAGTCATTGTTAGGCATGGCGGTTTAAGAACACAGACGGGGGGCCTTGGAGTGAAGGATTATAGGGAGCTGGAGCAGAACGATGTCGAACATCAGCTGAAGATGGAGCGATGGGAGCTGTTTTTGTTGTTGAGTGGTTGTTGGGAGCAAAGGAGGCTTAAAGGGGTTGTTTTTACATTTTATGGCTCTGTGTTGTCTAGATGAAGGTAATAATTCATATTGAGAATGTAGAATAAGTGAAAGCATATATTACAGGTTTTTGGTAGTTCAACTAATAATTTGGCATTCACTTCCTTATGTACTTCAGGGACAGGCGAGCGCTGTTACATCTACACAAAAAAAGGTTCTTTTAAAAGACAGCGTAAGTGATCATATTCCCAGGAAAATCAATATTTGGTCCTCTGTAAACTGTAAAATTCAAAATCATCTAACTATTAATAAAGCTAGCTAATGTGACAGACAACAACAGGCTACAGTTATGCTGTATATCCGTATATTCACACTACGGTGATTAACACAGGATATTGTATTATCATTATGACATTACAGCATTTTACTGAATCTTGCTAGAAAACTACAAAACACAGCATTTTTACAGTATTTTACAGCGTAAAAACATTTTGACTCAAGAGGAACAAGAATGGAGACATTTTGGACGAATAAAACTGAAAAACAAAAAAGTGTTTAATTGTAAACTGTGTAATAAAAGAGCCGTTTAATGGCACTTCAGCTTTCCATATTAAAAAAAACCATCGGTACAGTATATCACCTATTGGGGAACGGTCTGTGAGAGCCATATGGGAGCAACCCCATCCACACATTGCTGCAAATGGTCGGTCAGAGTCATGTGTGGTAGCTTGCTGCCATCGTGAGAATGTGAGTGCATAAATGGGTGAATGAGAAAGCTGTTAAAGCGCTTCTTTACAGCCCCTTTAATGGGAATTTTCCAATTTTTTAAATTATAAAACGGGTTGAGGTGCAATATAAATACTGTGAAAGTATCATAACGTTCAATCCACAGAGAAACGCACACAGCCCGTACATGTTGTAGAAACTCGTATCACAAGTATGAACCTGAAAGTTAGCATAATATGGACTTTTAAAACTTCCACGTCTGTTTATTACAGCAGTGACAATGAGAATCCCCAGACATGCCTGATGGAGCATCATTGGCTTTGAAAAAACTTTAAAAATGAAAATATTTGATTATGATATGCTGAAGGCATCTGTTTTATGTGTATGGTGTTTCTTACCCACGGTCAGATCCATGTTGTGTCTTTCTCCCAGAGCTCGTAGCCTGTACAGACATCCACTCTGATAATAGCACTGCAGACACTGAACAAAACCTGTGAGTTCCAGATGAAAGAAGCACGGGTCAGGACTTTGATTTGATTTAGGAAACTTCGAACCACAAATGTCTTTGACCTTACTTTGATACAAGGAGTAGGCAAGGAACTGGTTCCTGAATGTCTTGTAAAGGCTCCCATCTGGCCTTAGATGTGAGAGTGAAGGCATGTGTTATAATATAGAAAAAAATGCGATTTAAAGTGTAATTTTGGCACAAAGGTCTTTTTCCGCACATACATACATCAAATAAGACAGAGACATTTTTTCTATGTGTGTAACAACTATCAATGGAGAAATCCTGCAGAGTCGCTAACAACCGGATGTGGCTAACACTGATTAGCTCGGGCAGCACAGTGATGGCATTAAAACTGCTTTTTTTAACCACTAATACTGCTCAAAATAACACCAAACCTCTGCAGTAGCATGATAAGTATCCCTACACGTCAAACGACGCACCAAAGGGCTCCTTCCTTTTGGATTGCACTTGAATGGACTTTACTATGAGAGGAGCTGGTACCGGGGCCAGAAGGTAAGTCTTTCAAAACACTCTTTGAATAAACTCCAGGTTTTCTAACTACTGTACGTTGTTGGTGCTTGGATTCATGTGTAAGGACTCTTATCATTCTACTGCAGAGGTTTGGTGTTATTTTGAGCAGTATTAGTGGTTAAAAAAGCCGTCTTAATGCCTTCATTGTACTGCTAAAGAGTGTAAGCCACGTCCGTCTGTTAGCAACTCTCTCTTGGATTTCTCTGTTAATAGTTGTTACATAAAAAAAACTTGTCTCGATGGCTTATTTGATGAATGTAAGTGCCAAAAAAGACCATGGGATGATTTTGCATCTGAATTACACTTTAACGGGTGCATTTTGTAACAAAAATATGCAGGATAAGAATCGCTGGCATCGTATGAATTACAATATCTGAACGTTCCTTAGGGGTTTTCATCTTCCTGTACTCACCATGTCAGCATTACACCGGACAAAAAAGCTGAGATGTAGTGATGAAAAACCCACCAGCCTTTGATTCTATGATAGAGGATACCTTTTATTAGATGTTAAACCATTTTGTTCAACCTACTTGCTTAAAAAAGGAGATTTGCTTTAGCTTTATTTGCTTTATAAGGGTGGTAAAGGGCTGACCTGGAGCCGTTGGCGATGAGGATACTTTCCCTGATGGTTAATGTACAATAGTACCACACCAGCAGGAAATTTAGGATTGCATCGAGAAATCTAAAGACAGGGACATAAAACAAGTGATGGATTTAGACATACAGTATGCAGTGAGTGTCCACATGATACACTCATTGTGACTGATATGGACGGAGCAGCTGTGAAGTGTGATATGCTGATGCTTACCTGTAGCTCACAAAGAAATAGCATATGAAGGAGAACAGCAGCAGTAGTACTGTGAGGTACAGCTTGAACTTCTCGTATTCGTCTTTGTAGGCAAATCTGACAAGCACGTGACAAATCTGGGTCTCAATATACATCACAAGGCTTTTCATAACTAATGAAACTGGGAAATTTAAATGTTTGATTTATGGAAATAAGAAATCTATTGATTTAAAAAGTGCTTATTTCAGGTTGTGTGTCGCTTACTTTGACTGTTTGCTGAGAAGAGTGACATTCACATTCCCAAGAACCAGACTGAGGTACAACCTGCAATAAGAAGCAATCGTATCATTGTAATAAATGTAATGTTTATGTATTTCAATCAGAGCAAACATGACAACTTTCAAATAGAAGTCATCACCCGTTTTTTTGGGGCAGGAAAGCTTCCATTTCAAAGAAAGCATTTGGTCGCGTCTTTATCTTCTCGTTTATTTCAGCCAAGGTTTTAGTATCTTCCTCTACTGGTCCTTTGCTGCATCTGGTGGATGATATAATAACTATATAATAACTTAAGAACACTTAATTTCAGCAGCTTTCACCTTGTGGATCTGTGTGCATGTGTGTGTGTGTGTGTGTGTGTGTGTGTGTGTGTGTGTGTGTGTGTGTGTGTGTGTGTGTGTGTGTGTGTGTGTGTGTATGACCGGATTTACTATATTTATCTGTATGTAACTAAAAATCTGTGTCCATGCAAATATGTTGTGCGTGCGTAAACACACTTTTTCACTAGGTGGGACAACTCCTTCAGCCTTCTGCGTTGGCTGGAAATGGAGGAAGAGCAGTTGTTTTGTAGTTTGGACATTTCCTCCAGTTTCTGTAAGTACATTCTGTGTGTCTCCTGAATGAGAAGAACATAGAAAAGAACACAAGAAAAGCCATTTTATCAATCTCTCAGCGGGGAAATTCATTGCTACACTCTGCTGTTGTTACAAAATACACCCTCAGGACAGGCGTTCATGGAGAAGCGTAAGACTGAAGCGGCTGCCACATTATCTCTGCTCATAGCAGTTGAGGGTTCTGTGTCTTGCTTAAGGGCACCTTGGCTACCACTCCACACTCTGTACTGTTCAGGGCTTGAACCACCTGTCCCTAAGTCAAGTCCCTACACACTGAGAAACTTACCCCCCATTTCTACTTCTTAAAACATTTTTGAATATGTAAGAGTGCTATGGAGCACAAGATATTTTTAGTTTTTCTGACTTATGACGCTTTAAAAAGAGCAAACATTTCATCGTGTGGTTTGATAAACAACAAAAGCAAGCGTACATTATGTATGCACACAATACTTTGGTCCGTTTCTTACCTGAAGTTGTTGGTACTCTTCTTCCAGACATTTCCACTCCTCCAGAACGGATCTCAAGTCTTGAGGCATTCTGCGAACACTTTCTTTCGCACTACAGTAAATAGCAAACCCGAACCCACTGAAAATAATAGAATAATACCCAGTTAAGCTTTATAATTGTTTAACCACCATGAAATGACTTGCACATAATGCTATGTTGAAGTGTTTCTCTTCAGGGTGTGTATCAAATCTCCATGGGCGGTTTATTGCATACAGTGAACTTTGACTGGTGCAAATATGCAAGATTTTGACTTGGACATTGTTCTGGGGAAATGATCTGGTTATCACATTGTTCAGTTATCACTCACAGAGTTAAAGGTTGTCGAGTATACATACAATGTGAAAACAAGAGGTTTACATCGTTACCTTTTACATGGTTCACCCAGCTCCCTGTTAGCAGATGTGCTTTTGTGCATATAATCTTTCAGAATAGGTTGCTTGTCACTCACACAGCTGCACATTAACGACATCTGGTGGATGAAAGGAGTAAATCATTGATCGACTCTTTAACATAGAGACTGGTGTCAAAGGGGAATGTTTTGGCTGTTAGTTAAATGACAAATAGGCAGAAACAATAATTCATTATAAAATTAATACATTTAAATAGTTTGACCTGAAAATGATATGTACTTTTTAAAATAGGAAAACCAGTGCATATAAAAGACTGACAGCAGTCAATGAGAGTAATGTCCTGACACTGTACAATACACCTTTAATTAATTTTTAAAAAAGAAATAAAAATACACAAAAAATACATTTTCTGGCCTGTACTCTGTCCTCAAAACGTTTTAATAGAAAACTACAGTTCCAAATCAACATATATAACTGTATGTTTTGACACTTAATAATAATTTAATGCTTTCATGTTTTGTTTGATGTTTTGTAAGATAGATAGATAGACAGATAGATAGATAGATAGATAGATAGATACATATTGACTATATAATATTCTCAATTGTTGGACTGTTAACTGTATAATGGTTTGTCATAAAATGTTCTGTACATACTTATCATACTTGTTTTATAGTTTGTTTATTATAATATAATGTTTTATCACTTTAAACAGTCTGCATTGTATTGTTTTCACCGTCTCTTTTTAATACCTATTGTAGTGATGAAAAACCCACCAGCCTTTTCATTATATGATACAGGAAAACTTTCATTAGATATTAAACCATTTTGTCAGACCTACTTGCTTAAAAAAAGGAGAGATACGTTCCCTTATGGTTGATGTACAATAGTACCACACCAGCAGGAAATGTAGGACTGCATCAAGAAATCTAAAGATAGGGACATAAAACAAGTGATGGATTTAGACATACAGTATGCAGTGAAGGTTCATGTGATACACCTATTGTGACTGATATGGACGGAGCAGCTGTGAAGTGCGAGTTCCTTTTGTAAAGCAATTGGAGCTGCATTTTATTTTATGAAAGGTATATATAAATAAATAATATACAAATATATATATTATACAATTATATATTTTATGTATAAATACAGTTCGCTGTGATTATGATGATGATGATTATTATTACAATTATTAATGTAGCCTATCTTTGAGTTTTAATATCAAAATACTACAGTCTGTTGCATATAGTTCTGCTGACCTGTGATGTACCAGTTCAAGAAAAAAAATGTCTCCTGTAGAAAACATTTCCAAGTTTTATTTGTGGAAATGCCGCTTTTATTCTGAAATATCCGGGCGGAAGAGCCATGTTTGCCTTGTAGGGGAGCACAGGTTTGCGCATGCGCATCGATCTGACAGCGGCCGGTGAGTGTTTTTATAAGACAGCTGTGAGGTGTTGGAGCTCACTGCATCTGTAGAGGACTGTCAGAGCAGTTCATAAGTCTGTCTTCACACAAAAAAGCTCAGCGTTCACATCCCTGGACATCCACTGACTTATACTTAGGTCAGTCAACACAAAGAAGGGGAGAAAACCAAAACTATTGGATGAAAAGGGTAAGATTTCGACCCCAGCTCAGCTAACGTTAGCCTCATTTAGCATGTACGCTGTCGCCTAAACGTTAGGATGTTTAACGGTTGTTGTAATTGTGTATGGTTAAGGAGAAATTATGTCCTAAATACTGTGGTTCACATGTTATCTGAACGTAAACTGTTTCTCCAACGCTGAAACAAAAGCAGCTAAACGCGTCCAACGGACAATGAATGAGAGTCTGAGTAAAGTTAATGTTTTGTCTGTGGCTTTCTAGCCCCCTGTGATGGCAGTGTTGTCTGTTCAGAGCTAGCCTTTACTTACTGAGCATAATTCTGTAAAGTAAAGGTTCAGTTATTGATTATTAATAAATATCTGAGGAGAAATCTAAGCATGAAAATCACATACAACCTCAGTTTGTGCCAGACATTTAATGTTTGTTGACACCAGTGGTGGACCAGTAAAAGTATTAATACTGTAGAAATGTAGAAATGCATTTAAAATTTAACATAAGAGAAAAGTATAAGCATCAAAATGTACTTTAAACACAAAAATCAAAAGTACTCATGCTGCAGAATGACCCATTTCAGAATATCATAATATCAGATTATAATTGATAGATTAATGTAAATATCACTTTAATGTTGCGGCTGATAAAGGTCTGGCTAATTGTATTCGCTTTATATACTGCTGTGTAGCTTAATCTAAAACAATGTTATTTTATTTATTGATATTATTTTGTATAAATAATCTAAATCTGTGACTTAACTAGTAACTAAAGTTGCCAAATAAATGTAGTGGAGTAGAAGTATAAAGTAGATTAAAATGGAAATACTTAAGTAAAGTACTTGAGTAAGTGTACCTTGTTACCTTCCATCACTGGTTGACACACATGATTGATTGTAATTTGGATAATTGGTAAATCATTTTTTAATAATTTGTGAAGTATGAATCATTCTGGGAACAGTTCCACGTCAAAAGATGTGATTATCTCCATTTATATCAATATATTGTAAAAACCTTGGGGGTTCTGCTGTTGGTCAGGTGAGCAAATAAGCAGCTTTAAGATTTAGGTAATTTCTCCTTTTTAAAAACTTTATTTAGTGAATTATTAATTGGAAAAAAAAAAGTGAGTTTAACGAAATCCTGCTTCACATTGACTTTCAGTGGGTTGTGTTTGTTTTGCAGCGGATGATCGGAGATGTGTGCTGCTGTGTATGTCCTGTCAACGGTAACGGGCTACGTGCTCACCTCCGCCCTGCTGATGAAATGCCCAAATCTTTTGCATCGGAAGAAGCGAGAGACTTTTCGCAGCAGGCACATTTCACATCGTGGAGGTGAGTCGGTGACACGCACTCTGAATTTACCATTGATCATGTTTTATTTCTTTTTCTCAAAATCCCCCTTGAGAGCATGACCATTTATTACGAGTTCCTCAAGCAATTTGCAACTTACTCTTCAGTAGTTAGCAGACTTTTGAACATGAAGATGATGACTAGAGATGACCAAAATGATCATAGTTATCAGCATTATTGTCGTACTGTGAACAAAAACTAAATATGACCACACTTCAGAGTCTCTTAGAAAGCTGAAAATTGTGCTGTCACTGCCTTCCGCTTCAAATTTTGTGACATACACATTTGTGACATTGTTGTGATTACGTTTTTGCTAATTTTGGACAACTTTTAGTTCCTTTCTTACAAGTTAAGAACAAACCTACTGCTCAGGGTTTGGCTACTTTATCCACCCCTGGTTAGGCTGTTACCATTTTGTTAATAGATTTATTTGCACGGTTTTATTATATTTCAGTATTTTTTATGACTGTGCTTCCATCAGACAGGGTTTTTTTGTTTGTTTACTGTCTGATCTAGTGCAGTAAGCTGTGGGCAATGTTCCAGCTGTGGGTCCTGCAGTAATGCCAATACAAGGAAAACACTGTACCATGCTCAGTGTTTATGTTTTTCATTACAGGGGCAGGTGAAAACCTGGAAAACACCATGGCAGCTTTCAAGCAGTGAGTAGAAACCCAAGTCCCCATAGTTTTTTTTATTTTTGCGTGTATGTGTGAAACATAACTGCTGCTTGTTCATGTGATTGTGGGCAGTTTGTGTCATCTGAGCTTTGTTTGTGACCACTGTCTGTCTTTGTCTGTTTATCCTGCCTTAGATCATTGTTCATGTCAAAGCCTCAGATGTTATATTGAGCTGGGTGATGATACGGCCAAAATCTTCTATCCCATTATAGATCATTTCTCGATTATCTATAATATGTAGTATGTCCTGGTTATTCAATAAATAAATAGTTTATGAAATAACAAGATAGTAAATCTTTTTTTGCTTACTCCTGTGTGGATTTAATACATAATAAATACATACTGAGCATGTTCTAATTTTATTAAGAACTTTGTGCAAAAATATGAACTTTTCAGATTTTCTGAAAAATCTGAGTTCATGCGTAATTATCAGTTTTGATGACGTCATCATAATGCGACTCCATTGAAAGGCAGTAAAACATCATATCGATGTGCCCAGCCCTATGATACAGTATATTGCTGCGGTTGTTTGATGATTGATCTATTCTATGATTTTTTTCATGTATATGTGATGAAAGTCAATGGTGTCTCCCAGGTATAGTGATAAATACAATATGTGCACTGTGTGTTCATGCAGCGCTGTGCATGTTGGCACAGACATGCTGGAGTTGGACTGCCACCTGACGAAAGACGAACAGGTAGTGGTGTCACATGACGCCACCCTGCAGAGGGCCTCTGGCATCAACGCCCGCATCTCTGACATGTCCTACGCTGTGAGTTACTGCTCTGTGATATCATCCCATTTCTATATCTGACTGAAACAATAATATTTTCTAAACTCCCTTCCAGATCTAGGAACTGTCTCTTTCCCTTTACCCCTTTTCTACGCCACCTACAAAAAAGGAATGTTGTAAATACGTTAATATTAATAATAATGTAATAATCTCACAAATGTAATGATGCAAAAACATGTAAGATGTCCGTAACACTCAGTACCACTGGGGAGCTGGGTTTTTTTATGAGTGGGTTCCTTTTTATGTTTGATAACATGCCACAATATACGGCAATTAGCCAACAAAGGCAGTGAAGAAGAAGACTGCAAGCCAGTAAACACCGATGTAAACAACGCACAATTTAAAATACTTGAAAAAGTATTGCAAATGTTTGATGCGTAAGGAAATGCACTTGACACATTTCTTAGACCACAGGGCCCCACAATACTTAAGTTAAAAGCTCAAACAACTGTTAGATGTTGTGTTTGTGTGTAGACTTCTGTAAAAGAGGTAACAGCGTTTCTGGGTCATGTGTCTTGATCAGGTGAGGTCCACACCAAGTCACCTGATATGTCACATGATCAACTTTTGCCTGATTAAAACAACCCTGCAGAAATTCACCGTTGCTCAGTTAGGATTCTGCTCTGTTTTACACATCTTTGATGGCCTCAAAGATCTTTTTTTTCCTGAGACCCCTTAAATAATTTGATACCAAAATGATATTTGTGTAACTGAAGATTTAGTTTACAGGTTTTCCTGCTCTTTGGTCTTGTAGCACAGAGAAGCAGTTCTTTACATTGATCTTGCTTTGACATGTCCCTGCCTTCCTGTCTCTTTTACATTGACACTAACATAAACACCCTCAGTCAAACTCAACACATTACCTCTAGAAATCTGTTCACCTCTGACTGCCATGTGCTCTTTGCAGGAGCTCCCTCCATACCTCTGCAAGCTGGGTGTAACTTTTCAGAGAGGTGAGCACCACAAACCCTTGACTGTTGTGATTATTACTACAACATGCACCCACATGCAGAAGCATATCGGCAACTTCACTGTGTTCTTCAGAGTTTTTAGTGATGTGTGTGTGTGTGTGTGTGTTTATTTAAAGGTTGCCCATCCATTTTAATTTTACAAGCCACAGTTTAACTTGGGCAAATGTGCCCCTGTATGCTGTATTGAGTATCATCTGAAACAGAGTGTGTTTTTGACTTGTCCTTGTCTGTGCAGAGTGTTTCTGTGAGGGGGGAGAGGACAAACGCATCCCTCTCCTCAGGGACGTTTTTGATGCATTTCCCAATACCCCGGTCAACATTGACATCAAAGCCAACAATGACACACTCATCAAGAAGGTGTGTGTGTGTGTGTGTGTGTGTGTGTGTGTGTGTGTGTGTGTGTGTGTGTGTGTGTGTGTGTGTGTGTGTGTGTGTGTGTGTGTGTGTGTGTGTGTGTGTGTGTGTGTGTGTGTGTGTGTGTGTGTGTGTGTGTGTGTGTGTGTGTGTGTGTGTGTGTGTGTGTGTGTGTGTGTGTGTGTGTGTGTGTGTGTGTGTGTGCCACAAATTGAATGGCAGCAAACATGAATCATCTGTAATAATGACTTTAATGCTTGCAGGTCTCTGAGCTGGTTGTTAAGTACAACAGAGAGCACCTGACGGTGTGGGGAAACGCCAGCAACCAGATTGTAAAGAAGTGTCGCAAAGAGGTACATTTACATGAAACTAGCGCAGCTCTCGTTGGGAACAGGACGATTGTTTGACTCCTGGTGTTGCCCGTTCAGAGCATGTGACAATTCAGAATTTTCCGGCTTGGTCAAGAGATGTTCTCTACCACATTTGTTGATGTTTGGCCAAATTTTGTAGGAGTATTGTTGAAAAAACTGATTTGGATCATTGGACACATTTCAAAATGGCTCAGAGCTCATCCAAAATGTAAAGTTGTTTGTTATAGCGCATTGTGTCCCCAGCAATACACCTGCCATGTGTGAAGCAGATGGGATGAACGATTCTCGAGAAATGCAAATAACATACATACATACATACATAAATACATACATACATGCGCACACACACACAGATTCATATTATCATGGAAAAGGTGCCACATAAGCAGGGACTGTGCACTTTACAGCACAGCTACTAACTAGCATATGCTGTACCGTAGGTTTTTCACTGTTGAGTAAATTTCAGACATCGCTTATCACCAGGGATGACTGAGTTTCAGGGAATTACCTCAAAACCTGGTTGTTTGTTTTTTTGCAGAACCCACGTATTCCAGTGTTGTTCAGCCTTCCCAGAGTATTGCAGCTGTTAGGCCTCTTCTACACCGGCCTTCTGCCCTTCGTTCCCCTCAAGGAGCAGTTTCTGGAGATCCCTATGCCCTCCATTCTCACCAAGTAGGTATACACACATGAAGGTACAAAGAGGATCAACTAAGAAAGAGTTGCACCTTGAGAGCTTTTGGAAGACTCATCCAGATGATAGGTCAACATCAGCAGCAGGTTGTTTTACAGCATGTACACAACATTTGATAGCAGGAGTTCTGTCAGTTGAGCTATGTTTATATAACTATATTTCTATAATAAACTATAATTCTGCCCAAACTGTAAAACATGAACAAACCTACTGTTTAGTTGACAACACTGTACAAACTGCTGTGAGCTGCTGTGATGCAGAAGAATAATTACAAATACCACACATTTGTAGGTTAAATCTTATATTGGCATGTCAACATGTAAATGTTGAGACCTTGTTTGACCAATTTGTGGACGTGAGATAAAAGTTTATTATGGACTCTTTGAACAAACAAAAAGTAAATAGCACAAGGTCGTTGTACTGGGAAACCTCCTGACCTTGTAGCCACATCTTGTGGCCTTCATCAGCAGATCGACATATCACAACATCAGAAACCAGGGACAAACCTTTAACAGAGACGGGGGTGTTGGCACGTCTGAAGAAGAGCAGGGTTCTGCTCAAAACACCACCACCTTGATTTAATAACTCGATGTTTTAATTGGAGCCCTGCTGTGTGTGAGATTGTATTTTAGTATTTACCACTTGACATAATCAGCCAACTCTGTCTGCTGATAAAAACTGAGATATGGGGCTGAAAGCTCTGGAAATTGTCCAGTAAGTGGACCTTGCACTTCAAGTGGACCTCACTTACTTTACTTTATTTTCATTGATGAAATGTATCTTTAATTGTTTATGTAGCTTTTTAATGATTGCAAAAGGTACCCGACTTCCTTGCCTCAGGTGTATCTACTACACTTTTTTTTTTTTTGTTTTTTTTGCAGCGTGACCTTCCTGTGTCTCTTATCTGGGTCACAATGCTTATTTGAAAGTTGATCTCACACACTAATGAAGACATTAAAGGAAACATTCACACCCTTTGAGAGTGTGTGTTAGTGGATCATATGGATCAAGGTCATGGAGCAGATTACACGTGCCGCACATTCATTGAGGACTAAATGATTTCCTTTGTTAGATTACTGTCAAGGCCACTGCAGGGGTTAGGATGCACTAAATGGTTGCTTTATACAAACTCTCACCGCACATGACGTTAATCTGTTGTGTTGAATGTGCTCGACATGCTGTTTGTGATAGAGAGTTGTTGTTGTTGTGTAAATTTTCTCCCAGCCTACTTAATTAGTTATTGATTTCATTTCCTAGAACATATGTTGAATGTGCTGTGGGCTGTATTTGACCAGTGTATATGTAGCTGTACATACTAACAACCAATAATGACCATTTCCTATCACCTGCCACACAGATATTTGTCAAGTCCAAATGTTGGAACTACATCAGTTTAATGTAACTTTCTGAACACATTTTTGGTGTGATTTATACAGATTAAAGGATCCCAGCAGATTAACTCGGAGTCAGCGAGTCATTACCTGGCTCGCAGACACGTAAGTCACTCATTTGTTTGAATATTTTAAAATCCCTGTTGTCCTCCTCAGAGCGGCTGAATCTTTGCAAGTCACTTACCTGTGAATCTGTGCTTTTTCATCGCCTTAGCTTTGTTTCTGTTTTGATTTCTGAGTTCTTTCTTTAAACACTTTATATTTGGGTTTCTGAGAAGTGCGGATACTTTGTTGAACAGGGACACTGGGAAGAATTACGATAACTGTATATCCTGACAATATAGTACACACATACATCACTGTGTGACCACGATTTATGCAAAACCTTTTACAACTGTGCAACCAAACCCCTCTCTAGCTTTGCTATACTTGCAGTTTCTCCCTGCAGATGACTTTTTTTTTCTCCTGCAGTTTGCTGATGAGGAAAACTCTGTTTGAGCATCTTACTGCCAGGGGAATACAGGTAAATCTGCCATTAGATAGCTTCTGAAATAGTCCTCCCTAAAAGAGAGATATATGGGGGATTGAAGATGTGATAGATGCAAATTGTGTAGGAATAACCAGGAGCAGTGGTCACTTCCTAATATGTCTTTTTATAATAGTGTTTCTTTCACTTTTACTCTTTATCTGAGCTCTTATTCTATATTTATATAACAGTGTTGACGTAGTTGAGAGCCACAAGGTACAATAATATATATATATATATATTTATATATACATACCAAGCCTGTTGTTGCAGTGTTATGCTTGTATTTAAGAGCAGTTACTGGGAAACGTCCTTGATTCCTAAAAATTCAAAAATAGGCGTGTGTGTGTGTGTGCGTGTGCGTGTGTGTGTATGGTGTGACTTTCTCAGGTGTACATTTGGGTGCTGAACGACGAGGAGGACTTCCAGAGGGCATTTGAGTTGGGAGCCACAGGAGTTATGACAGATTTTCCCACCAAGCTTAAAGACTTCATGGACAAGAATGGCATTTCTAAGCCCCAGTGACCTGCCAAAATCTACGCCGCCCCCCGCCACTCACACCAGTGATTATCCTTCACCCTGACTGACCTGCCAACCCCCCCGGAAGCCTTGTTTCCACCGAGCAATCCAATTCAGTACAGTTCGTTACACGTCTCAACAAATATTTGTGAGTTTTCCATTGTCAAAAGTTGTAGATGGTACCAATAGAGCCATTCCATTCTGTCCCGTTCTTTCGTTACCTCGCTCACTGATCCAAGGCTAGAAACGCTGCAGTCCTTTGATTACTGCACACGATCCTCTGCATCAGCAGTGGAGATGTAATATAACGAGAGCTCGCCTCTAAGCACATGGCTGTCCAAGGCTCTAACCCTCTGGTAATAACCTCGCCTACATTTAAGAATCCAGCCCAGGTGGAAACGCAAAACCGATCCAGTGTTTAGGTACATCTGTATGGGTTACTTATTGTTCTAAAGGTAATATACCTAAAGTATAAACTACACCACCATGCTCTGCATCCTGCACTGGTTTGGCAAAAACCACTATTTTCAATGACATAAAATACTCTTAAAGGACGGACTCCACATCGGCTCTGTAATAACTCCTTGAGTTGTGGTCTCTGTTCCTTCGCTAAAAACCTGCGTTTACACACAACAGTGTTAGATTTATGTCAGTATCACAAGGCTATTTTAAAACCATACAATCTATTTAAGTATATATATATAAAAAATAGGAAAAAATGGCCGTTGAAATATAGTGTTTGCGAGTCTTATCAGTCTGGAATTTCATAATAGATTAATGGCTCTTGACTTGAAATTTCTTTTTTTACTTGTTTTGTGTGAACGACCGTTCAAGTTTTGTGTGAGTGAAAACACCAGCAGACGCAGGTTGATGTTCATTTACCAGCAGCTTTAAAATGTTTCGAGGTCCGATGTTTTTTCGATGTTAGGTACAATCTGACTTAGCACATGCAATAATACACTAAGCTGAGTAGTTTTGAGATTTTTCTTTTAAATATATGTGCGAGATGCAGTCAGAAATGTCCAACTTGTCCTAAATACCAGCGTGAGGTGTGGGCACTGAGGTGGGTCGTGCCGCTGCTCCATATTTACAATTTAAAGTTACGTTCAGTTGAATTGTGGACTGTTCCGTAAAACGTTTTTAATTTTTTTAAAGACAATGTTTTGTATGTTTATGTGTAGTTAGTCCTTTGAATCCAATGAATCTGAGAGAAAATTTGCACAAAAAGAAACTTCATCTTTTGTTTCTTTTAATGAGTCGTACCTATTTCAGTTGTGTTAATGTGATCGTATTTAAGGAATATGAACAGATTTAATGGATGGGCTTTAATGTTTATTGGGATTACAGTAGAAGCACTGATTGATTGCTTGATTGCAGTCCCTTGAATTTGAATTGTATTTAAGACAGCAGCTCTTTAGCAACCCTCGCTGTTGGGGTCACAGTGTGAAAGCGTAAAGATCATTGGGATTATCATACCACTGACCTTCTCTAATCCAAACGTGTGACCGCACAGTGAGGGTCACTAATGAATGTAGTATTGGATGAATGTACTGTATACAAATTGTTTGGTATTTTACAGTCAAAACAGTATTCCTGTTTCATTATCTTGAGTTTGTTGTTGGCGTTTTGTATCAGTGCTGTCACTGAGTGTTTCTCATGAGTGAGATCTGCACGTTTGTTTGGTGATATTCTGTTTGGGGAACACATGTACATCCAAAATGATTTAAAAGAAATGTTTTTGATCGACCAATCATATCACAGACTGGTCATTGTTGAATATGCTCTTGCAGAATATTTTGATTGCATTACCTGTGCGTTAATTGTACATTTGTTTTGCATGCCTAAATGAATATTTGTTAAACTTTGTTGTGATTTTGATAGAATTAGTTTGTTGGACCTGACTGCCAATCAAAATGCCTTATCCCACATGGAGCATATCCTTTGATTTGATGATTAAGATTAGATTATTAAAAAGCACATTTTCATCAGTATCAATAAACACAAAATATTGTAATAAAAGCGGTATGTTTGTGTCTGTGACTGGTATAATAGCAGCTTTATAACCCTTTTCAAAGTTGCAAACATAATTCTTTTTCATTCTAAATGTGTCCAAGTTTGATTCCTGTTGCAGTGAATGTGAATGAAATCAGCTGACAGGAAGTGAACAAGGACCAAGACTGCTGCTTAGAAATGGAATACCATTAAAAAGGTCTATAACGTTGTTTTTGACCTCTGTAAAACAAATGTATGCAATTTATATGAATGAATATTTGGTCCCACCTGCAGCCTGACAG
Source organism: Echiichthys vipera (assembly GCF_963691815.1). Lineage (NCBI taxonomy): Eukaryota > Metazoa > Chordata > Actinopteri > Perciformes > Trachinidae > Echiichthys > Echiichthys vipera. Next base: position 12,431,710 of record NC_139830.1, on the reverse strand, counting down.
CAGGTGGCGCTGTAGACGTTGGGGAATTAAGAAGAAGTTTTCACTGCTGCAGAAAAGTTAATGATGTTTGACGTGTTATTTTACATAAAATCCACCCGTGTAGACATTTTATTCTTTACACTTTTACATAAACTAGTGAGTTCTTGCTGCTCATACCCTGCTTTATGTTCTTCCATAAATAGTCCAGTCATTTTATGAAAAAAGTTTGAACAAACTGCAACAGAAGCAAACTCAGCTGATTTTGTGTCCTCAATATGTTCTGAGTACGGAGAAAAAAGCCCCAGAGAATCCAAATAGGGGAAAAGCAGGTGAAAATGTCTTGTTGAATCTTGTTATAACAATAAAAGACTTAATGTTAAGGTCCGAATGGACCGCATTTAGACTTAGACTTCTCTTTATTGATCCCTTTGGGATGACTCCCGCAAGGAAATTGAATTTCCAGCAGCTTACACAACACTAAAAAACAATAAATACAGTATGAGATAAACAATAAACTCTTAGCTAAATACATATAGAAAGTAAAACAATAAACTCTTAGTTAAATAGAGCATGTAAACAATACACAGTCAAAAATAGACTCTTAGTTAAATGTATAAAGTAGAAAGAAGAATACAAAAGAAAAGTAGTATTTAGTCTACCCATGAGCATTCATACATGGAGCAGGAAGAAGGACTTTAAACCTCACTCCCGTAGATGACTGAGAACTATAAATGTGTCCTGCACAAGATACAGAATTACACAATAAACATAGAAATATATTTTAGCTCCCTTTTGTCTTGTGCATTATCCTTTTGTCTCCTGTTCTTATCTCACATTCATCCCCCAGAAACAGTCCCACAGATCCAGCCCCAAACCCCATCTCTGCAATAATCATTATTAAAGTTCAAAGTTCTTCTTCCTGTCTCCATTTGTTAATGCTCATGGGTAGTGTTTCTTTCACTTTTACTCTTTATCTGAGCTCCGACCCTTTTGTTAAAAATTACATTAGAGGAGACTCTTATTCTATATTTATATAACTGTGCTGACGTAGTTGAGAGCCACAAGGTACAATAATATATATATACCAAGCCTGTTGTTGCAGTGTTATGCTTGTAGTTAAGAGCAGTTACTGGGAAACGTCCATGATTCCTACAAGTTCAAAAATAGGCGTGCGTGTGCGTGTGCGTGTGCGTGTGCGTGTGCGTGTGCGTGTGCGTGTGCGTGTGCGTGTGTGGTGTGACTTTCTCAGGTGAACATTTGGGTGCTGAACGACGAGGAGGACTTCCAGAGGGCATTTAAGTTGGGAGCCACAGGAGTTATGACAGATTTCCCCACCAAGCTTAAAGACTTCAAGACTTATTCTATATTTATATAACAGTGTTGACATAGTTGAGAGCCACAAGGTACATATACACAGAAAAAGTCACTTTCCCTGTATTGTCTTTAAATGGGGTCCATTCAGACCTTAACATTGAGTCTTTTACTGTTACATGTCAACAAGACTCAACAGGACGTTTCCACCTGTTTTACCCAATGTTTAGATCAGTTGTGGTATTGATGATAATTAGCACATACGTAATTAGATTATGCCCCGTTTGCCCGTGAGAACAAACAATTTACAACAACTTGTAATACATTTATTGTTTATCTTGATGTAAGTAATCAACTCTGACGTTTTTTTCCCCTATTTGCCTGATAAAAATAATGAATAGGAAAATTCAGAGGGTATATTTGGGTCTTTTTTGAAACTTTCCCATATAGAATAGAATAGAATAGCCTTTATTGTCATTGCATTTGCATACAACGAAATTGGAGTGCTACTCCCCCTTGGTATATTTTAGAAAAGAATATATAATAAAACAATAAGCAGAGTATAATATAAGCAATAAAAACACAACATAGTATAAACAATATAATAATGTGAACGGTATAGACAGATGGGGAACAGTATAGACAGATGGGGAACAGTATAAACAGATGGGGAACAGTATAAACAGATGGGGAACAGTATAAACAGATGGGGAACAGTATAAACAGATGGGGAACAGTATAAACAGATGGGGAACAGTATAAACCGATGGGGAACAGTATAAACAGATGGGGAACAGTATAAACAGATGGAGAACAGTATAAACAGATGGGGAACAGTATAAACAGATGGGGAACAGTATAAACAGATGGGAACAGTATAAACAGATGGGGAACAGTATAAACAGATGGGGAACAGTATAAACAGATGGGGAACAGTATAAACAGATGGGGAACAGTATAAACAGATGGGGAACAGTATAAACAGATGGGTGGAGAACAGAAACTATACTAAAATATGTATATTTAGAGTGGAGCATGTTATTATTGCACAAGAATAAAAAAGTGGCTTTTTTCAGTTTAAAGTGGCTTTGTTTCAAGTTATTTAAATTCTAAATTTTAAATCTGATCAATGTGATCAATATTTGTAACATATTGTGATTCTTCTGGGCTTGTTCCCCTTGACTCAGGACATATTGAGAATAAAAAATCAGTTGCAATTTGTCAAAAGTTGAGCCCTATTTTGTCTTAAAATGACTGGACTAAACTACACTCACATGTAGATTGTAGAGTACAATTTAGATCATTGAGTAAAATGTGAGTTTCCAGTGAGATTATTGGCTCGTCGCTTCTCGTCTCGACCAATAAACTCAGTGTTGCTAGGCCCGATCCGTCTGCTGATTGGCTGATTCAGCTGTCAATCAATCCATCATGTCAACAACCAGCGTGATTTCTGCCAAAGATCGTCTACTCGGCGGTCAAGATAGTGCTGTGCGCTGTTGTCTTTGCCACTATGTTATTAACCAACTAAGCACGTAATTACTAATCATTACTAACCTCATGAAGATGCTGCAACCACCGTTAACTTTCATGGAAAAAACCCGGTGCCTAGCAACGATAAGAAATGTGAGCTTTTCTTTGAAGAAGCTGCTTTGATGCAAAGGAATAATTACACATTTCACACCTTTCTAGTTTAAAATCTCACATAAAAAGGCTAAATTCATATTGTCAAGCCTTATAAGCTACCACTCATAAAGTAGTGGGATACTTAAGGTTAAGGTTCTCTTAATGCTAATCTCCATTTATAGTTAAACATGTAAATGTTGGGACCTTGTTTGACCAATTTGTGGAATTAAGATAAAGGTTAATGATGGACTCTTTGGAGAAAGTAAACGTAAATAGCACCATGTACTCTATGTACTGGGAAACTTCCTGACCTTTTAGCCACGCGTTTCTTTCTTTGAAGAAGGCACAGTTGTCATAGCAACTGTCTTGTTTAGCTGACTTCCGTTAAAGTTACAATTTGTAAAAGCTGAACACAGCTCAACAGCATAAAACTTAGACAATAATAACTAAACTATATGAAAACGAATACAAAACAACAACAATGAGAATAGAATCTGGGAAGCGTTTATCAATTAATGTAAAATAAACACCAGTTACGTAGCTCATACTGAGCAAGCGCGAGTTTGTCTACGGATAAATTAAACATAAAAAGACACTGAACTGGAACCGAGCTAAAGAAGCCGTCTATGTGATCTATCTAAACACGACTCTCAATAAATAAATAAATACATAAATAAATAAATAAATACATATATAAATGTATAAATTAATACAGGAATAAATCAATAAATTCAGAAATGAATAAATACAGAAATAAATGAATATGTGAATAAATAAACGTATAAATAAATACAGGAATAAATAAATGAATGCAGAAATGAATAAATACAGAAATAAATGAATATGTGAATAAATAAACGTATAAATAAATACAGGAATAAATAAATGAATGCAGAAATGAATAAATACAGAAATAAATGAATATGTGAATAAATAAACGTTTAAATAAATACAGGAATAAATAAATGAATGCAGAAATGAATAAATACAGAAATAAATGAATATGTGAATAAATAAACGTATAAATAAATACAGGAATAAATAAATGAATGCAGAAATGAATAAATACAGAAATAAATGAATATGTGAATAAATAAACGTTTAAATAAATACAGGAATAAATAAATGAATGCAGAAATGAATAAATACAGAAATAAATGAATATGTGAATAAATAAACGTATAAATAAATACAGGAATAAATAAATGAATGCAGAAATGAATAAATACAGAAATAAATGAATTTGTAAATGCTGAAATGAATAAATGTATACATAAATAAATATAGGAATAAATATATAAATAAATAAATGCATAAATGACTAAATACAGAAATAAATGAATTTGTAAATGCTGAAATAAACAAATGGTTAAATAAAAGAATAAATAAATGAATACATTTTTGTTGATATGCATTTATTTATTTATGTTTTTCTGTTTCCATATGTTAATGAGGCAGGATGTCCTATTTATTCATGCACTTATTTATTTATTCATTCATTCGTTCATTTATTTATGCATTTATAGACTTAGGTCATGTTTAGTCCTCCAAAGTCCTAAATGTACAACGGATTTTCTACGAACCCGGAAGTGTGTTGGAGTGAACCCTCTCGCTCCGGCTGTCTCCTCACTCTCTGACTCTCTGCCTCTTCTAAACTCTGCTGGGCATCATTGCGCGTCAAAACATTGCGTCTCTGCAGGACTTGCCAGGGCCGGCGGAGAGAGAGAGAGAGAGAGGAGAGGAAATTTTGCCTGGGAAAGGAATGCGAAAGTGGGTTTAAGGATTGGCACTGCCACGAGGAAAACGGGGAGGTGCGACATTTTCTAAGCTACGTGGAGATCCGATTTTTTTCTTCCCATCAAAGGTAAAAAATGATTTCCTCTGCGTTATTTTTCACTGTGGTGCATTTGTTGTTACGCACTGTTTTCATACGGCTCAACAAGGCTTATACAGTCATGTACAGCTTAACCAATACTTTTTAAGCGAGGCAACTTTTTTTTTTTTTTACCTCGCAGGCACATGTGCTGTAATATTACAATAGAAAGACACACTTATAGTTTAAGCTTATGTCCTGCCAATAACAGGCATTATATGATGTCATGTATGTATTTATCATGCCTGGCCCGGACTCTGTTTTCTTCGTGGACCGGATGCTGAGGTCTACTGTGCAGTGGAGCTACAGTATCGAGTGGTTATTGTTGTTATTATTATTATTGTCAGGACACATGCTGTTTGTGGTGGTCCTGCACGTATGCGCCATCATCCGCGTGCACGCGCTTGGTCGTGACAGTCAACGATGATCAATGCGGGTTATCATGTAACACGCGCATGTGATCATGAGCTCTGACGACAATCACCTGGCTCTCATCGATCTGTCAGTCTCTGCAGATGTTACAGCTTTTCAGTGTGTGTTTGTGCGTGTGTGTGTGTGCGCGTGTCTCTGTGTGTGTGTTTTCAGCATTGCTGAACTGAGGCATCCCCGCCATCTGTGCTGCTGCGTGTGGTGGCTGAAGTTCTGCCCCATATGAAGTGCGCCACTGCCTGTGACCTGATTCAATAATCACACACACACGCGCGCGCACACACACACAAACACACACACACACAGGCTTCTGTAAACTTTAAGCCTTTATGTTTTTGTGTATATATTGATGTGTTACCCCACGTGACATCTACCATCCCATACAAGTCAATGACAGTTGGACCAGCAGGTGGAAATGCAAAACATCTAAATGACAGACAGACACACTTTTTTTTATTTTTTTTTATCAAGTAGCAACCTTTGCACTGATCTATCCTCATTGCAAAGCGTGCATGCAGATAGTTGATCACATGAGGAGGATCAAAGATGGGTGTCTCAGTTTTGCAGGCCTTGGAAGGTGGTCCTTCCCAGAGAGACCTTGTACATAAACAAAACATCTGCACAATATGTTGTGTCTTAAGTCTCACAGGTCCGAGAATGTTTCCCCTAAAGCAAACTCTGCGTGGAGAGACAAAAGTATAAGTGTCCAACGCACCTGATGACACGCTGCCTTTCTTTCCACGGAGGGCAAAATAGAGACAGAAAAAAAGAAGAAGTGAGTTCAGATCAGACACAGAAACAGGAACCAGACGCACACACTTGGGATGCAGGAGCATGGCTTCATCAGTGAGATTTGATATGGTTGGGGGGGCAGAGAAGAGTTTTTTCCCTCCTCTAGTCAATGATGTCATGCTGCTGTATGCTGCTGGCTTTGGTGTAAGACTGAGTGGAGAGCGACTGAAAGTACATGAAGTACAGAAATGTTGTCGGTGTAGCTTGTGGGCAGTATAGGACACACAGCTCATCCTTTGCTGAAGGGACCCACACTGCTTCTTCCCTCTTTCTTTCTCTGTTTGATTCCCTCCCTGTCCCTGTTTGACTACCACCCCTCCTCCCTCCCCCGCATCTCTTCCTCCCCTCTGTCTTTCCTCCCGCTCTCGATCATTGTCAGAAGCGGCATCAGTAGCGGCAGCATCAGTGCGTTACATAACAAAGGTTTTTTTGTCAGGATACAAGGGCCCTTTTGGCTGTTGAGACTCGTGGCACGTAGCCTTTTGTGATGACACCCAGAAATGACCAGAATGGACAGTTGGGTGACCTCAAACGACCCGCGGCAGAGCTGATGAATAAACAGCGTGACAGCAGAAAAATAAATATACACACAGGCTGGGAGGCATGGAGACATACGGGGACGAGACACAAGCAGAGTGAAAAATAAAGTGACAAAAGATGGACAAACACCAAAGACACACACCGAGGTTATGCAGACAGTCAGTCTTGCTGAAATGTCATCGCCCGTCTGAATCACTGTGACCGATTCTTCTAGTCATCTGATAATTTACGCACTTTGTGCTTTTGTCAAAGAGTTTTTCTTTTAGCGCAAAGCAGTCCTGACTGTTTGCGTCAGTGTTTGAAACGAGTAAGAAACAATGTTGCCTTGAGTCCCAAGCATGTCCGACCACCGAGAAGTCCTGTTCCTGGAAACTAGTTGTTTTGAAACCTTGATCAGGACACATCTGTTTAATGTGGTATAAAGCCTGTGCTTGCATTCTTTGTACTTTATGTTCAATGGCCTTCTTGTACCTACAGTTATTTATTTTCTTATTCTAAGAACCCAAATAAGTTTTGAGTATTGTAACGCGTAGGCCTTCATGATGTACAGAAACATCACGGCCGAATCAGTCAATTTTATGCCTGCTAAATCAAAACATCTTCGTGGCCTCAACCATAAACTGTACAAAATATGGATGTAGTCACCCTTTCGCCATCTCCCACCTAATCCAAAAATGGACAAAAAGTTGGAGCGTAGATGGAGTTGAGGCAGACGGTCTCCTGTGAAGGCCCCACCTGTCACTACCAGGCTGTAAACGTGTTTATTTCTGCTGTAAAGAGCCAACCTCAAGTGGAAATTTGAGAAACTGCAGTTTTTGTTGTCACTTCTGGCGGAGTTTGCCACGATTTTCATTATCGGTTAATCTGCCCATTATTCTCACGGTTTATCGGTTAACTGATTTTGGCTAGTGTCAGAAACGAGTGAATAAAAGCATGTCACAAGTTCACAGAGCCCAAGTTGAATCTTAAAATGTCTTGGTTTGTTCCATCAACATCGCAAAACCCAACTTTATTCAGTTTACGTGATACGATAAAAACAGAAAATCTTCATAAATGAGATGCAGGAACTAATTGTAGGCAATTTTTGCTTGGAAAAAAAGACAAACAATGAATTGATTATCAGAATAGTTCTTCAAAGAGACGATGTGACAATGTGTTTTTGATAGGTAGACACATTTGTTTGCATCCGCAGCCACTGACGTTCACTGGAAAATGTTGTCACGGCTGTAATGAAGTGATTCTTTAGAGGCCGACTGCAGATAATACACAGAGAGAACTCCACATGGATTATGTATGACCCACAAGAAGACGTGTAACACGTGCAATACTATAATCCAGCACCGCTGTTGAATATCTGTCCACCGAGGGCACATTAGTATCATGGTGCACGACAGTTAACAGCATCACCAGAGAGCTTTCCTACAGATGATAGTTTGAGTAAACATGCCGCCTTTCAGTTGTGATCGACAGGTTCTGTACTTCATGTTTACATGTTTAGACATTCAGCCAGTACTTTTACCCTGGGTGACATGTAGCAAATGCAGCGGTAGAGGCTTAAAAGAAGAATTTAATGTAATTAAAACTGAAGCTCAAGTTTTAAGCTCGCTTTCCTGGATTACTTATAGTACCTAATTACTGAGCTATAATCAGGCTGCTTTGTGCAAATGAAAGGGATTACTTGATTAACGAAAATTAAAATTGCTTTGGTTAATCGCTTTGTCTGACCACCTGTCTAAAGCTCAAATATTAAAAAATATATCTATTTATATATATAAAATATTCACATAAAAAAGCTAAATTTTGTTTAAAAACGACTTAAACAGTTATCAAAATGAATCAACTCACTGATTAATCCACTAATAATTTCAGTTTAAACTCAACAGCAGCCAAATATAAAAGAATCAAGTGGCAAATGTCTCTAAATATGTAAATAAACTGTAAATGTGTTGAATCCGTATAACACAGTTCACAGTATCTCAGAGGACTGGACCCTACATAAACGTCTTCCTTTGTCCTCAGTCCTGAAATGACCGACGAGATGAAACACGTTTTGGGTTAAACACCAGTGTGTGTGTGTGTGTGTGTGTGTGTGTGTGTGTGTGTGTGTGTGTGTGTGTGTGTGTGTGTGTGTGTGTGTGTGTGTGTGTGTGTCGTGTGTGTGTGTGTCAGGGGTCAACTCTGACAACTGCACTAAGCGTGTCTTTGTGCCCCAATCCCACGCCGCTGGCACCGCGTCAGAGTGGAGAAAACAAGGGCACGTCTCACTGCCTTATTTATTTATATCCGCGGGTCCTTCCCATCAGCCTTTATCAGCCTCCATCCGACACTAAAAACAATCATGATGCAGAGCAGTAAAGTAAAGAGGCCTCTCTCTCTCTCTCTTGTTTGTGTTGAACTCAGAGGCCTCCTGCTCCCATTCAGTATTTTATTAGTTTTTCCAGATGGTTCAGTAAAGACAGACAGGAAGGAGAGGAGACAGAACGGGACGGCATATTGGGAAGGTGATGAAACAACTGAAATTATTACAGTCTTACAGAGTCACAGTCCTGTGAACTATAGAAGATTTCATTTTTGATAGACATGTTTTTATATTTGACTGCGGTGCATTCATTTCAACTTGAAAGAATATTTATTGAACAATAGGCAGGCAGACAATAAAAGGTGTCTAATGGTTAAGCGAGGCTCCTCAACAGCTTTATGAAAAGTAGCACTGGGGAATAAAACTAGATTAACTTTTGTGACTGAGCTACAGGCCTGAAATCACAATTAAAGTTGCATTAAGCAATATAGCCGCAACGATCATATCTGCACCACAAGGTAGAAAGCACATGCTCTGAACCATCTTCTGTACAGTTCGTCAGCACACTCCCGTCCTCCTGGCTCCGCACCTTTGGAATGGGTTCCCAGGCCAGCTCACTAATCTTCTCAGTCACCAGGACACAAGTATTTTAAGGGCGCGGTCTATTTGGATATCATGGAGGGAGCGAGCAGAGCACGATCCTAGCAGTTGTGCTATGCTAAGCAGATTATCTCTGCAGCCTCATAGACTTAAACACTGGATGTGAGCTATAGTGCTGCCACCTGTGTGTACTGTGTTGAACTAGAGGCTGTGCAGAATGGTTTGACCACAGATTAATGGCCCACTATATTTTCCCAGAGTGCCAACTGACAGCTAAAAATGTCCGACCAACAGTCCAAATCAAAGGTATTCAGCTTACAATTGTCGAATACAAGAACACAGCAAAATAGTCATATTTGAGAAGCTGGAACTATGACTAAGAGTCTAAAGCCACACTAGCAGCTCAGTGATGCATCGAGCTAACTGCTAACGTCCGCATGTTCAACAGCTTAGTTTAATGAGTTAGCATGCTAATATTTAATTAGCGCTAAACACAACGTACAGCTGGAGCCGAACAAAATATCTGCATTGAACATATTTACCTTTTGCCTTGACGGTGGCACTACAGGAAATGTCAGTGGATGGCCAGGTCAAGACTCCTCCTCTGGGCACCATGAATGTCTGTGCAAAATGTTATGCCAATTCATTGTGTAGCTGTTGAGATATTAAAGTGGAGGACTGACCTGATGACGTAGTGGTTACCAACCGTGAGTCCCAACAGCAACAACCTCATCCTGTGAGTCTGTTTGTGTGTCATCATGGCAACATGTGGTCCTGGAGACCCCTACTTTGAGTATTTTTCCAGGTTTATATGTCTCTGCAGCCAGATTTTTGAATTGAAAGGTCGGTGTGGTTCCAGAAATAGGGGGGAAGAAAGTAGGGAAGGGGCCATTGGTCTGCCACTTTACGCCCCTGGCCCGATCTGGCGTCGTGGCTGATGTGATCCCATCACAAGATGGTCAATAGTTTTTTGTCTGTTTGTTAGCCCAAACTGTCCTCTCCTCGAACTAGGACTCATTTTTGCCATTTTGTTAGAAGTACTCATTTCCTGTGTGGTGGAAGACTGTACCTGTTTCAATCTCATCTCCTAAAGCAGAATTTGTTCAGCTTGAGCCTGAAATGTGAAATTTAGTGGCTCTGCCTGTAACACAGGCTCATTACTAATGCATTATATCTCATCACAGCATGGCTATTTAAGGTTTTAAGAGTCTCAAATATGGGAGCAGGTTGGAGAATTCTCTGAACACACAGGACAGACTGTAATCCCGTCAGCAATTATACACCCGTGTCTCAGTTTACAACATCAGTTAAAGGAAGCAGCTGTTAAACAACCATGTAACCATTAGCTACTCTTTTTTCCTCCCTGTGCTCAGGTGTTCGCCTCCCAACCCACCGCCCACCACGGCCCTCACCTGTGTGTTGCGGTGCTTCCCTTGTGAGCCGACCTGGGCTGGCAGTCCCTTCTTGCACCGCCCGCCAACTCCGCCCATGGTCAGAATGACGCGCTCCAAGACCTTCCAGGCGTACCTGCCGAGCTGCCACCGAACCTACAGCTGCATCCACTGCCGAGCTCACCTGGCCAACCACGATGAGCTCATCTCCAAGGTAACCCTGCAACCTGCCCCGACGACTGGACCCCCCCCTACGTTTTTAATCACAGTTTTAATTTAGAAACAAGCTGTTTAATGTTTAGTTTTTGTCTCACTCTTTTTTATAGCACAGTCAATACTACAGAATATAGTTGACAAGGATTAACAGCACTTGTGTGTCTGTATGTCTGTGTCAGCCGCTGCCAGACTGTTGCCTGTGAATGGATAATGCTATGCGATTATGAAAACACTGTTCACCTGTGCACAAAAACCTCCTGCCATTTGTAACACAGCCTCTGTCTCTTCAATAGAAGCTTTCATGTCATTGGAAATAAAGGCTGCAAGAAAATGCTACTTATGCATTAGCCAACCATGATGTTATCAGGAGCATATGGGCTGTTACTGGGAGACTGTGCACCTTTTTAAAATGGGTATTAAAATAGATTTTGTCAACAGCTTTTAAAATAAGAGCTTTTATTAAAGCAAAGGCCTGTGTCCAGTCAACATGTGGGCGTAGGAAATCAAACCTCTCTCTCTTCTTTGACTGAATCATAATGGCAGTATAACAGCCTGCTTATATAATTGTATAGAGTTACTACACTGTATGAAAGGGGCGATTCTCATTTCAGCCTTTTCATCTTTGACTCATCTTGTCTTTGCAGTCGTTCCAGGGCAGCCAAGGCAGAGCCTACCTGTTCAACTCAGTGTGAGTATCCCTCTCCTGTTGCATTTCACCCCCCTGGCTGACATTATATGTTAGGAAAAACTCACCGACATACTGGACGTAGACAGGAGACCAGTGATCTAATATGCTCAGGTGACCATTGTTCCACACAGTACTTGTTTTTTAAGCCCTGGTGTAGACGCAGCCAACTTGTGCCTCTGGGTCATTATCAGCTGAAATAAGTGTGAAAATTAGGCTGTTTGAATCTATGCTCTTTGGCCTGGCGCCCTATCAGTGTGATCTGTGTGAGTGGGTGTGAAACAGTGACTCACTCTGAGCACATCATACAGTACAACAGCTGAGCAACTTGCACAATGCTGGTTTCTAACTTTTGTCTCTTTGTCTCTGCTTGTGTCTTCCTCTCTACTCTCCTCCCCACAAATCTATTTCCCCTCTGTCTCAGGGTGAACGTCGGGTGTGGCCCTGCAGAAGAGAGAGTTCTGCTCACAGGCCTGCATGCTGTAGCAGATATCTATTGTGAGAACTGCAAGACCACCCTGGGCTGGAAATACGTAAGTGTCCTTGGGGACCACAAACTTGCATCCAAGGTTAGAGGACGATAAACTGGGAGGTGGCTATTAAAGCACACCCTAATTTTATTTGCACCCCCTAATTATATTTGGACCGCCACATCTCTTAGAGTCAACGCAGTGTTACGGCTATGGGCTGAATGAATTATGAGACAGATTTCTCAGAACAGATTGAGAAGGAGAAGTCTTTTTTTATCTGATGTGACTTGTGGTTAGTCTTTAATGTTTTGTGGAAGTGAAAAGCATCAGCATTTCTAGGTGTTAATAATGTTGATTGAGCCTTTTGATACTGACAGTGTTTCAGGTTTAGAATAACACCAACAGCCTCAATATCTGGCTTTAGCTACAGTCGATATAGCATGTAAAAATACACGTGCAAGATGTATTGGGTACAGGGGGTATTTTAGGTCTCATGTCAGAGTGAGCTAAACAGCATCCACACATGTTAGCTGTCTTCATATATCAACAGAGCTGAGCATGTGCAGCTGTCACTGATGAACCCTGTTCGCATGGAGGTGAGAGTTTACACTATAGGGCACGTGACTGTATACTTAAGGGGTTAACACACACAGTATCCTTGTTGCTTGACGTCTGAGAAGGCTCCTTTGACCAGCGCTCTTTGCCTAAACTCCAACTGTTAACATTCACCGCTACATGTTTAACCTTAAACCTGAGTGTATAACCTTCCAGCCTAAAAATAACTATTTTCCTTATGACGCCTGGTATAAACACCCGACAAAGCAGCTTCAAAAGTAGATACTTCTCTGGGTAGTTTCTATTCCTGTCAGGACCCCACAAGGCAGAGAAAACAGAGGTCACATGCACACACCAGATGGGAGGGTTACCATTAATATCGGTTGCAGCAGTATTGATTTTCCACAGCCGTCAAAGTTCTATTGAGAGGCTTGACCTACTGCACTTCTAAACCAAGACATCTGATAACGTGCCTCTGCAGCTCTGAACCAAAATAGAGACAAAGACAAAACACGGTACATACGGTGAAAGAACATTTGTATCCGTCAACTCTGGGACTCTGCTTTCAAGAGAGGCTTAGTGAGTGGCTTTGAAACCAGAACACAGGGCTGATAAAGGGCTTGGACAGGAAGCAGAAGTTGTCATTTGTGTAATTTTTTATGGCATTGGTTTGCAACTCTGCTGGAAAATGGAAAAACAAAACAAGCATATCTGTTTTAACCGCAGCGTTTACCACAGAAACCTTTTTAAGCTTGGGGGCTTGGGTTTGCTGCTTGTTGCTATCGTAACCAGTTCCTGGGGCCAGAAATATCCAAATTTGGGGATGTATAGGAGGTGGAACTGGAACAAGCTGAGGTGGGATTAGCAAGCAGCCGCCACTGGGCCTGACCATGTGACCCTCAAGAGAGACATCTGTTAATCAAGTCTTGTAGTTGGAACAGCACTTCTCATCAATCAAAGAAGCAAGAAGCAATATTAGCGATTGAGATCCAGCCGTGCAAACAGCTGTGTGAGGCTGTACTTTTTCTGCCGTCAAAGGGAACCCGTGAGCTCATCGTTGGGATGTCGTGGACTCGATATGTTTGGCTTTAAAGTGGTTAAAAACACTGCTGCTAGATCACAGCAACATTGAAGCCACAGAGGCAAACAGTCCAGCAAGCTACTGAGCGGGTAAGGTAATACAGGAAATGTGAGGCATAATATTGACCGGGGAAAGATAAGGCCGTTGGGATTCTCAACATTTTCTTCAGATATTTCATTAAACTACGAAGAAAAAAATCCTTATGACTCATATTTCAATTCTGAAAACATCAGTAAAAAATGTCAGAACGTGTGAAATTGCCACTCACAGCTAAGGTTGTGAATACAAGAAGAGGGGGGCGTTCATATGGACTCTTCTCATAAACACTGTAAACACGACCCCATTTGAAGGCAGCATTAGGCACAGCCTCCTTTTAAGCTAAATGCTAACGATATCATGTTAAAATGCTTAGTGATGCTTATGTGCTGATTGTAAGCAGGCATGAAGTTTACCACGTTCACCACCTTAGCTTGCAAACGTTTGCACATTAGCAATAAACACAACGTACACACACCTGAGGCTGATTTATTCATCCATAAACCAAAGGATTAGTCGCTAGAAAAGCTTGATTACACCTTGGTGGGCGCCACCTGGCATCATTATTTGGAGCTCTTAGTTTTCATTAACTACTTGATTTTCTTACTGTGTTTACATTATCTCAGTAATCTCGACTAATGACTGTTGCAATCTGGCAGGGTTGTAGTCAAGACCAACTTAATCAATTCAAGTCAGGACCTGGTACAGAGCAAATTGAGCCCTGTTCAAGACACTAATAAGTAATGATGTATTTCAGATGTTAATATAGTGATTAGGGAGTTAAGACCCATTCTCACCCTACTGTAAATACGGATACGAAACCTTTGTCCGGTTCCGGAGGTCATTTCGGCCATCAGTGGGTCCGTCGCCGGAGAGCTTACGAATTGTGAGAACTCCGGACAAAACAGAGAAATATAGTAGTAGTAATAGTAGTAATTGGACATTTAAAAATGGCGCAAAATTTGGAGGACATAATCTATGAGTTGGTGAGGGGGTACATCCAGTTCTCTCATCGGCAAAACCAAAGAAAAACACTCGCCGTTAAGGTGTCGGTTGAGTGGTCTCACATGCCACCGCTGCGTACACTTTTTGTGCCGATTTTGGATGACACAAAGGAAAATCATCTCCTCTGCAGACGCCATGTTTGCGATTGTCAAAACCGGTAATTTGCGACACCGCACTCCCCTCTAGAGGATGTATTGCTTAACATCCATAACAGCGCTGGAACCGGACGGAGATATGAAGGGTATTACCGGAGACAACGTTTGGTACGACGAACAAATTTCGTCCAGTTCAGGCGGTATGAATCCCCGTCATATCTCACTGACCTCCTTTCTCCCCACCAACCGTCCTTTCCTCTGCAGTTTTGGGACAGAGCCTTCTCCAGGGCAGCTCCCAGGCTGGCCAACTCCCTCCCCTAAGAGATCCACGACTCCGAATCCCTCACCACTTTTCAGTCTTGCCTTAAGACCTATCTCTTCTCCTCTGCCCATCACTATCTAGACATTAACTATTATCTACCTTCTAATATCAACCTCGTCAATGCATTGAATTCAGGCAACATTCGATACAACTGATCCCGAATCAACAGCCAGGAAAAACTTGACCAGTTCTCAATCTCCAAGTCAAAGACCAAAACTGTGCAAAACTACAAAAAAGTGGATCCAGACTCAAGTACTACAGCCCTGCAATCAGGCTTTTCAAATGATTTACATTTAGCAGTTATGAATGAACTAATAACTAAACTGTGAAATCTAATGATTGTGGTGTTAGTTGATGTATTTCACTTAATAAAACAGCATTTAGTGCAGCTGATGACCTTCGGTGTAGCTCAGACTTTCTTATGAACCCGATTCAAATTTTCCAAAGGAATTTTTGATTACACACCTAAGAGTAAAATTCATGTTACAGCCTGCAAAAATAGAACAGACTCTTAATCTGTGTTGGCTGTTGTGAGGCTCAAACCTGTGGCCTTTTGCTGTTTCTCAGTGGCGAGAGACACATTCTAGCCACCTCAAGGTATGATGATCCGATCCGGTTCAGAGTTTTAGTTGTGCAGGCTCCTCTGCAGTGTTCAGTGACTGACGGTTATGTAACCAGCACCCAGAGAGCCAGCAGCAGAGACAGTCCAGGACTGAGTCAAGGATTTTCATTAGGGCTGAAAGGGTCTGTCATGAGCAGGGTTTCTTTTACTGACCCCATGTCTTACGCTGTCAGAGAAATAAACATATTATTATTCTGTCGTTTGAGTTTAATGATGCCTTTCCTCTGCCACACCCTCCAGGAACATGCCTTTGAGAGCAGTCAGAAGTATAAAGAGGGCAAGTTCATCATCGAGCTGGCCCACATGATCAAGGACAATGGCTGGGACTGACGGACGAGCAGCCGGGACACGACCGCAACAGAGGCGAGGGAGGGGGAACTGGATGGACAAATGGACGGATGGATGAGAGGGAGGGGGGTCATGTGTGGTGGGTGAGTGTGTGACTTTGGTTTGGCTGATTTACCATTAACCTCTGAGACTCTCTACCCATCCCTCACACACACACACACACAAGGACACACACACACACACACACACACACACACACACACACACACACACACACACACACACACACACACACACACACACACACACACACACACACACCAAGGTCCCAGACATCCCAGCTTGACAGAGAGACAGACTAGGCAGGCTTGTAGGCAGCTAGCAGGACTAGGTGACTGGCCAGCAAGATGTCTCATTTTCATGTGTGTGTCTTTTTTTTCTGAAACGTGATTCGATAGCTCTTCACACTCCCTCTATATCAGCCAGGAGACATCTTCATTGTGCGAAGTATTCTACCTTGTCTAACAATAATGTTAAAACCAGTTGTTTACAGGTCAGTCAGTGGAAATTTAGCCAGAAGGAGGACAGTTAGGTCGGCATGGCGGGGGTTCGTTGGCCTTGGTTGAAGAGCTGACAGGCATTCACTCGGCTTGAATTAGATGACCTAAGATGATTATAGCAAATCCAGCTGATCGGTGCCATGCCAGCTGGGCCAGTGATGAGGCCTGGCGTTGAGGCTTGGCACGGAGGCCCGAGCACATGGGCGCTGGGTTGTGGTGTGGGGGTGGGGTGCAGGGATTGCCACCCACCAGGCCCCTCTCTCTACATGGTGGGGAGGGGAAGTTCCTGATCCAGTTATGCAGTGGCTTTGGCTGCTTCCAGCTGGGATTCACTCCATGTCTTGCTAGTGATGGAGCTCAGGGCAGACTCATACAGACAGACAGCCACCAGCTTGTCCTAAAACCTCAAAGGATTCAGCCCTCTCCGCAGCAAAGTAGCTCCCCTGGGTTTAGTTCATCCTTTAATATAACAAGTCGCGTAAAGTGATCTGCTGATCCTTCCCGTGTATGTCTGGTTTCGGCAGACGCCTCGCTGCGTCCACCTTTGTTACTTGACCAGATAGAATTACACAACATAAGTGTGTCTCAGGTGAAGAACTTTGGCCGGGTTTCCCAAAGGTTTGGGAGCACTGTTAGCATCTTTCTGCTTCTGGAGGTGGATGAGCATAGCAGCTAGTGATCAGACAGATACAAACACAACCCCTGTTACCGTGCAAATAACAGTGTGATTTTAAGAAACTGATAAACAAATGGTCAAACATGACTGGTTTCATGGGCCAAGGGAAAATGCAAATAGTAAAGAAATTAACACAGAAAGTAAATAATTACTTTAACTGAAGATATATACACGATCACAGAGGTGTGTACTGTAGATGCATTATGTATAAAAGGTACCACTCCAAGGCTCTCTTTCAGTCTGGGATGACTGCTGTTTAACTGCTGTTATACTGCTGATCTTCACTAACTGGTCCTCACCAAACATAACAAACTTACTGGGCAACATTATGAAGCAATGCACCAGATAGACTCATTTGCTTATTCTTTGGTTCCTTAATGAACACATTATATTCTTAGGTCCCCGTTTTAGATCATTTTTATTCTACTTCAGTTAACTTAAATATTCCTCATGAATCACAGGCCTTTGAGTTATGACACCTGGGTAATATTCACGGTAACATTAATGGGAAGCATTGCTCAGGTACCTTGATGCTACATTTGCTCTGGCCAGGATCTAACTTTATGTGCTGGATGTGTTATTATTCTCTGATGGAAATGTATTATTTTCAAATGAGAGAATCCATCCTGTGGAAATGCAATGTCAATGCATGCATGAAGTTAAACAAGTGTTCTGACCAGTTTTGTGCTTGGTCTTTGTCACATTTGTTGTGAAAAGAACATTGTGTGCAAATGAAACCTTGTGCTGTAATACAACTTCTAATCAGTTTCACCTCAGTCCATCTAAGCTGTGAGATCCTTTTTCTTCACATTAAATGTGATCCTGGTTTAGAAAAGTTAAACTAGTTGCCCTGTTTGGCACACATAGTTTCACGTTGTTGCAGACATTGCTTTAGAAGTTGCCCTGTATATGGTGAGTGCTGTTCAAGAGTCTCCAGTTACAACCAAACTGATAACTCTCTTCAGTAACACTCAGCAGCTGACTGCTCCGTCGGAGGCTGCGACATTAAACCCAGCACAACCAAAGAACCCACCCATCAACAACAAATTGACCAAACAAAAAGTCTCATTTTGCTTGGGCAAAGTGTTGCAAAACAAAGGGGGTGTGTATAGCTGAAAGCCAAGGTTGTGGATAGCCTTTCTCTGTGATATATTATGCATTATGATTTTGTAAACAAAAGATCTTAATATATGAATATATTATATTTACTGTATTCACCACGAGGATTACCATTCATGTCAACCTCTGTGTTACAGACTGTAAATAGTGTTAATGTATTGTGTTTTATCTAGGATCCATATGATGATTAATGAATATGATTTAGGTCATGCTTTCTCTCTGGTACCCCACATTGGCTGTACGATACTACTTTTTTACTGAAAAATGTTTCAATTTTAATGTCTTTTGTAAAGGAGGATGCTGATGTTGACTATATATCATTGGATCTTCATCTAATAAATTGCACCTTGATATCTGTATGGAATATACTGTTTGTTTCTTCTCATGGGGACCTACGTACTCGTTTTCAGGTTCACACATGAATTTTGGGTTCCCACTTAAAAATGTTTACATGCTTTAATGTTCAGAAGACATTATTTTTCTCATACTGTTCATGGCTGCAGCACCAGTATTCACCCTCTGTCTGAGACCCGCCTGTCTCTTTAGGAGTTCCTCCTGGAAAAGCCCAGTCTGCTCTGATTGGTCAGGTCTCCATTCAGCTCCCCCCCTCTCTGTCTCTGTGCTACTGCAGAAGACTATATGCAACAGAGTATATAGTTGGATTTTCTATTGTCTAAAATCACCAAAAAAGTCTTCCAAACCAAACACAACACAACCGGACATGTTACAGCAGGACTGTGATATTAAATTAGGGAGAAATGAACAACACAAGCAACAAATAACAAAGCTTTGACTGCTGCTACATGTAGTAAACAATAGACTGTCAAGGAGTATCGTCAAAAATCACGAATAACGCTTGACCGGATTTGTTCCAGCAGCGATGTGATCCAATGGTTGAAATAAAGACGTATGCCTGACTGCTGGCTGCACAGATATGTTGCAGGATTACCGTTAGCACCCTATGGACTCACAAGGCAGGTCCGATTATCAATACAGGACAAACATTTCAGAGATATAAAGTGACTTACAGCTTCTTAGCCATCGACACGGCCCTTATAGATGGAAAAGTCCTGTCTTTTAGCATTAGCCTAGCCGGAAATCCTGCCTCGTACCGGTGAAGTGGCGTCTCCTGATGTCGGCGTGTTGAATGTTTAAGCGGCAATCTCCAAGTCTGAAAAATGAAGCCAACACTGAATTGCCGAAAACTGTAGTTCATTAAGCGACCACTTGAGGCTGTCCCATAAAACAGAGTCAATCCCCAAAGACCCCCTTGGTAAAATGCCCAACTTTACAGCACAACTTAACATGTTTTCAGCCTGTTTTTTAAAAGGGAATTTCACTTTCCATGACAACTGTTCAGGCATTTTTTTATTTTTATTTGTATTGCTGATATTTAAATTATATTAAAGCTTAAAGTTCTGCATAGTTAAGGCTATGGCTGTTTTGAGTGGCAGGTGGCAGCTGTCATAGGAGAGGCTAACATTAGCTACTAGCTGTCTGCTCGGGCATCACTGACACCTCAGTTCTCTGCCGTGTTTGTGGATTTGGCGCATGGGTGAGACTAAACTAACTCCGTAGATGCAGTGTTCCTCTCTAGGCCAACCTAAAGTTAGCTAACATTAGCTACCATAAGC
>NC_139830.1:12254009-12406509 GCF_963691815.1 Echiichthys vipera | reverse complement strand
AACTTGCTCCTTATAAGAACGGGTTAGAAGGTGAATAAAACTAAAGTGCACCGTGTGAAACAATGCAGATGAATCTACTCAGGAACATGATCACATTTCATACATCGACACTGTTGTTTCTGTCAAGAGGGAAATAATGTTTGAAAGACAAGAGGTATAAACCTATAAAATTGTTGGTTGAAATTGTAATAAAATACAGTTGGTGGGAATGAGACTCATGCTGCACTCGTGTTATTTCTGAGGGGTCAGAAGGGCTGCGGATAAATCAAATAAAAATCTGTTTTTTGTTTGTAATTTAAATTCCCCTAAAACTGGCGAATAAAAGGGCTTTTCTCAGATCAGCCTCGTTTCATGCAATTTGTAAAATCAAGTTATATTTTTGTTGACTCCAGTGCAGTGACTGATTTAATCTTTCTTGTTTCAAGATACAGACACAAATTCCTGGAAATTAGATGATTTTTATTGGAAATGGGTTGAATTGATCAGATTTTTTCACTATTGGCAAAAAAAAGTATTTTTTTAGGACTTAAC
This sequence comes from Echiichthys vipera, assembly GCF_963691815.1. Taxonomy (NCBI): domain Eukaryota; kingdom Metazoa; phylum Chordata; class Actinopteri; order Perciformes; family Trachinidae; genus Echiichthys; species Echiichthys vipera. The sequence continues at coordinate 12,405,978 of NC_139830.1, read as the reverse complement.
TATGAACAGAAACGACTTAACTGATGAAACTCGCTCTCTTTGAAAGGCAAATTGATTAAAATGATTCAAAGGCAGATGGATTAGAGACACCATGTCATTTCTGAAATTGGAGGAAATCAGATACACTCTGAAAGGCTCCATACAGAGTTTTAAGAGAACCTGGACCCCTTTCTTAACATACTATGAGTGCGTACAAAGCCCACTACAACATAAAGATAGATGGCTGAAGGTGGGTATGAGGGAGGGATTCCATTTTTTGGATGGGTGCTGTTATTAATCTACTCGTAAAGTGTAGTTGTATTGATCCCTCAAGAATATCAATTAAAAAAGATCTTAAATGAGATAAGATGGAGATCTAGCTGCTCTGAAATTATATTTTGGTTTGTAAAATGGTTGATTAATTCAAGTTTTAGAGTTAGCCGCAGACCCACTCTGGTTTTCTAACATTAGAGGGAAAACGTGGGCCTTTAAATGAAAACACATAAATGAAATAAATAAAGAAATATGAACCTGCACCGTCCTTATTTTAGATTTCTATTGAGATCATGTCAGATACAACTGCTTGCAATGTTTGAGGCCACATTTCTGTTGTGGATCACACTATATTTTTACACCATCTATATGATTTATATGTTGTTTCAGCAGCAGATCAGACGTTACTCACACAGGTTCATAATGAGCCTCCTGCTGTGCAGCGGGTACATTTTCTTTCCACATGAGTTACTCTGAACAATCAGCCTGTACCTGTCAGCGTACCTGCTGATTTAAAGCATCTCTATGTGTGGGGCTGGTTGGTCCCCGTCTCGTGTTGGAGAGCAGAGGGGGGACAAACACACACACACACACTCTGCTGCTGCTGCTGCCAGGAGACCTGCTGAAAGGCAGCCCAGCTCGGGACTGCAGAGACTATAAATAGCTCAGTCTTTCACAGGCACCACCCACCACATTACCCACATGGCAAAACAGCAGCATTGAGCAAAAACAACACCACTGCATACTGTACTACATTTAAAGAAGAGCAGAGGTAGCCTGGGCACAAAGGGATACCAAGAAACTGACAGAGAAGTGGAAAACAAGTAGTACCTTAGAGCAGGGGAAATGTTTTCTTTTTTCTTAGTCTGGTGTCATTTGAGTTCATTAAACAACAATGAATACTAATTTTAAGCCTCAAAAGTAGAACATACTGATGCAAAGCAGGCTTTTTAAAACTATAATACAATATAACACGTACACTGTATTTTGTCTGTGTTGATGTTTCTCAATTTACTAAACGTTATTATGACTTGAAGAGCTCAGCATGGAGCCCTTAAACTGACAAAAATGTATCAGACATGTTAAAACTGTAACAAAAAACACTGATAAACGATGTTAAAAATGAACTGTAGAAATGAATGTAAATATATGCTCTTCCTTCTCTACCAGCCAGTCGATTACATCAATTAAAACCTGATTTATCGTAATCTGATTGGTCCAACGTGTGTGTATGTCATCACTGCTGCATCCTCAAACTAAATATGGCGCTTAATCCCAGATTAAAAGCACGCTGAGGGGCCGTACATGTTATCTTCTGATATTGTAATGTTATGCTGAATTATTTTTAGGTCCTGTCTTGATGTTAGCGCTCCTCTCGTCTCTTTTGTGTTCTCTGTGATGCTGTAAATGGAGCTGCTGCGATGCAAAGCCAGATCTCAGATTTGCTCTGACATAAAGCGATGTTGTATAGTACTGCAGTGGCATCACTAGATAAACTTTCAAACAGCAGCTGAAGCTTTTAGCTGGTAAACTAATGCTAACAACTAGGCTGGGTTCTTACACCTTTTCCAAAGTCAAATTCAAGCCCTTTTCAAGCTTTTCCAGCACCTTACAGCTGTGGTAGACAATTTGTGTAGACGATATATACACACACTGATTATGGCATTTCTTCATTGCATTAATATTGACGTTATCGTGCTATAAACAACCAAAATTAGGTTTCAGACAAATTAACGCAACAAAGATTCATGTTTTAAAATATGTCACCACAGACTCAGCATCCTATATAACCTCAATTTCAAGCAGTTTCATGCATTTTAAGCACTTTCCACTTTTCAAAGTTTTCATGGCTATCCAGCACCCGTAGGAACTCTAAAAAGATAAATTTATAAATTAGAGCCAGTGAAAGACAGAGTTGTAATTCATTTTAATTTCATTAACCGAATGGTGTTAAAGACAAACATGTCTACCCTAGCAGGAAGTTAATAACCATTAATTACAGTCACCTGGCAGCTGCATGAGAGCCTGGATAGGGAAGTTTGATTTGTCCCCAAATATCACACAACACCATAATGAGCCACCTGTTGTTCAAACACACCCAGGGAAAAACTACAGGGGAGCTTGGTTCCTCTCTTAATAAGACATGAGCGCTCTTGGGGGGTCTCTAAAATATGCATTTCTATTTTTCTGTATCTTCATCACCATGGATAATGCATAAATTAGCCTATTATTAATGTATGATCCATGCTTGATCACTAATTCACTTTAATACAGATACCAGCACGCACACTATTCCTGCCATCTACATCTTTAACTTCCCTTACTTTGTCTTTAGTACACGGCTCTGCAGAGTACACAGTGCCCTGCTTTAGTTTCTCCCTATTGTATCATACTGTGAGGTTTTGATGTGCTCGTTCACTGAATATTAAATACCAGATGTGCTGACATAAAGAAAATGGTCTTCTCTTTGAGACATTTGCAAGAAAAACACAGTGAGTTCCCCTCAGACTGTGTGGTCTATGGTTCCCCTGAAAGCCCTTGGTATAGTTCACACACTGACCTCCCTGGATTTACTAAGAATTACTGCCGTTTTGGAGTCCTGCGCGTTCATGGTCCTCACGAGCCACACCTGGTCTGCATGTACCTGACAGCAGGTGCGGCTTGTTAACGGTCAGGGAGAAATCCACCCCTGCAGGACACCTGTGAAACTATATCAATGCATTAATTGTGACAATGTTCTCAGTATACTGCATGTCCCTGACTTGAGTCTTTTGCACTGCAGATATGTGGAATTAAGACTCTTATCAGAAGATGTGGTGGATGCTGGAGCAGCCCAGATTAGGGATTTCTGTAATCTCAGCACAGTGGTTTCAGATTACGCCGACATATCCGTGTGTGTGGGGGATTCTGTGTTGTCGTTTCTTTCTACTGTGGGAAGAGCAGGAGCACGTTTCTACAAAGTTAATTTTCTCCATCTCAAACTTCAACAAAGCACTTTAAATCGCACGAGTCAATGCATTTACTGGAAACAGACTCTTGCCCTCCCGAAAAATCAATTAGGTACATTAGTTTTTAGCTCTGCTGCTCTGATGTAGATGTGAGGTTACCGCTCCTGTCAGAGTCCACACACACACAAACAAGCATCTTATTGTATCTGGGCTAAGACATTCGCTTCAATCACGTAAACGCACATATTATCTCCTCCAAAACAAGATGAGATGCAACGTCCTTTTTCCTGGAATTCCTCAAGGTTTTTCATCATGTCCCTAAGCGAGTAAGAGGATTAATGGAACAGTGGCTGAAGCAAATTATCATGCAGCGATTGTGCAATATCTGACTTTTCCAAGAAGAATACTACGTAGAGGAGAAGCAGAAAACATCAGGTGACAGGACAGAGACAGAACTGTGTTCATAAAAACCACAGCCACATCTGGGTCTGTATTAACGAGTTGAAATGTTTATTTTTTTAAAAACTGAAAAAATAAAAACAAACCCACCAACATAGTTTTAGTATATCATACAAAGACATATTTCAATGTTGCTATGTGAGTATTTGTTTCTCTTTGACTACAGTGTGAGGCAGTTTGAAAGGCTGGCTGAGCTGGTCGGACTACAGACACAGACCCGAGAGAGAGAGGACACACAGACAGAGAGGTTAATAAAGAATATCTGGGCAAAAAAACATCCAAACATCACTCAAGGTGCGTTCAATTGAGCTTTTGAGACACTTGATATACCATACAGAGTGAATAAATCCTTCTTTTTCTGGTATCTTTTTCGTTTCATACTTCAATTTCAATGAAATTAGCTACTCAGGTGTGACAGGAGAAACAGAATACAGCTAAAATCATTATCAAATACAACGACCTGTACCCAAGAGTGCAGCAAATAATACTTGCCGTTTGTTTTAACCAGCTTTGAGCAGCAGTCTGACTAATAAGAAAAAACCTTTTACCTGTCTTTTAACGCACTCATTTGTTTCTGCAACCTGGTTTTAAAACTAGTTTTTAAGAATTATTTGCAAATACTGTTTGACCAGCGTCCGTTAAATAAACCAGTGTCACAACTTTTTTTAAAATTTTAGATACACAGCTGAAGCAGAGCGTCAAAACGGAGAATGTTAAGACACAGAATGAAAAAATAAGGTGTTGGTGGTCAAAAAAAACGGATGCCTACTCATCTCGAGGTTCACACAAAGGCATGAGTCTGCTCAGAGTCCACTGGTGAAAGTCAGTTCATCAGTCTCAGAAGGAAGTTCTGTTAAATAACAACCTCTCTCGCCTGTGGCGTTCACGTGCACCGTTTTGTATCCCCAATTCAATTAAACTGAATCCTTACTTGGAGAGATGCACAAAAACAGTAATGCTATTGAATGCTTTTAGATGAAAAGAAAGCAAAAGATTATTTCCAACAGAAGAAGGCTTGACGTTTATTATATACACAGATACTTGGTCTTTAGGAAGCTGTTGAAAACACTGCAGTCACCGTGTGCTGCAGACTTCAGAGTCCATTGTGGTCCTGGCAATGCTGACTGGATTTGTAAAAGTGCAGTCGACCATCAGTCCTGCAGGGTATTCTGAAGAGGCAGGATCATGTGATGAACCAGATAAAACGTGTCATGAAGAAAAGGTTTGTGCAGCCTTAAAATGTCCCAAAAACTGACATTCAAGTTTGAGCGAAAAAAAAAACAAAAAAACAACATTTTTAAGATTTCCTTTTGTTTCTCCTGCAGATTTTTCTCTGACTGAACGGGCAGTTCGGTCTCCTTATAAAAGCGGTTCATCATCCTCACCAGGGGGGCACGGCGGTCCCGCTTGCAGAGTCATAACGTCTCCGGGGAGTCAGAAGACAACGCCGTGAGCAGTTCATTGTGTGACTGGATCCCAGCTGCACCTCCAAAGCTGCTTGGTCACGGACGTTTGTAAAAAAATATGCACCGATAAAAAAACTTTATAAATACAACTTCAGCTTTTTTTTCCTGCCAGACTTGATCTGTTGTTGCTTTTCTTCCATATCATTTTTTCCCCTCCCACTACTCCCTTTCCTACCCGTCTTTATTAGTGTTTCAACGGGTTCTTCGTCATCAGTCCTACCCATGACGCACCGCTACCTCTGACGGTGTAGCACGAGGTAGTTGGCAGTCTCGAAGCTTGATAGGAGAAGAGAAAAAACAAAAACAAAACATAAAACAACGGTGCTACCCTCCTTTTCTGGAACTACTCCCCAGTTTTGAGCAGTTTTAAGAGTTTTCCATGCAAGCGTCTGTTAAAAAAAAAAGAAGAAGAAGAAAAAAAGAAAAGGCGGTTGAGTTAACAGTCACGGTCGTTACAATGGTGGAGAAGTAAAAAGGCAGAAGTCCAGTGAACCGGCCAGTGAAGCGGTATGGACTTAATAAGGTGAGAACTCACAGTGAGAAAAGAATAGGAAGAAACTAGAGGGAGGGAGATAAAGACGGGTAGAGAGGAGGAGAGCGTGCACGCCATATATGTTGCACAGAGACGTGATTTTGGAGGGAAGGGCAAGAACAGTCACAGATCTCCCCTTTTGCTGCTGAGAGTTCGCTCCTTGTGCAGTGCATCTGGGATGTCTTGAGTAGAATTTGTGCTCTTATCGTCTCCGCTGTGACTCCCCGACGGAGCGCCGTTATTAAAAACCGGGGAAGAATTTAAAAAAAGGACAATAAATACTCGGTAGAATGGATCCACTTCACTTTGACTGCTTTTCACCAGCACAGTCTAGGGGGGAGAGGGGATGTTAGGCCATGAAGTCCCACTGCATCTTTCCCCACTTCCACTTCTTGTATCACTTTGTTCCTCCCTTCGACGATGCCCCCCCTCCCCCCTCAATTGCTGAGCCCTTGGTGCTGGCCTTTATGGAAGCAGATTTTAAAAAGAAGCACCTTTTAATTTGGCTTAGATAACAAACAAACAAGAGAGAGAAAAAAAAAACGAGAGAGTGGAAAGTGTATAAATAGAAAGAGGCAGACATAAGCCGGTCATCTGGTGGAGGAGGGGGGACGACTGGGGGCGGCAGGTCTCAGCCTGTGCCTACGGAGAAGAAGAAGGAGACGGACCGATATTAGTCGATTTGTGCTGCAATATTTTCAGGCAATATTCATAGTATAGTGGTTGTTCTCTGTCTTTACCCTCTTCTTGTTCACCCCAGCCCTCCGCCACCCCCGCCAGCTCGTAATGCTTCTTCCTCAGCTCGCCGAGACGCTCTCGCTCCTTCTGCAGACGGGTCTCCAGCTCCAGAACCAGAACCTGAGGAAACACAGACGCAAGCAGAGGACAAACACACACTCGTCACCCATAATTTTCCCACAGAGAGTTTACCATAGAAAACCTACAATCCTAAACAGATAATTAGTTTTATGAGTCACATGAGACAGACCGGGAGGGAACATATTATAATATTTATTTATTGGGTATGAAGCCAGACGCTTGATGAAACGACTCCTCATTATTTTATCTTTTCCCCTATGATATATGAGCTGTCATAAGGGGCCACATTTTCTTTTTGAACACAAAAATGTCATCCCTGCTAAATTAAGTTAAGACAGCGCATTAGTAAATAACATTCCTGCTGGTTGAATCATTTTTCAAATTTCATCTCAATCCAGTCGGTGGATGCTTTCATAGGTCCAGTTAAAAAATCCCTAACACTAACCCTTTTAGTTAAGACTCATTAAACACACTTCAAATAGAGGCACACTGTGCATTTACAACAATGGGCCGTGTGTGTGAGCAGGTCCAGACCTTTCTGTGTTTTTCTTTCAGTGTCGGGGGAAGCAGAGAAACACAGAGTGAAGCGTTCATACGGGTCACACATTCGGATTCTCAGTGGTGGTAAAAGGAAGTAACAAAACTAACAAACAAACTAACTGATTTGGGCGGCGGTAGATTAGCTAAAATTCAATCAATGGAGTCTGGTGGCTTTGAAGAGAACATAAAATGGCTTCGGTGAACTTAAACAGGGCTGTCTGATGACAAGGTAAAGCTGCGGAAATATTCTAGATATAGCGTCCCTTAAAGACATGTATTAAGACATCGTCTAATTAGAACAAATGTGTCAAAAAAAGTACAACTTCTATAATAAAATCCTTAAAAAGGCATCAACTCCTTCTACCTCATTAAGAATTCCTGATCTATGAATATGCAAATTTTGTTCATTTTGAAAAGTTTTCTTGCTAAAAACAACTGCACTGTGAGCCCATCCTCACTGTGTGTGTGCACTGGTGGCCTAAAGTCTCTACATCACACTTGTTAAAGTTGAAAAGTGGACTGGGATTGATTTTACAAACTGGTTGTGATGTCACAAATCATGCTAGGGCCCAGTCCTAGTGAAGAGGCACTTCCCACTTTCCGCAGATAAATGTGAAAACAGTCTTATCTTGTCAAACTCTGACATCATTCTGCACAGTGAAGCTCACACTTCCAACAGTAGGAACAAGAAGGAAAACATATTTTTGAGTGGAGGGGGACTAATATTGATTTTTTTAGGTGGCTAAAATACATTAAGCTGCTGCCCCTGGCCACAGAAGTACGATGCTTAGCTCCTGTGCTGGTCCTCCTGTTTGCTTCTCCAAACTGGGGCATGCCGACCGTCATCTACTGTAGGTAATACACTGACTATGGATATGCACCTTATGCAGATTTATCCATTTAATCAAAAACCTATTTTTTAAGACTCACAACTCAGCTATGTAGCTTATTAAAATAATAATGAAAACAATAGATTTGCTGTGTTCTGCTGCTTACCTGTGCGTCCATCTCTTGTCGTTTGATCTGGGTGAGAGTCATGCTGGAGAAGTCCATTGTATCTGGACACAAACAACAATGTGTATTGTGTTCAAACAGCTTTTGAGCTTTGAACTCTGTATTATGATCAGAATAAAGTAAAGACCAAGCAATCTTAACTCTCCAGTCAATGTGTTTCTCTCACCTTTCTCTTCAATCTGGGACTTCCCAGACTTGGTGGAGGCCACGACAGCCGCAGTGGCCTGCGTGACGCCCCGGGACGCCTGCTGCAGGCGGTGCAGGTTTGTGCTGTCTTTGTCTGCTTTTACCTGGAGAGGGAGAGCAGCGAGAACACAAGAGACATGATATCTACAACATGGAAACGCTGCTTATACTTGTATTGCTCAAACTGTATCAGCTCAGCAAGTACCAAACAATTTAAGACCATTTCGACCCAGAGAGAATAAAAACTCACCTTAGAGGCAGCCACAAGCTGTGCTGTGCTGGCGGCTATTTCATGTGAACACACCATCAACTCCTCAAACTTCCCTTTGCCCTGCACCACCAGATCAGCAGCATCTCTGGAAGGACACAGTGATGAGGTTCACTTTGTTCACAGCCGCGTGAGAAACACCTGACCGTCCAACTGATTTACTGTTGCGTTCGTTTTTGATTTATTTCTTCATTCTTTAAGGACATTTAAGGCTCACAGCACTGGACTGATACTTACACCATGACAGTGGCGCCCCATCCCACTGCTTTAGAGGCAGAGATCAGGCCCTCGGTCCAGCGGGAGTTCTTGGCATAAAATTCCTTCATGGATGCTGCCCCCTGGTGGACAAAAGAGGAACATTACTTTACTTTCAATTCTCAACTGGGAATATGATTTTTTCCAAACAATAACGTTCAAATCTCCGAACAAGTAGTTCACAACTGATTTAAATGTCATTCACTGGGCAAATTGCTTGTGTTTTGGCTTTATGTGTGAAAAAGTACAAGTGTCTAAAATGCACAATAAACCAGTTGCACTTGGATTGTTCATAACCATTTATCCAAATCTGTCAGACAAACATGTATAATCCATAAAAATAGGTGACAAGGAGAGTTTGTGATTTCTGCTGAACTGGCGAATGAGCTGCCAGGTGACAGTAATGAACTAGGAACAAGATGATAACGTGTGGTGTTAAGTACAAGTTGTTTTGTTTTGAACTACTGCAGGTTTTTTGGTTTTCTTTTGGGGTTTTTTGCCATGGATGTCACTGTAGTTTGTATTCACTATAATGGCTTTACATGAAACCATCAAAGGTGAATTTGCTGTTTAAGGTACATGTGACATTGCTACACTGTATACAAATGTGCATATCATTTTTTTGTTCATTTGTAATACTGCACAGTATTGACTTTTCCCAGCAAACTTTTACCCACTGTTGAAACCAGACTCTAAAAAGCTCTGTATTAGTATCAGTATTGATATATAAGCATTCAGCAGACAAACCTGAATTCTTGTAAAACACAGTAAAGAGTCAGTATTTGTATTTAGGAAACATTTCCAGGGCCAATTTACTCACAGAATAACCAAGTTTTCAAGCATGAATGAAATATTTTGAGTGATTTTCTTTATTTTGCAGACATGCAATAGAGTTGCTGCAACTTACGATTATTTGTAATCATCCATTGATCTAGCAATTATTTTCTTGACTGTAGACAATTAATTGTTTAATCATGAAAAAAATTCCCATCACAACTTCTCAGCGTCCAGGGCGACATATCAGAATTGTGTCTGAACGACCATTTCAAACCCAAAATATATTGAGTTCACTGTAATTTAACACAAGAGAAAGCAGCTAATTCTCACACTGGAGAAGCTTGAACCATCAAATCATGAAGATCTGTGCAATGAAATACTCCAGACTGCGATAAATGAAGCCAGCTTTGTGTGTGTCAGAGACGGCATCATATTGCAAGAGTGCCTAGGTCAACTCAAGCACTTTTTTTTTTGTTATACCAGAAGGATAAGAATTTAAATTATACTTATATTCTATAGCTATTTGTTGGGAACAAAATGCAGATATAATTTCACATTTTCCAGCACTTTTCTAAACCTTGAAAACACAACATTACAATTTAAGCATTTCCAAGATTTTCAAGCACCCGTACGAACCCTGTAGTTTTCAGGCATCCAGGTACTTATACACACAACATACATCTATAGTAAAACTGTGAATATGAAATGTATTCATCGTTATTAAAAGACTGTAAAGCTGCTTATTCTAATCAGTCAGTTTGGGGAAATTAGATGTTGGAATTCCAGAAATCACCTCGATTCATCTTTTTCTGTTGCTCACTGGTAAAAAAAAACAAAGTAACTCACTCTGCCACTCTCCACGATGTCCCTCTGCAGACTTTTGGAAGACACAACGAGCTGCTTGATGGCCTGCATCAGCTCTGTGCAGGAGGCCAGAATCCTGCAGGGGGCGACAGAGCAGAGGACACAAACACTGACACACTGAAACTCTCCAGCCTCTGCCGCTCTCTCCATTTCATTAAACCTGACACGTTTTGAAAGATGGAGCAGCTTACAACATAAATACATGAGCCTCCTCCCTATTTGGAAATGGCAGTTAAATTTCCTCACAGTCTAGTTCGTGCACACACTACTGACCAAGTTCTTCTTTTTACATTAAAGACATTCTTACCTTTCTGGCACTTTACACTTTACTTTTATATTTTTAAAATGCTCCTAATAAGCGTACAGCACACTAAAATGTAAAAGAAATCCGACCTTTGTTAAAACCCATCAATATTCAATTCTAATATATTTCTGATGAAAGTCTGACCAATCATTTTATTCGGTCCGAGTGCTTGCGAGTCGTGGGCCGCTCTGCAGAGCGACAGAGCGACAGAGCCATAAAGCGCTCTGTGAGTGATGGAACCGAACGGCGAAGAACTGATGCGTCAGGAGGTGAGACGCGAGTCAACATCGGTTCTGCTTTCCAGCGATGGCGGAGGCTAATGCAGCTTCATCCAGAGATAAAAAAAGAGATGAGATGTTTGCGGAGTTTCTGCTGGACAGGTACTTTTAATAAATCCTAGAACGCAGCATTACAAGTGATCACGCATCATCAAGATTACTATAGTTCTGTAATACTGTATTATTTGTGCAGATTAGCATAAGCGTTAGAGGCATGGGCACAGTGAGGCAGGGGGAAGAAGGTGGGGCTTTGTTCATGTTCAAATCTTTACTAAGTGCTGTGTGTTTACTTACTTTAATAATTAAGTCAGAGAGGAAAAAATGAGCGCAGAAAACTAAAATTTAAGTGGCACAAAGACAATTATTACACAGACTGGATTAATAAAAATGAAATGATACAAACACAAGTACTAGATGACATGCGCACTTGCATCAATAAGATATAAACAGCAACATCTAAACCGTAAACTGAACAGACAGTGCTGTAGCCTTGTCTTCTTAGTTTGGAGCAGAGAGCCAAGCTTCTGCACAATAATGCCATCCAGACACTTCTGAGCGTCCTGGAGCGGTTAGTTGCACAGCATAAATTTTTAGTTTGTCAGTTTGTTGAGTGTTAAAACTACAGAATAACTGCAGAAGTTTAATTAATTTTAGGTTTTCATGCATGGAAAAGCAGCAGACAAACATTACATGCCACAGTGGCAAGGAAGATGAAATTCTTTGCACGTCTGCGCCTCAGTGTGTGACCGTCTGCAACTTCACTCAAATATCATGTGACTGTCGCTGCCTTGTTGAAAAGCATCTCTATTTCATTTTCCAGTTCGTTGCCTTTATCAATCTGTGGCATCTTGTGGTCTGCTCTTTCACAAACAAATAACTGGAGGCTTGGCTTGCTGCGTCTATAACAGAAGAATCGACTCTTCAATCCCTCTCTTTTTTTTCAGGCATTTTCATTTTGACTTTCTCGGGAGAGATGGAATTCTAATACAACTTACTGCTACGGTTCGGAGAGCAGAGTGACCATGATAAAGCAGAAGAAACGTTTGTTTCTATTTCAGGAAAATTAGATATTCTTGTGTAGTGTAATGAAGCTGATCTAGTTCAAATCTTCTTGTACTCTCCAGAGTCTCATTTAGATGAAAGATTCTTTAAAGTACTCATGTTGTGTAAAGAAAGATTTCCATGTCTTTTTTTTTTTAATTATAAAGCAGCTGCTCTTTAAATACTGTGAAAGTATCAAAACGCTCAATCCACAGAGAAACGCACGCAGCCCGTATTCAGAAACTGCTACCTCTTTAAACCAGGTAGAGAGTGCAGCATGAATACAAGTGCCGAAAAAGACCATGGGATGATTTTGCGCCTGATTTACACTTTAATTTGAGGTAAAAATCTTTTCACCTCGAAGACAGTCTACGACTATTGTGAGGGTAAAAACCGATTCCAGCCCTCATCCGTGCTTTACCTCTCATTGACCTCCATCTTGATTCCTGTATCAACTGCTCGAGACTTGTTGAGCATATCCTGTTGGGATCCAGAGAAAAATAAAGACACTTTGAAGTTCATACTGCTGGAAAGTGAAACAATGTTTTCACACAGCTAGCAAAGAGCTGCGTGCACACACACACAGACACACACACAGACACACACACACAGACACACACACACAGACACACACACACACACACACACACACACACACACACACACACACACACACACACACACACACACACACACAAACACACACACACACACACACACACAGAATGTGTATTTAAATATCTGCCACCAGATGACCACAGCTAACCCGTCACACACATCACACACCTCTATCCTGGCAGCTGCCGATTCCACAGCTGCCGAAGTGGCGGCCATTTCCTGCTCCACTAGATCTCCCAGCTCCCCCTGCTGTAGCTCCAAACCCCGAGGACGCAGTTTCTGAACGAAGACAGAACAAGGGACACCAAAGTCAGAACTAAAGAAACACGTGGCCAAATGGAACCTTTTCATCACAGCCTGAAATCAGTCACACTCATTCCTGTTTTCATTATACAGCAACTCTGGGGACGCTTTGACCCATTTTATGTTCACAGAAGTGCAAATATTAGTATGTATGTATGAAGTATGGACCTCTGCGGTGGCCAGGATGACCTCCAGAGCTGCTTTCAGCTTGCCGTTGTCTGCTGTAGCCAGGTCGTCCTGCTGCTTCATCTGGCGCAGCAAAGCCAGAGCTTCGGCGCCGCACGCCTTCACACTCTCTGACAGGGCTGAGACAAGGACAGGGAGGATGATTGCCAAAAATGTAAATATATAAACAAACAGAAAGAAAAACCCCAATAAGTCTGACTTTATGACAGATGCAGTCTTAAGTGCTAAAGCTAACATATTCAATGCTTTGAAATCATTTACACTCATATTACGTCTTGTGTAGACTCTGGTGTGTGTGTCAATGCCACTAGTGGCTGCAGCTGCAGTGTTAATTATACTGACATCCCCTCAAGCAAAGTGTCAACTAACAGCTGAAACAGCCACTCTGATGAAAAGGAAAAGGGGAAACCAAAACTACCTCTGCAGCAGCTGTCTGCGGCCTGTTTTTTAGAAGCAGAACAGACAGCTGATACGCATCAAACCGCACACTAACGCTGCATTCATATGTCTCAGAAAAGTACGGACAAGCACAGGGTCCATTGATTTGCAGCGTCACAGCTTCAGACGCCGCTTCAGTTCGACCCAGTTTCAAGTCTACTTCTTTTTTTTGCAGAGCTCCATTATATTTAGCCATGTTTAGACTTGCCCAGGCTGCTCCCATCTCCCAGGAGAGCAACATCTTGCAAACATTACTCCTGAATGAAATCATCAGGTTGTTTTAGCCATAAATGTTTTTGCTGAAAGATTTCTAATCGCAGCACGTCCCGATAAAAGACTTATTCAAGGTTTTATACACCCTGACATTAATGTAATTATAGAGACAATAGTTTTAAATTTCCCAACCTTACTGTACACATGGAGCACAGGAACTACTTACAGACATGTCAGAACATGTACACGCCTGAGCCGATTGAGCTGTCCACAGATTAATATCAGGAGAGAGAAAAACACACACACACACACACACACACACGCACACACACTTACCATCAGCTTGCTCCACAGGCACCATGTGGGAGGTGGCACTGCCCTGAACGATGGTGTCACCCACCAGGTGGCCACACTGGGTCACCACCCGTACCAGTTCAGATACACCTAGAATACAAAATAAAAAATAAAAAACTTAAAATACAGCTTCCCAGCACTCATACATTCCTCAGTCAACACACACACACACACACACACACACACACACACACACACACACACACACACACACACACACACACACACACACACACACACACACACACACACACACACACACACACACACACACACACACAAACACACACATATTTTCAACAACCTCTCTAAAAATATTTTTTAATTTGAAACATACAGGAAGTGTTGAGTTTGTATCAATAGTGTAATGCAGTAACTTTAAAAAGGGCAAACAGGAGCAGATCAAAGGGAGGCTTCATACTAAAATATGACCCATTAAACTTAACTTATAAGAAATAAATGCCTGCCTCTAATACAAGCCTGCTGCAAATGGAGGTCAGTTACATTCTGTAGTTGAGGTAAATAAAGGCCCCGGTCACGATTAACACAGTATTTATTTGTATCTTGTTTCAGGTTTTACAGTTGGAATGATTGTTTTTCAAAACTTGAACAAAGATAGTAGCATTCTTCAACACAACTTAGTTATATTCAGAAAAGTCTCTACAGCTGATAGAAACCCGACAAACATCTGCTTTAGCATTTACCAAATACTAAAGGTAGGTAGCTAATGGCATATAAGCTAGGTAGCAGATATATTAGGCTGCATACAGTTTATTACCTTAAACTGCAGAACTTCTTGTGCTCAAACCTACTTCTCCGTTCACAATTACCATTGATATAACAATTGTTTTTCCAACTGCCATAATTTGTAGACTCTTAAATGATTGCATTTTAAATTTGAGATGGTGATAAGAGATAAGACAGTTTTAAAACTTGGTCTATTTGTAACTTTGACTCCACTTTAAATTTTGTGGCATAATTGGTTTGCTTCATTATAACAGCAAGAATTTGTTTAAATATTGTCATAGCAAATAATTCAGTGTTTTTAATGGGAAATTGTCTTTATGAACCTGCAATAATGCTGAATTGTCAATAAACGATAAACAACAACATCTCCTTGTGTCGACGTTTACTTATTATGACTCATGTTTTAAAGCCAACAGGCGAGTGTCCATGAAGCCCAGTCTGCTCTTCTCTGGTCCGTCTGAACAGACGTTGCTTCATTGACACTCACCTCACTCATTTCTTAGTTATGTTGCACCTGCTAGAGCACTTACATCATTATCATTCATATAAAAGTGCAGAAAGTGGTGATATCATTCCCCGAAAAGCTTTCTCCAGCTTTGACTTGAGGTAATCAGCCAAAATAACTGAAAACATCTGTGTGGTTGCATGGGGCCTTTCAAAATAATATTTTTTTAGGTAAATTACGGGATTCATGAAAACATTGAGAAGCAAATAAATCAAAGGCACCACAAGCAGTAAAAATGTTGTTATAACATATCTTAACGTATTTTGATTTCCTACAAAACAAAACTCACTCATGTTGTCAGACAGGAAGGTCGCTCTGGCAGAGTGGAGTCGGTCAATGGAGTCTAAAGAGGCCTGACATCTGGATGCTAGGTAGTCTGCAGAGATTAAAAAGAAAAAAAAAATAGAAACAAAGACATAAATGTGAAAACGGTCTGTAAAAGTAATCCAGAGTATTTATAAAATGTCACTAAATTTGAGTAATCTAATGGAATATGTTACGGATTACATTTTATTGCATTTATTCGGAAATCTGTAGTGAAATAAGATTTAAAAGCATACAAAAAAAAATTACTACACACTAAGTTTTGCAAAATACAATATGATCTAAATTTTCAATACATTCGATAGTACTGAAAGAAATGAAACTAAAAAAACAAAAAACAATATTGACGATGAGAATTTCAAACGAACAATCACAGTATTACAAATATGTTGCTGTGTGTTTTCTGGACCAGCGCTGTGTGAAGGTCGTTGCCTTGGACCCTTGGCTCTGACCTGCAGAGCTGGTGCAGCTGATGTGCGCCGGGTCGTCTATCTGAGCCAGCGAGTCCTGGATGATCTTCTCTGCCTCCTCCACAGCTCCCTGCAGACTGGACCAGCGAGCTGCAACCAGCTGGCTCTCTAACGCCTGCTCCCTGCTCTCCTGTGGACACCAGAGGGTCCAAATGTGAAAATTAAGATGTTCATTGGACATGCCTCACTTGCTACCAAAACATGCACAAGATAAATGAGAATCACCTTCTCATTGAGCTGATTCTGCAGGGCTTCTGCCGTCTTCACCCCGCTCTCCCTCTCAGTCACTAGCGAGGTCTGGACTCGCTCTAGCTCCTCCCCCCGGACAGCCAGCTCCACCTCCACCTTGGACAAGGACTGCACCAGCTCCGCCTTCTCAGACTCCAGGACGAGCAGCTGGGTGCTGAGCACCTCACTCGACTGCGTGGTCGGAATAAAAGATGGAGGGATACAAAAAAAGAAAGAAGATGATTTCAAGGCACAATGACTCCACAGGAAAACATGGTTAGGATAATACGCAGCTGTCATGACATGTCAGGATGTGGTGATGCGAGTGCTCTGACCTCAAAATAAAAAAATTAAAAAACTATTTATCTTCACCCATTGATTTGAACAATATTGCCTCCACTTAAGTTTGCGGAGAGGCGTAGTCTCCAGGGAGGTTTTGGTTGAGGTCAAGTTTACAATCAAACGAATGCTGGGAAGCTGTGGTTGTGCAACTTGGCTGCAATGCAACAAAAATGAACTATGGCAACAGCGTATAGAGTTACATAAGATCCTGTGTACTGGAGCTTTGTGAAATCGACAGTTTTGGAAAATCAACTAGTTAAATACTAAGGTGAGTGCATGAAAATGTTCTGCAGGTAAGGAAAACTGCGAGAGACTTACAGCCTGAGTCCCAGCAGGTCCGACAGAGGGGGAGAAATGTTGAGAGATGAAGGAGAAAGAAAATTAAGAATATGTGCCGGTGAGAGCTGGGTGCATGCGACAAGAGCGATAAAACGTGGGCTGTGTGTGTGTGAAACAGACTGTGGAGTTAAGGGAGATGGAGGAGGAGGGGGAGGACAGAAAGACCGACAGATTTGATAAGTCGTCGTTACAAAAGTAGGACGTCAGGAGTGGGAGGCAGAGACGGATGAGAGTTGAGCTGAACACCTGATATTTGGGGCGTGACGAGCAATCAACGGGGTTGCAAGGGTTATTGAACTGTCACTCCCCTTATTATCCCATTCAAAATACTCCTGCAGATTTTTTTAGCTGCTAAAAGATGCACACTATCGCGAGTACGCTGATGCAAGAGACCGAGCGGCTGCACAAGATTTGGCTGCTTCTGTGTTTTCATTCTGGTCTTCTTTTTTTTTAAAGAAATGCCTTCAGTCGCCTGTTACAAACATCAACTTCTCAGTTGTGCAAAGATGACAAACACAGGCTGAGGGAGGATCAACAGGAAGAGCAGAGGATAAAAACTATTGCGTGACAATTTCCCCACAACGAACACAGATTCGCTGATGTCAAAGAAATGCATTAGCATGTCAATTCTGTCAGAAACTGGGTGTGTTTAGTCAGTGACTAAGGGCGCACTCACACTGTCCTTCTGTACCGGGCCAAAACCGTTTTTTCAGCTAAAGCCTAGTACGTTTAAGCAGTGTGAGTGCACCCGCTCCACGCATAACTGCGGACAACTTGAAAGAGGTGGGCTTTTGTAGAGCCGTTTGCACATTTACAAGCACGATACCTACGGCGGTTCTGACTTCATTTATGTGCGACTGTTGGGACATAGAAAATAGAAGTAGGGACCCTGCGCGGACATTTAACAACAACAAAAATGGCAGTGAAAGGTTCACGTTGGTGTGATGCGGAGGTGGAGTGTTTACTGCAGATTTGGTCGGATGAAAATATTAAAAAACAGTCGACAAGACGCACAAAAACTCCGAAGTCTGTGGAAAGATTTGTAAACAAAGCCACACAAACGCGATCAATGCGTGTGACGTGTTACGGCGTGATGGCGTATGGACAGCAAGAAGCATTGGCCGAGGCCCAGGAAGTGTGAGTACAAACGGGGCTGGGGTGCGGGGGGAGAGGGAGGGGGGACAAGTACCCTAAAGCCTGGGGCACGGTGTGGAAGGACAGTGTGAGTGCGCCCTAAAAGTAGAAATAACAAATGACTAAAAGACGAAAAGGAGGGAGGGACAGACGTCTTGTAGATGAAAGACAAGAAGTGCAAATATAACACAATTTGGAAAATGTGAAAACGTTATTGGTTACAGTGCAGCATTGGAGCAGGTACGCATTCAAAGAACCTCAAGGCTGCTCGACTTCCATCATCACAGTCAGGATCCAGGATCTAGTCAGGTTTTAGTTCTCACAGCGTGAACTGCCTGAGCTATATGGAAAGCCATTTAAGTCAGTATCAAAAAATACATATGGCTAGAAAATAATATGAAATTAATAATGTGGAATTATGAAATAGAAATAGCCTGAAATAAATAAAAGTAGTCCTTTGAAAAATACATATTTTTTATTATATTTATTTATTGAGCTATGTTGACTCATTTATATATATTTACAATTTTATTATTTCAGGATTCATTTCATAGCTATATTTATTTATTTAATTTTGACTTAAATGGCATTCCATAGGTCCAAGATACAGAATGTTATATACTATATACTATGTTATATATACTACAGTATTTAACCAAGAGCCTAACTGCTTTAGGTAAAAAGGTCCGGTTTCAGGTTTCGGGGAAACAGGTCCCATGAACAGCTGTCAACCGTACACCACAGATGTAACTAACGCTACAACAGTGGGGTTTAAGTGAGGTCTTCAAATAATTGATGACTACAGTGAGAGCACATGACGCCAGCAGCCCATTTTTAGATTGAATCCAGACTGTGCTGCATTGGGATCTGTTCGTCATTAATCATTTCACACTTTCTAGTAGCAGCTGCTATTATCTTTTTTAATTGGGACTGTGACAAATCACTTTTCAGAGGAACTTCGTGGGGTCGTTTTAAGCAGATTCAAGCTAATCCTTTAAAGTGTGAAAAAGATGAGAGGACCTGTTGTGACGAGGCCATGGTGGTCTTCAGGGAGTCCAGCTCCGTCCTGCTGGACACCAGCTCTCTCTGGAGCTCCTGAAGCTGCTCCAGCTGCTCCCTCTCCTGAACGAGAGAAGTCAAAAATCGCACTTCAGACCGCTCACATCAGCTCAATTTGTGAATGTTAATAACAATATTGAACACGAGAGTCTGGGGTTTTCAGTGAACTTTACCAAAAGATAAAATTTGTAGCCAAATGATTGCACTGTGGATCCCTAAATACAGTCTGTACCTCGTCGTGTCCCCCACAGCAGTGAGGTTCAGCACTGTTGAAAACACGTGGCTAACTTGCTGCACGTCTGGCAGTGATAATAAAATCAATTTTGTACTCACCTCTCGGTCTGCAGCCTCCTGAGCCGCCTTCACCTTCTCTTGCATCTCTCTTCTCACTGCGTCCACTTCATCCTGTGCTGCCCGAGCCACAGTCATCTGCCGGGTCACCTCTGCGTTCTGCACACACACAAATACAGGGGACACAGGCGCAGACACGCAGAGAAACACTTAAAAAATAATCAGGACAGAGGCTGAAACTTCAGCTCGGGGGAAATATAAAAAAGGACAGCAGGTGGACAGAAGTCTATTTCATTTCGGAGGCTTTTTTTAGGAGGACAAAGTGAAAGATTTGATTGAACATGAAGACTCGTCTCTCTCACCTTCCTCAGCAGGTCCGCATGACTTTGAACAAGCTCCGAGTACTTCTCCTTCAGTTTGGTGTAGCGCTGCTCATTGGCTTGAGCTTTTTCTGGAAACACAACAGAGAGATGGTCATACACATTTATTAGAAACACAAATTTACTGCAGGTGAGAAAAACTGCAGGTGAATCATCGCTACAACAAAGGCCTAGTTTAATGACTTATTTTCAGTTTTTTAATGTTGCAACCTCTAGGTTTCTCCTTCCTTTTTCCTCTAATACTCAGTAATTACTCAACTCAACTTTATTCATAGAGAACTTTACAAAAAACAAGCGCTGTATATCAATAATAATAGAACAAAACAGTAAAAAAAGGAGCAAAGTCTCATGCAGGGTCGAAAGCCAAGGAATAAAAGAGGGTTTTAAGATTAATTAAGTAGTTGCAATTTCAAGAGTGACACCAAGGGTAGCTACCATGTTTTAAAATCAACACTTGGATACCAGTAAAACAGGCAAAAAAAAAGGTCTCCACTGCACATTAAAGTGTGCTGGTGTGTATAACGTCTTGTTCTGTATAGACTCAATCACAGTGTTTGTTTACAAGAACTTCTGGGCAGTTCACTTGCGCTGAGTAAATGGGGGCGAGGAACAATCTAATTTATCTGTTGGGCCACAGACTGAAGAAAATTACAATCAAAACGTTAGAAAACACCACAGCGCATAAAATAAGCACAGCATAAACGTCGGATTGGTCGGACCGCCGTGTTTAACTGTAGCTCTTCACACGTTACAGGCCCGGCAAAAAAGAAGAAGAAAGAAATCAACAAGTTTGACTAGTTTAAGAGTTTGTTGTAGTTTCACTTAAAGTCACTGCACAATGCGTGGGATTTGTCAGACCAAACAAAAAAAATGAGGGCAAGAGAGCTTCAATGATTACAATCTGTCTGGATGTAACTGATCTTTCTGAATTAGACTAATACACCAATAATAATGTGACCAAGAAGTGTCCTGCTAAAGCGCCTCACTCTCTATCTCCGTCATGCTCCGCTGCTCCTTCTCCGTGTCCTCTCGGACCCTCCGCAGGTCGTCCAGCTCCGCCTTCAGGAACTCGCTCTCTCCTGCAGCCTGCAGCCTCAAGTGGCTCTGCTCTGCAAGCTCCGCCTCCAGCTCATTGACACGCCCCCTCAGCGCCTGACACAAGCGGCCACTCTGATGAGAGACGGAGAGCGAGATGAAAAGTCAAAAAATGAACACTTGTTTCTGGGAAACCTTAGCAGATAGATTTTGTGAGACAAAACGTTTGTAAGGTATACGAGGTCCTCTTGTGTTTACCTCCAGTCTGAAAGACTCCAGCTCGTCTTTGAGGGCCTGGATCTCCCTCGTCAGCTGTTCAATGAGACGGTCTCTGATGGGTACAGACAAAGCATAAAAATCAATAAACTCTATTTTTATATAAATCTAATTATACGTCAAATTTTACACAAACAAACCAAACATTCATGACTGTGCCGTGATATTTGTGATCAGTTAGAGTCACAGACACACAAATCTGATATGACGTTTTCAGGTCTCACTTGTCATCCTTCCGCATGCCGTTCTGACTGTTGAAGTTGAAGGGGTCTATAGCAGCAGAGGTACCAAACAAGTCGTCAAACTTGGTCTCCACAGCAGCCTGTGAGTTAAAAAGAAAAATCTCCTGAGAATCATTTATATAAAACTGACATTGGTACCATTTTATTGTATTTTATTGATTGTAAATCAATATATACATACATATATAATAAAGATTTTAAGTTTAAATTAACACTACCAGAGCAGAGAGCGGGTGTACTGTATGCCAGTGTCAGAGGAGATAAAACAGTTTTTACAGTGATATGTACAAGCTGGAGAGAGGTGAACATGCCTGACAGCAAGGTAAGAGAGGAAGATGAAATAAAAATTTTCAATATTCGGAACTTCAAGGAACTGCTGAGCCTGTTTCGCAGTGAGACGGGGCATTTAGAAAATTACAGCTGATTGGGAGACAATTGCAGTGAAGGTATTACATGTTGCTGAAGAAGGTTCACATAAACATTAAATTCACCCTGCCATGTCCTGCTGCAGAAAACTTCCCCCAAACCATGACAGGACAGGAAGTTCAATTTATTTGGGTCTGATGGGAAACATTATGTTCGGTGTCGAACTGGGGAGAGACTGAATCCAAAGAGTCGTAAGAAGTCAGTAAAATTTGGAGGAGGAAGTGTCAGTCCAGATCTAAACTTCATAGAGGATCTCTGGAAAATCCTTGGTGACAAAGTAATGTCAAAGAAACCCACTACAGTTGCTGAACTATCGAAGAGACTGAAGAAGGATGGACCAAGATCAAACCAGAGCAGTGTGAGAAACTAGTGATGTCCTGTGGGCGCAGATGTGCTGGAGTCATTCAAAACAAAGGCCTCTACACTTCATATACATTTTTGAATCCTATAGCCTGAAGAAAACATTGTTTTAATCTTCTCCTCTGACACAATGATTATTGCTATTGTTTTTTTTTTACTAAATAAAAGTACTTTGGTTATTTAAAAAAAACATGCTAGCCACAGCTGATATTCTATCAAATTCTGAACAATTAAAAAACAAGTATTTCAGAATAAACAATTTTTTAATACTTCATCTAATTTTGATCTCCAGTGTATAAAGGTAGAAAATGCTGCTACAGAGCTGTTACAGTCATTCCCCGGCTCCAGTGACATCAATGACAATGAAAACTAGCGTAATATGGGAGTTTCCTTGTCTTTCCTAACTGCGTAATGACAGTTATTATGAAACACAGCCACCTATTGGAGTTTGTAAATACAATCCACTTTTGCGCCTCTATTGTTTCATGTAATAAATTCATTAGGAATCCCTACTTAATGATCACCATCTGCTCATTCACTGTCCATGACACAGGTGTTTTGCAGCTGGATTGTGAGTCTAAAATGCAGTTGATTGTCTCATTATTTACCATGTTTAAAAGAAGACAAATATTTGTTCTAAACAGCCAGCCATGGGCAAGTCCAAACAATTAACACCACAACATTAAATCTACACCAGATGTTTAGAGTAGTCTTACCAAGAATCTGAGAAACATGTGGTTTCACAGGGGAGTGTATTCATGTCTCTTCATGATTATTTCCAGCTTTTATCCCCCTTCAGTTTGTTTCCTCCTGACTACTCCCACAAACACAACATCCTTCTTATGTTTCTGACTGGTGACGACAACACTACAAACACCATCTACAAACCAGACGGACTGCATTTAAGAAGGTACCACTCATTCGGGGATACTTGTCTCGTTTAGTTACCGGCAGCGCGGGGACGTCCGTGTCCACCAGGTCGTCTGTCTCCACCACATGCTCCGACTCAGGGGACGACGACTCGGCGGGGATCACGACCACAGGGCTGATGTGCTCCGACAGAGCTGACGCACGCAGGAAGTTCGGAGGGTTCTGCAAGAATCCCAAAGCACAATTTTAATCACTTTATTGTTTTTTTGTGTCCCAAAATGTATTTAAAAGTGATTTTTCCCATTGATATAAAGATTACATCTACATTTAATACCTGAGTTCAATCAACCTGTCTCCATGAACGTGAGTTAGTCATTCGCTTTGTGTCAGAATTTTTAGTATCATAGCAACCTGTCTGAGCGAGGCTTAGCATGCACAGTATGATACGATACTACAATAAAGATAAAACCAACAATTGGAAACTTTTATGACATTTGAAGATGCTCCAATCTCTTTTTTATTTGAATATTCTAATTAATTTAGGTAAAAATGAAGAGCAAAGGAGCGCAGCTATGATAATGTGCAGGGCCTGTTTTTGTCACTTCATGTTAGTGATGCTTTGGAAAGAATATTTGAAAACTAAATCTAATTATCCAATCGATGAACAGACACCTGAAAAGACTGTTCTGGGTCAACCTGGGGCTTAGGTGTGGTTAAACGGGGGACATGTAAGACTCAGTGAGGGCGGTCCTCACCTCAGGCAACTGTGGGATCTGAATCAGCCTCTTGAAATACTGCAAGTTACTGGAGCGATAGAACAGACTCTTTAATCTGAAACAGAGAGACGGAGGGATGAGAACAGATGAAGGAATAAACAGAAGAGTTTGAAATTGTACTCGGAGCTCAGTGCTCGGGGTCACACTCAGTCAGCCAGTAGAGTGAAACTGTGAGCAGCTGGGTTTATGCGACTGCAAGTGAACTTCATACTTCTTAAACTGTTCCTGGAAGCGATCTCTGTGGCCCTGGAGAGTGTCTGCTGGAAGGCCTGCAAGCACACACAAAACACAAACACTTCAGCGCTGGGACACTAAAACAGTTCAGGTATTCTGTGTGTATATATAATATTTGAGCGCACATGGGGACGTAGGGACTTTGTGCATGAACGTATCAAAGCTGGCAGGTTAAAGCCTTCAAATAATTTTTTCCCGAAACTAAAAAAAGGGCTGAATTTGATTAATTTTTGAGTTTATTTGGAAGGTTTCAGGAGCCAAAGGGTCCGAAAAAGTCTTTACTCTGAGGATAGAGTCTTTTTTAGGAAAGCAACCTTTTGGTAAATGAATCATGTCCGTGCTATATCCAGCTCAAACATTTTACTGTATCAGCTGCCATATCTGTAATAGGTAAAGTTTTAGGCTCTAAAATCAGAATCTTCTCCAAAAATCCCATATCCATCGGGCTTGAACAGAAATATTTATTTCTAAAAAAGCACAATATTTGTATCTTGTCATCATTTGTATCAACCGTCACTGAGCGTGTAGTTCTGCGGTTTGACCAACAGGGGTGTGCGTCACTCACATGAGTGCAGCTTAAACAGCAGCTTGACGGTGTAGTCGTACAGGTGGCTGCTGTCCAGGATGACTTGGATGAGCGGGGCCAGGCGACACTGGCCCGCCGCTGTCACCGACACCGACCGAGACATGTCCAGAGAGCTGAATACTGGGGAGGAGAGAGAGAGAGAGAGAAACACGTGCTCGATCAATGCGATCAACAGATGCATTCATTAGATCAATACACACAACTTATTATTTATGCAAGCACAGCGAGACGGTCGACGTGAATCTTTCATGAATCAATCAAGTTGTTCTCCTCAATGGTTCAAAGCAGCTCAATCTTGCTTAACGGGGAAAAAAAGGCAGGAAAAAGGCTTAAAGTGGAGCAGCAATTTGAACAGTAACGGGATTGTCGTCTGACTCCCTCTCTGCCTCTGTCATTACGCCCCTCTTTCATTTCCCTGCCACCCCGCTCACACCACCCCTAAAGCCTGGAGAGCCTCTGTGCACTGCAGAGGTGTGGTTTCCTGCAGAGCTAGAAAACACTCACATGAACACACACAAACACTGACACAGGCCTGGCCTCTTTACCTCTGGATGACGTGATGCTTTTAAGTACACCAGACCAGAAGAGGAAGCTGACGAGGGCTTTGAGATTAGGGAGTGTGCGGTGACACACACTCTGACGTGTTTTTGTGTATATTTAGGGGAATATCGGATCACAACGTCAAATGGGTAGGAAAAAATATCAAGTCATAGGAGGAAAACTTAAATAGAGATATAGTATTAGCAGATATCTTTATTTTTAAGAGGGAGCAGGAGGAGGAGGGAGACATCATCATCATCAGGATGCAGAATGAAGGGCATCATGTATAAAAACAAGGATGTCATTTCCGCCTGTTCATTTAGGAATGGGAGCGCGGCACGGCTTTCCCAGCATTTCTTCTGAGCTCCTGGTCACATCCCAGCCGTCTATTTTTAGTCCTGTCCATACTTTAATAGACCCAGGATGACTCAACCAGACAAACAGCAGGGCTGCCGTCCTGTATCTAACCACTAATAGCTGTCAGCGTCTATTTCTGTGCACCATTATCTACAGAACACCTATCAGTCAGACCGCGTCTTCCTGTGTGTCAAAGTGTATCATCAATCGTGTGTGTGTGTGTGTGTGTGTGTGTGTGTGATACATCCAGCTCTGGCTCAGATAAGCAAAGCTGGGAACTTACCACCCAGGAAGAGGTTGAGCTCACACTCCAGGTAGTCGAACATCTCTACTGTCAACTGGAAGCTAAAAGACCGGAGATACAGAAGAGAAAGAGACATGATTCCAGTAAACACGCCAGGCTTCCTACAGCTTAAAGCAACTTCAATTCCAGACTTGTCAAGACTTTTTAATGCCACCTGGAATGAAATTTAGGACCAATTTAGGACAATAAACTAAAATAAAAAAAGTGTGCGTCTTGCGTGGACACAACCTCATGACTGTTGTGTTGGTTCCACTATAAAAATCTGTGTGATGTTACGGTATTTGGTAAAATATTTAAAAAAATTTATTTAGACCAATTATTTAGAGATTTGCCACTAAGGTTAAAAATTAAAATCCCACTGCCCTTGTGTTAACACTTTAAAGACCCTTGAAAATTTGATATAAGACATTTTAATAACAATTAAGGCCTTGTTTTTAGATTAATGAATTAAATGCCTGTTAGGACTTGTTGAGGATCCGCGGGAGCACGCACGCACGCACTCACACACACACACACGCACTCACACACACACACACACACACACACACACACACACACACACACACACACACACACACACACACACACACACACACACTCGAGAAAACCAAAAAAATGTGATTCTTCCGTTTTTTCAGATGTTTTTTTTTCTCCAATCAGCACCGTAATTTTCTTTCTGCATTCTGATTGGCTGAGTCATGGTGAAATGACCCAAAACAATAAAATAAAACAATACACCTGTAACTCTATAGAGTGGGTCCTACCTGAGATACTTTAAGAACAAACTACTTACTTCTTTAAAAGTAAACAATCAAGGAAGGAAAAATCAGTGTCTGATTGAACCGCTCACATCTCATTAAAGCATCAACGGCACATTAGCCATTTGCTTGTTTTAAAGGGGTGACAAGCCAAAGAAAGCTCAACGTAGTAGTTATTAAAACTCTCTACTGAACTAAACTGCTTAGACGGAGACAGAAAAATGCAGACCCACTGATGAAAACAATGAAATTAAACCTTTCCTCTCCATTTTTTATCTCCTATTTCCCGACAGTGTGAGGAAGAATAAGCTTTGATGTAAGAATAAAATGTAATTTTGACCATCAAATCAATTAAATTCAAAACTTTAGTCACCATTTTAATTTTGAATAGTATCTTTTTTCCATCATCTCTCTCATTGATGAGTTCTTGCGGCTCTGGTGCATTATTATTATTATTAATGCCTTCATCCAATTAGATTTCATTTCACACTTTGGTCGACACAGCTTGATATAAAACACTTAAACTCATGAATATCTGAGGGCCCGGCCGGCAATAACTATAAAAACAATAACATCAGACGAAAGAGCAGCAGCACGCCGCACTCACAAGTTGTTAACGTCGTTCTCTCCCGCCTCGTCGAGCTGTCTGTTTGACATCTGTAGGTTTCCGGGGAAACGAGGGTTCTGAAAGAGAAGACAACAGGAGAAGGTTGTGATCGTTTACGGGCAGAATCTGATGTTTATGACCATTAACGTTGCTACAACTTGAGTATTTTCATTTCATAATTCCTTTGGAGTCGTGTTTGTCTTCACCTGATGAACTTCAGCCCGATACTCACTCTCTTTAAACTCTCTGAGACAGAGATGTGGGCCAGAAAACCAAACGATTAGCTGAAAAAGTCTCTGTAAAGCAGAGGGGAGCTGCAGAGTCGGCTGATGGCTTCATTACTATGAGCAACACGTCATGTGATCTATTAAAATATACGGATTGTTTTAAAGTTGTAATCCGTAACATTTTCACCTATTGCGTTGTCTGTTAAGTTTCTATCTCTCAAAGAGTGAGCTAAAACAATGTTAAATGATCATATGACCCACTAATGAAGGCGCTTGTATTTGCTGCTTTACTGAGAATTACGAGCTGAGTGTCCGTGGCGACTTTCCCACGCTGAATTCAAATGTGCCGCACAGTTAGCGATGCTGGACACCTATTGATGTGGAGCATGTGAAGGCATCACAAGGTAAAAACAGTTCAAACTTTCTAAATAGTGTACACTTGAAGCAATTTGTACACTTTTCTTTTGTAATCTTAAAATGCTTCCAGTAAGTGTACGGCACACTAAAATGTAAAAGAAATCCACCAGGTGTTGGAACTCATCAATATTCAAATCTCATATTTCTGATCAAAGTCTGACCAATCATTTTATTCGGTTACCAAAAAATTATTTGCAGGGCTTGCTGCTTGTCATTCGTTGCTCCGTTTCACTTGCGCTGCTCATGCTGCGTTCAAGTACCATGGGAAGTCCGAAGTTTCGGACCTTCAACTAGGCAAAGTGCACTGGAATGGCTGTCAAAGTGTAACCTCCTACTAGCCAATTCTAGATAGGTCGATCTCCCTTGTCTTCTCACTAACTGAAGCCAATCAAAACAAAAAAAAACCCTGGCATTTAATCACACAGGTCTGTTGTTACAAAACTAAAACTGTTCTTGTTTCTCTGCTCGTTCACAAATGGTGTGAAGTGTAATGGTGGGCAGGTGTGAGCACACCAAAGAGACAAAACAAAGAAAAAAAGACGACAGAAAATAATAAAATAAGTTAAGGCACCAAATTCCTGTAGAAACATGGATGCACTGTACGCAGTAGATAACGATTTACAAGCAAGTAAAAATGATTCAAGAATATACTCTTTTGTTAGTATGAAACAGCGTTTGCAGGAGCTGAATGTTAAATAAATTGACCTTTATGTTGCGTGTGTAAGGGAGAGAATGTGTATTTCCTTCTCTGTGAGCTCACTCGTTATTTTAGACATTGCGTGAAGCTTGTAGATCAACCTGAATGCTGAATGTATGATCCAGACATTTATCAAAAAGAAAGGGTACTGAGAGGGGAGATAAAAGTTGATAAATAGTTTCCTCTGGTAAAGTGTCACGTCACTCACACTCTGATTCCCCTGTTACGTCCTGGCTCCTCTAAGACTCCCTTCACCCTTGAGAAAGAATTCACCTTCAGCGTAGCATCAACTAAGCACGTCTCCCTGTGATAGCATCAACACTGCCTCTGTCCCCGCACTGCTCTGCTGTCTCATAAAAAGGCTACGTTACAGATTCTTACGAGGCCATTAGTGTAAAAGCCAGACTTTTCTATGAAGCCGCACCCCCCTCCCCCCTGCAGAGACATTAAAAACAGAGTCTGAAACAAAGGAGTGATGAGGGAGACTGGCGCTGGATTTTTTATAGGCTAGTCTGACTCACTTTGATGTGGAACTCCATTTTGGTGATGAGCAGTTTGAGGTAGATGCTGCACAGCTTCCCATAGCCTTCACTCAAGTGTCCCTGGGGGGGGAGAGAGAGAGAGAGAGAGAGAGAGAGAGAGAGAGGGAGAGAGAGAGAGAGAGAGAGAGAGAGAGAGAGAGAGAGAGAAAGAGAGACAGAGAGAGAGAGAGGGGGGGGGGAGAAGGACATTTAGAGGGAAATGAGACAGATGATCAAAAGGTAGAAAATCACAGAGTTCCTACAAATTTTCCATTTCAAAACTCCAGACTTTTCCAGACTTCTGAGGATTTTTCAGTCAATATTTAACGTCTCAACACCAATTGTTAGATGCTTAATATGTCGATAAATGGTTTAAAAATCCAACTTTTAACACGTATGTTAAATTCTGACTTATATGCCATTATGTTGCAAAGTAATTACAAGACAATTTTACATTCGTATTGTCGTTCATATAAGTGAATGAACTCTAAACCGAGACATGTTCAACGCACAGCATTTTATCGAAGCTAAATTCTAAAAGAGTTAAATTAATAACTGTAAACCTGCAACACTACAGACGGTAACAGTAGGGATGTACAATTAACCAGGTCTTTGCTTCATTGGCTTTAGATGGAGTAAACATACTAGTATATAAATAAAAATAAATCATAAATAAAATGTAGACGACACGTATGGAAAAAAATTCAACGAAAGAGAATCGCAATGGTAACCATGGTAACCCGACACCATTCTACAGCCAGCTTGATTAGTTTCATATCAACGACAGGTCGGCTGTGTTGCGTCAGAGTTGTACATATTCATTTTTATTTTTTTTTTAGAAAGTGAGATAATAGTCTGGAAACAACACACTGCGTAGGAACCATCAAATCATCTTCACTGCTCCTGGAGGAGTCGCAGGTTTTGCTCGTTGAAGAAAAAAAGAGGAGGCAAATCATTTTGGTGTTTGGGGAGAATGTGTTGTGGCGCTTTGTCTGATGCAATAAACATAAAAAGAGAGAGCAAAGACGGGCTGTTTTCAAGCTGCAGGGCTGATTTACACATCACAGTAGCCTCCTCCTGCCTCACACATCCAGATCATCTTTCAGACCAGGTTCAGTTCAGTTCACCCTGTGTGAGAATGTCTCACTGTGTGGGCAAAGTTGAATAAGAGTAGCTATTTGCTTCTCACTTCCTTTTCCCTTTGGGCCTGGGGAGTGCGGGTGGTGGTGATGACAGGAAAGAGAGGCCACGACCCCGGTCACAGGGACCAAACTTCCTGTATCCTCCTGCAGAGTGACTTCAGCAAAAAAAAAAAACTGAGTAATAAAAAAAACATCCAGGAATCCAGAGCGGAATAGACTGCTCAGCTTTTTGTGGCTTAATGAAACTCCTGAGACACAGGTGGAGCAGGGAACCCACCACAGAGAGGCTAGACTTATGTAACACTACTGTCTGTTAGCCACAACGCGTAGCTGGCAGCGATAGTGTTGAGCGCTCCGACAGTCACACTTGGCATGTTTTTTAAACGGCTTTGTCCATCACAGGCCTCTATGTCTGTCACTACAGGCTGACTAGGAACAGATCATGTAATCTGACGACCGTGAACAAGGACAGCTGGTGTGGCTGTACTCTCATGATGCTTATAAGCCAAAACACAAGCTTCCTTAATTACAAGTCTCCTTAGTTAGGACGATAAGGGGCCGTCCTTAAGAACGCAGGTATTTTTGAAACCGTGTGTTTCTCTGCACGGTTTGGCCTTTTATCCACACGTGACCGCAGTTGTGGACTCCTGAAACCGGAGATTTTGTAACCGGATTCCAGGGTGAACTTCTTCGAGAAGTCCGGTTTCAGCAGTCATGTGTGGCAATTTCTCGTCGACATTGTTTGACGTCACACTGTGCGACGGTAAACAGTCAGCTGTATCCATGGAGACTTGTGGAGCACTCTAGACGTGACCAGCTGATGGAGGCGGATTTTGAAGTTTCATGTGAATGGAGATATTTTTTTATCACACCGGGAGCTGGCAGGAATATTTTTTTTAACTGGGGGCCATAAAAGTTCAGTTTCAAAAATACCCATGTTCGTGCGGACTACGCCTGAATCAACACAAACTGCTGCTGGGTGTTGCTCTTCTGGACACACTCCAGTCATGAGTTCAGAAAAGGTGTTTTCCCGCTGCTGTCAAAAGCCCCGTTTAGACAGCTTTAATAAAAACTGCGACATTACAGGAGCTGGCTCAGAAATAGACAATGCTATTCTGCAGGAAATCCGTGTGGCCTTCATCATATGAAATGTCCATTTAAGTGAATATTAGATTAACAAATATAAATTAAATAAATCCTGAAATGAATAAATACATGTTGAATTATGGATTAAATGTCCCCAGAAATAAATAAAAGTTCTTAATTAATTTAAATGTTGACTAACTATTTTTTTTTTTTTTTTTTGGTAAAATGTCTAAAAATCAGTGTTTGCTTTGTCATATTGATGTATTGTGTGTAGTTTGATGAGGAATAGGATGGATTTTATCAATTTTAAACTGAGTCTTTAATGCAACCAAGTTTAGAGAAAATGACGGGAGCAAATCACAGCACTGTATCTTAATCATTTATAAACAGATTGTACTTGTTTTTAGTCAGTTCTCTGTAGTTTTTACCTGTTGTTGGGGCACACAGAGAGAAAAAAGTGACAAATAGTCGTAAGAGTTGTCCATGTATCAGCCTCAATTGGATACAATGGAGGCAGCGGCATCGCACTGCGTATGCACCCCATGTATTTTGGTATTATTAATAACAAGATTGGAAAATCAGTCTTGTTATTCATCCATGTTTAAATCTGCTTATATTCCAAACACAGAGTCACCGGTAGAAAAGATCAACTATGGCATAAGGGTCCTTCTCCTTGTGACTGCATGCTGCGATGGGACCACATTAATACACAATAATACAATAATCTCTGTGTTCTTACCCACATCCTGCTCATATCAGTTAAATCAGCTTTGTTCCTCATGGAGTCCTTTATCACCTGCAGGGACAGCAGCGGAGACAGAGAGGAGGGAAAAGAGTTAATAAAACAGGACTCCTCAGTGTGACATAAACTGAAGGACGAATGAGCATCTGCTCATTACAGCGTTACAGTGCTGTCCTCGTCACATACGTTTGGATGTCCGTCTCGCAGCAGCTTGTGGAAGACGTGGCAGAACTTCCAGCAGAGCACAGCGTTGCTGGAGAGAGGAAGCCGGTTGACCGCTGCCCAGAAAGTGTGGCCGCCTTTCTCATGATGGGTCCCCAAGATGCAGGGTGACGAGGCCAGTCAAGGATCACAGGGTTATTACAGCGCATGACATTTTTTGAGTGGCATTAGTGTGGCCTCGTGACTAACGTTACATTTTATTGTTTTTTCATTCTCTTCCTGCTTCACAAAATCATCTTCTTCATTTATTTATTTAAATCTTTACCGATCTTCAT
Organism: Echiichthys vipera; assembly: GCF_963691815.1. Classification (NCBI taxonomy): domain Eukaryota; kingdom Metazoa; phylum Chordata; class Actinopteri; order Perciformes; family Trachinidae; genus Echiichthys; species Echiichthys vipera. The sequence continues at coordinate 12,373,344 of NC_139830.1, read as the reverse complement.
ACAAAAAAACAATGTTTAGTTTGATTCTTACTGGACTTTTAGGGTCAAAAGTAGCTGTTTCTCTTGATGTGAGAACTCACTGATGACCACAGTTTAAATGAAGTCTCCTGAGAATAAAGACAAATTATCTGCAAGAGTCTGTTCCTAGGTAAAAATATGATTAAACTACAGTGTTTGCACTGCAGACGGTGTTTTTAAAAGCCAAATTGTATGCTTTTTAATATTCAAAGCAAACACAAATCATTTCCCAAATCTGTTTGTTGAAAACCAAAATTAATGAGCCCTAGATATTTTTTATTTTGTTTATATACTGGGACTCAAACAGCGCTCCCCCTTGTGTCTGCGTGGCTTCGTGTTTTGTTTCACACATGGCTAAATGAGCTCTGCAGCAGAGCCACATGAAGATGACGGGGTTACACCAAGTTTGTTATTTTGATCTTGCACTAACGTAACCCTGCAGCCACGGAGGAACAGCGCCACACACACACACACACACACAAACACACACACACACACACACACACACACACACACGCACACGCACACGCACACACACACACACGCACACCACATGCACACGCACACACAGGCAGACAATGTAAGGATATTCCTGGCATGCTTCTCTTTGACAGCGACCTCCTGTGTGTTGATGGCCTTATTGATGCTGACAGCCTGTGAAGAGGAGGAAAGGAAGGGCAGAGGACAAAAGAGGAGAGAAACGGAGAAAAAAAAAAGTCAGCCCACACCTTTTTTTTAAACAACATTTACAGACGTTTTTTAAAATTCATTTTAAAACTTGACACTCTGCCTTCCACCTTTCAGAAGGTTGCCTTTTCCTCCTCTAACCACCTGGGAAACTGAAAGCAGCAACGCTTTTAAGTAAAGCGTAAATGACCTATTTTCTGCAGAGTTAGTATTCAAGGCAGCAGCTGAGAGGTACCGAGCTCCTCTCTGCTTTTGAGGAGCCCTATGGAAACAGACATCTGCTCTTCACGTGTCTCACCTGCAGAACACAGTCTCACTACCTTAAACTATATAAGAGGTGTGATTTCTCGTCTTATGTTCCCACAAAGAACACTTCCTGTTTCGATCTGATTCGTAGGATCACGGATCATGAAACAGAAAAGAATAGAAAGAATCATATATATTGTCTCTGTTAAAGCGTTCACTGAAACAAGGAAAGCAGTAAAGCAGCCAGGCTAATGAGACAGCACCAACAGTTACTCACATGTGGATGATCAGGGGAGTATCTTTCTGTGCTGTGAAATCTACTGAGGAATGTTGGCCAGGCTAAAAATGAACCCCCTCCAACTTCAGCTCAAATTAAAGTATCATCTAACTCGTCTTGAGACTTTAGAGTTATATGCATCCTGCAGACAGTTACGGATTCATAATGATATGTATAGTTAGACAGCAATCAAAGCAAAGTTGTTGTGGTAGTAGTGTTTGATATTAACAAACTGAAATACAGCCAGGAGTAGCTTTGATGGTTGTGTTAGCTGCTGCAGAGTTAGCAGTGTTGACAGTGATTCACTTCTGTGATACTTGCTGGTTATAACAAAGTTTTTTCTAATTTTTTGGTGGAGGTTATTCGTTTAGAAAGAAAGGAAGCTGTCTGGTATATCATAAAACTTAAAGATGCACTATTATACTAGTTTTCAGGAGGTGGCGGCGTGCACCGCACAGATTTGCCTCTTTGCCGCCGCGCTCAAAGTTCAAATCAGTTGAACTTTGACCTAGCGCATCAATGAGATATAAGCTTTGAGTGTGACGTCTACATTTATAGGTCATAAAAGACAGAAAAGCATAATAGGTCCTCTTTAAAGAGATACCAGTGACGCTAACATGCTGATGTTAAATGGTGGTATAAATTATAGTAGCCTATATTGTTTACCATGTTTTACCTGTTTTTAGTTTAGTGTGTTAGCATGCTAACATTTGCTTTTTAGCACTGAACACAAACTCATTTTGCAAGTATTTAGTCATAAACCAGCAGAAAGGGTTTAGAAGCGAGACCGCACAACTCAGAGTAATTTTCCTGTATCTGTGTGAGCGGCAGGTCCCGAGTGTTTTGGTTCCGATGGGAGAAGTGAACGTGAACAGAGGTTATGACCTACCCTTTCGCCCCACAGTCACCAAAGTAAATATTGGACCCATTTTTCATCTAAAATGACATTTTTTTTTTCAGACAAATCAGGTGAAAATTAACTTTGATAGAAATCTCTCTCTGTCTCAATAACACACTCGCTAGACTCGCAAGATATGGCAACACAGCTAAGCTAACGTCAAGTAACGTTTTTGAATGGCTCAGACATTTCACACAAAAAACCCAACTGTCAACCTTACAGAGGTACTGGAGTCAAAGTCATTAAATTCTTTCTCTAAGGACCACAGATGTTCGTACAAAATTCAATCGATCCGATAGTTGTTTTGATATTTCAGTCTGCAGACGATGCCCTCCATAGAGCCGTTAGCTGCTAGCATGGTTACAAATCCTGTACTTTTGTACTCAAAAACAGGAAAGATGTGTGATGAAATAAATATGAAAAATGTTCCCACTATGAGTTCCAGGCCCACATGGTTCGAGAGTTTAAGCTGTTTCAGATGCTTTTCAAAACAAGGTGTTCTGAAGCAGCATCTGGCTGACATATCACGTTGCACATGAGAGGAAAACCAAAGCAAGGAAACCATACATCTCAACTCCTGGACTAAAAACCCCGTTCCTGAAATGCTGAATTTAAGAAATATATATATATATATATATATATATACACAGAGCCACACATTCATTTTTTTCCCTATGGATTTGCATGGTAATCATAAGTGAGGTGCCTGGGGTCAGCAGAGGACTGGAGGCCGGTTTCATAATCTCACTTCCCACAGATGTCCTGAGTCCTGCTCCTCCTCTTCCAGTATGTGAGCTGTCAAGACTGGAAGTTCACCGTGATGAATCACTGGAGGATGAGAGGCGGGCCAGGAGGGGTGGGGAGGGAGGGAAGGAGGGAAGAGAAGAGGAGGGGGAACTTGGGAGCATTGGTAGCTATCAGACAAACCCAACACACTCGGCTAAAATCATCTCTGAACCACAACATCTGCACCCTTCAAATACGCAGCTCCAAAGAGTTAAGCATCAGTCTTGTCTGAACAACAGCAGACAATGGACTGCATCCTCCACACATCACATCTGAATAACACATCAGCAAACACAAGTTTTGCGTCCGGGGGAAATTCAGATAAATTCACAGGAAGTGGTTCACTAAAGCAAAGTGACGAGGAATGTAGAGCTGCTGGCTACTGTTTCAACATCATCCACCCGTCTGCACTCGGCTCGTAATCCTGCCGATGGCGAGGAGACACCGCAACCATGACTAACCGACCACGCTTCCACTCCTGTCATTAAACAAACATGCACAGTGTTGGTTTAAATGAGCACTGACGCTACAAGTGTAACACCTGTCCTGTTGCATCAACCTGAGCCAAGACTCCTGCTGTGTATGTGTGTTTGCGTGTGTGTGTGTCACTACTGTAAAAGGTCAAACACAGCAGGGCTGACACCGTCCTGTCCAGGCTGTGCAGAAGAGAGTTGAAATAAGATTGCGTGTGTTTCCTCTGATCGAGACCACAAGGGAAAGGTCATAGAGTTAAATTTGACCATCTGCTTTGTTAGACGTTACACTTCCTGTTTATGAATAACCTACAGCTTGTCAACAGAAATCGCACACTCACATTTACTTTCTTATCTCATCGTCGTGGCTGGTGAGAGCACATGAAACACCAGTAGAACGAACCAATCGCGAGAGGATGTTAATTGCAATTCTAAAGTTATCGACGAAACACGGAGGTCCATTTCACAGCTTAATGTTGAAAATAAAAAGGCGTAAAATATTAACATGCAGTCCCTTACATGCTGTCAGGGACTGCATTTAAGATTGTCTGTATATAAAACAAAACAGATGTACATTTGGTTTAATAAATAAATCGTAAGAATGAACTTAGCATAGATTTAATATATCAAATCCATTTCCATACTCATAAATGTCTCATAAGTTTTGTGTTGATGCCATTTTCGACACAGATTTGGTGCAAATGTTTTTAATCTGTTAACTGAACCATTTTTTCCAAAATACCACATAAAGACCAGATCTCGAGAAACACCTTAGTTAACCCCATGCTGTGATTTTGTAACAAAAGCGTTTGCCATTTGGAGATTTCTGCAAGGATTTTTCAGCAATCACATGGCGACCAACTGTGTTGCCTGAACTCCTCAGAAACCCCCCTTATTGTCAATATTCGTGTTAAAGCCATCCATCCTACGAATGCCCTAGGTCTCTTGTCTGTGGTTGTAAAGTTTCATGAGGCTGTGATTATCCTGGAGGTCACAACAGCTCTTTTTATATGGTGAACTCAGGTTTCCAAAACTTGTCTCACTACAATGAAATGTCTACCATGGGGACTAACATCATCACACATGAAAACTATTGGGCTCAATGAGTCCACAAGAGTCTTTCCAGTCAGACTCAATTTATGCAATTCAACACTGTTTATGGACCCCAGTATGTAAGTATTCAAATATACCACAAATACAACACATACTGCATGAGAAAAACTGCACGTGTTTTGCCCCAAAGTGTCTGGGATCATCATTTATCATAAAGTTGGTCCAGTGTCTGTAAAGGGGGGACTTGTGGGTCTCCACAGAAACCATTTACATTCAGATATCTTCAGGTCAGAGGTCAAGAGACCCCTTTGAAAATGTTTTTCCGTTTTCAACAGTTTTCCCTCGCCAAAATTGAGCCCAACTTTGCAGGTCAAGGGGTGAAGATGATATTTTGGGGCTTATAGATAGACAAGGAAGTAGAAAGACAGTAAGGACAGTAAGCATGCAGATTATGGGGTGCACACTCTACCAGGTGAGCCACCCTGTGCCCCACTTTCTACATATTTTTTTACTTAATGTATCTTTGCGGTGTCAGGCTTTGTTTCTTATCAGATTTGTTATGGTTAAGTTTTGTGTTTACAAACTTGCTTACCTCAAAAATTAAGTATATAGTACAGTATATATAGTATAGTATGGTATATTATATGCAACTGGTTCTCAAACTGTGGGACTTGTACCACTGGTGGTACTCAAGCTCTCTCCGATGGTACACGAAGGAATCTCCAAAATAAAAAAAAGGAAACATTAATTACTAAATTAATATAACACTAAGAAAATACTTCAACTTTTAAGATCTGTGAAATGTAATTTGAAAATAGGTTTAGCATTTCCTGTAGTATTTTTGTTTCAGTATCAGCCTGTTATGTAGTCACGTTTAGAGTTACGAGCTAAACTGTGATGGAAGATAGTGAGCAGAGGTAAAATGATTGGTTTGAAAACACTGACATGTCAGTTCTGATGCTACCCCTACCTACAGCATGGCTGTGGCTGAAGATAGTCAACAGTAAACAATCTTCTGATTAGGAATAAACCACCCTGTCCATAGCTGAATTGTGTCGCCTACGCTGCTGTATTTTAATAGTGGTCTTAGTGGCGGTACTTGAGAGACCTGGTGTACCACCTCACACCAGGTACAAAGTTTGAGAACCATTGGTATATGCAATTCTGCCATATACAGGACATGTAGAGGATCTAAATGCTCTTTCTCTCAGTGTTATACAAGTATAGAAAAACAACAACATGGGTCTAAAAATACCAGAACAAAAACCAAGCACTATAAAAATATTTTAAATATTTACAAGTTAAGTACAGTGGGGGGAGGGGGATAACATGGTATGGACGGATTTAGAACAACAACAACGGAAAACTGTAATGATAAAAAGTGTAGAACAATAAATAAATGCAAAGATGACCAGGTCACGTCAGTAGCAGTTTTGTTAAGGCCTTCTGTACAAAGTGGCTAGTGCTGTGTGTGTTTATGTTTGTATAGAAAAAAGGGACTCAAGTAAGGAACTGGACATGTGGTTGAAAGCTACGGAAAATAAATAGTGGAGTGGTAAGTGGACATTGAGTTAAAATAATATTGTCATACATGCTCCAAAGTCAAGAGTGAACTATCGAAGTCTGCATATAAACCTGCATATTTCAGAGATGGTTCCTGTTTGTTGGTGGTGTAGGCCCACATTTAGCATGGTGCAATTATTGCAACACACTAGCTTCATTTCCACCACTAGCATGAAAGCTATCCAGAGATGTTTTCAGTGCATGGGCTGAACTTCCCCCCCAATCTATCAGAGGTTATAGTTTTCCAAACGAAATGTCAGTGTATAGCACAGCCAAAACATTTTGTTTACACTCTGGCCACATCTGCCTTGCTTAAGCAAAGAGGGAAACTACTTTATGTGTCATTTCCTGTCACTATCCTGGTTGCTAATCTGTCAACAATCAATATGAAATTATCTGGTGTTGCATCAGTACAAGGGTCACAGTAAAATGACACTTAGGCTTTAACCCAAATGTTATTGTATCAGCTGCTGTTGGGGGTTTTGTCACATTTAAATTTCAAGAAGAGCGATTTTCATCACTCTCATTTTTTCAGTGTGGAGCCATTTCAGCGTGTTTTGCTTCCCCTTTCCACCAGTTACACCCAAAAATCAAGGGATGATTGAGAAACTCGCAGTGCAACCGGTTCCCACATGAGGATGACCCAATTAGCCCACAGTGAGACTTTGTACTTTGTGTTTGGGTTGAATGAGAGTGCCAGCTGCCTGGGACTCCTGGCATTTGCTACTGGCATGGAAGCATCAATGACCTATTAGTTTCTCGCAGCGCGGCCACAGAGACCAGATGACAGAGTGAAACGGTGAGAAATTAAGCAGGTGATTATGAGGATGAAGAGTAAAAAGACGCCCCAAGGAAGTGCTCTTTAAAATGGTTAACATGGATAGAAACCTCAACTCCTTTCATCCTTCATTCCTTGCAACGCCATACCCAACAGTTATAATAACGGTTTGCTCAATTACACGCCAGATGTAAACAAAACTCCTTTTTGCATCTTGGTATCTACAGAAACATCTTTTTTTATTTCTCTCCACAGCTTTGCTTCCGAACAAAGTGTTATTGATACAGTGTTGAAAGCATGTTAAGCTGAGCCTGGTCCTTCTGTAGAAAGCAGGGCATTGATATGCTGATCATAGCCTGGCTGTGTCCACTGAGGGGTCAGTGCGCAGAGCCCAGAGAGAGGAAGCATCTTCTGCCTGCCTAATGAAACAGCCTCTCGCCCATTGGCTCACATCCCCACCATGACTCCTCTGAATGATTCGCGAGAGCATATGACTAATGCATGTCTTGGCAATTCCATTTCTATGTTGGTCCTGGAGATACGTACTGTATATGTCATCAAATCACAGTCACCCCACGATGATGGAGGCAGATAAAAAAAAAGGGCACGCTTGGTTATTTTTGCCTCCGCTGTGGCACATTTCATGTCAACATTAATGATGAGGAAAAAACTCTCAGCCAGAGGCGTTCAATCATGAGAAAACCTCGACGGGGCCAAATGAAAAGGGTATGGCAGAGTAAATTCAGGAAACACTTGTTCTCAGTGGATTTGAATTCTCATGGTCGAGGAGGCGGAGGAGCTATCCTTGTGTGACCCTGGTGATTTAGTATGGGAGTGGAGTGATTAATCTGAGTTACAGTACGATGATGGTTATATGACCCCTGTCATTTAGGTCTAGAGGGAGGAGGACACAGAGCCAAGAGAACCCATGATAGACTGTTCAGGCTCTCTGCATATTTAACAGACCATCACTTCTGACTGGCTCTTGTCTCAATCTTCTTATAGAGAAAGAAAAAAAACAACCCAATGCAAGGGTCCAATGCAAGTATTTAATCATTCATCGAGGGTTAGGTTTATTTCCCTTGTTTTTACAATATTTCCTTCCATTGATTTATTTGCAGTTATTTGCTGTTTTAGTGGGGCTTTGAACGCACTGGGGCTGGAGCTCAAACTATTTCACCCACACTGCCTCAAAAAAAAGTATAAAACAAAGTTAGTCAGTCGCAGCCTTTATTTAGACCTTGGGAACTACACATTTAACTGTAAGTATACAAGAAATTGCACAAATTTTGCAGATAAAAGACCTACAACAACACAGCAATAAACTCCATCTACAGCATAAGTCCAGTGGAAGATGAATATCCAGTGGTCTACATTACAAGCCTCCTCTATTCCCTTCTGCCAAGTACTTGCCCTGTTGAAGACCTAGACACTACAGTTTATAAGTAAATAATACTTGCATTGGACCTAAGTGTGCAGAGACTTCCATCCTCATTATTTGCGTCCTTATCAAAACGAATTATTATCTTTAAAAACTCGCCAAACCCAACTGGTACAAGGACCTGCAATTTATCTTCAGTGCACTTCACAGTCTGATTTTCTAGTGCGACAGAGAGCTTTTCACACTCTATTTCTATTTTAGTGTAAATGATTTGTGGTTTAGATGTGACATCATGACGGGAGGAGGCAACACTGTTGCTGTTGAGACTTGTCCAGCGACTGTACTGTACAGGGGGACGGGTACACAGCGAGGGCGATGGACAGGAAACACGCACAGCTGTCTGTGAATGCAGCAGCAGTGTAAAGCTGAGGTGCAGCGGTGGAGGCATGGTCACTGTGGCTGACGCACTGGGGGTGGAGGCAGGGGAGGAGGAGGTGCACAGGCGCTCAGTCAGGCTTCCTGTCTTGGCACACCCTGCACTGCCCATTTCCTGCCTGTCTGCTGAAAAATGCCCAGCTCCCCCAACCTTGCTCAGTCAACCCAGACAGCGCCTTAACACAGTCAGTCAGGCCGAACACTTCATTCCTTCTACCCTCTCATATTTCCTGCCAGACTCTTTCAGGTGTCTTTCAAGGAAAAACCACGACAACCTGGGTCTTATTTTCGTAGCTCTGGGTACCAGTTACGAAAAAAACTGTACCTGCAAAAGTAATTGCTGAAACAAGTCCAATGTCCTCTAAGGTGGTCTGACTATTGTGTGCTGTTGTTGTTGGTTTCTTGTCCCAAGTTGGAAAAATAAGACCAGAGTTGCAACAAGCCGTTGATTTTCCTTTTCAAGTTAAGATGAATATAGTTTTTACCTTTCGGTCCCGCCATACACCCGCCCCACGCATCATGAGTCAATCACAGCTGTCAATCATGAGTCCAGGAGTCCAGAATCTCTCTTTGCAAGTGTTTTAAACAAGTATGTCTTTATTTGGCTAATTATTTGTTGTCTTTGATTGATTTTTATACTGTAACTGTATTGCTGCCGTCTTGGTCAAGTCTCCCTTGTATAAGAGATCTGTGATCTCACTGGGACTAACCTGGTTAAATTAAGGCTCAATTTGAAAAATAACCCGACGTTTATAGCATTAAATAACTATTTAAAGCCAAATTTATCTGAAAAATGAACACTTGAACATACAACAATCAGTTCAAGTTGTTTTTCACCACAAACTGCTTGTTTTGTTCCTGTGTGTGGATATACTGCAATTTATATGATCAAAAAGGACCCTCTGGGCCTTTAAAATCTGTGTTGGATGGATGGTATCTATGGCACTAAAGGAAGGTTTCACCAACTAAAGACATGTGTGCGTTTCCTTGAAACATGCAGCCAAAAGCTAGCCTCACCACAGTGTGTTTCACACAAACACATATCCTCCCACGACACGAAATGGCACTTTTTTTTTTATGCATTCAAAAATCAGATAATACATGGAAAAGTGTTTTGGGCCCAAACATTTTTCCAAAAGTAACTCCACCCAATTCCAAAGGTCACTCCTCTAAACAGAGCCCTCTGTGTTGCTTGTTTAAGGACCATTTTTACGTGCTGCATTTGACATGAACATCCGCTCTCATACAACAGTCACTCCACACCTCTTGAAAGGAGCCTGGCTGGCCGTGGGGAGAGGAGGGTAGTGGAAAAGATGGTCATTTTTAGAGAGGCTATTTTCCCTGTGTACATGAATGCACGGCTCGCAGGGAAAGACCCGGAGGAGGGCTGGGCGATGAAATGTCACGATATTTTGGTCAAAATACCTCGGTATGGATATTGCAGCAAGATGCTAGGGTTGATTGATGTATTCACAAAATATTCATACAATGACATTTTTGAGGGGAAAAAAAAATCAGTAGTATGGATATAATAACTAAGGGGGTAAAGTTAATAACAGAACAGCTAGAACAGTCTGGTAAGTTCAGAAAATGACATCACTTTTACTGTAATGCAGCATTTAAAACCAGGAGAAGACAACAGCGTAATGTTATATTAAAATATCCAAAATCAATATCTCGTCTCATATCACAAATATATATTTGATATATTTCCCAGCCCTCTCACAGAGCTGTGTTATGCAGGCCTCATTGAGGGAAAGTGATATTGATCTGCACCATAATCAACACAGTGAACAGAATCTGCATTACGATTAATAATTCTGCTCATAAGTGATGAGGAAATCTACGTTGCCTCTGCATCTTTCACCCTTATCACAATCATGAGGGCTGACGGGCTGAAACGACTCCGTCTGTAACTGGGAGATGGTTTTCCACGGCTGCACAGAGCATCTTCCATCTCATTAATAACAGGACATTTGTTGATGCAGATAAGCCCGGTGGGATGACGCCGTCTCTAAAGAGCCCATTAAAAAGCATGAAAACATAGAGCTTCGGGATATTTGCAGCGCTTGACCTCAGAGAACCGCGCTTCTGCTCCTGAGGGCAGAGGTGGAGGGCAGCAGCTGGTTAAAGACACACACTCATATGCTGAAGGCTGGGCTCCAGCATAATTAAACTCTCAGGCCCACACCCACGTGGCAGGTTTATGAGCCTCTCCTAATAGGACGGCTTTCTGCAGCCTCGTGTGAAGGAGCCTCGGCTCTAAAGCTCAACTTCCTGCAGGAGCGGTGATGTCATGACAACACGTTATAAAAGGAACATCTGTGCTCCTCAGCTCACTTCTTCATCGCTCCCCAACATTGAACACACGTGAAGATCACAGAGTTTGTTTGCGCGTGCGTCGGTATGATTCCCTGAAGGACTCTGTGGCGGCTTTTTGTTGTGATCTGACACCAATTAAACCGTCTTGCAACAGTCAAACTCCAGCAAATAGACGTTTTTTAAAGCATTGCAGTCTGTTTGACTGACACCTGCCAGCTCATTGAAGGAATCTTTTGATACTCATAGTTACGAGACTTTACTGAAGTTTGACTGAGCAAAAATAAGTATCTTATGTCAATCAGTGACGGTGAGAAAGTTATCCCTGTGCATCAGTGTGCATTTCCTTTATTTTATCCGTATTAATGCATTTCTATTGACTTGTTACATTTTCAACTGCACAGTTATTAATGAATTGCCAATTAAAGCATTTATTTATCATTTACTTGATAAGGACATATACAATATACATAGAAAGGCAGAAAACAGCAATCTGATGCAAGTATCATGGTGTTTATAGCGGGTGCTAGTCTGCAACACACGTCCATAGATCTTGATCGATAAAATGTTTGGTCATTAAAACGTCGATCATACTTTCCCTGTGCCCAAGGTGATATCTTCAAATAGCTTGTTTTGTCCTCTGAAGTCCAAAACTATAATATTCATGCATATTCATGTTACCATCGTAGAAGGCGAAGCAAATATTCACAGTTAAAGCGCGGGAACCAGTTAAAATGATCAATCAACCGTCCGAATAGTTGCCAATTAATTTTCTGATATGGGCGGCTGTGGCTAAGAGGTAGAGCGGGTCGTCCTCCATTTGAGAGATTGGTGGTTCGATCCCCGGCTCCTCCAGGCGGCATGTTTTAGTATCCTTGGGGAAGACACTGAATCCCGAATTGCTCCCTGTGCATGGGTGTGTGGATGTGGTGTGAAAGTATCATGGTATGTAGCTGTCCACTGCCATCAGTGTGAATGGGTGAATGTAACAAGTAGTGTGAAAGCGTCTTGAGTAGTCAGAAGACTAGAAATTAATATCCAACTATCTGCATGTTTATAAAACTCTTCAGTTGATTGACAGAAGTATTTCTTTTTTGCTATTTACAAAAACTTGTTTCCTCTTGAAGTAATAATATGATCTGAGTCAGTATCCGCGGTGCAAAGAGCATAACATGTAATTGCAACATCCCTTCTGCTGCTTCTCTCTTTTCAGAACATTTCAGAAATTGCTGACACTTTGGAAACTGCGCAAGTGTTTTGTTAGAAACCAGGACCTTTATGTTTTTTTAAACATTTGCATGTGCAAGTGCTACAGGTACCTACAGAAGGCCCTACTAGGTAAAACTCCGATACTGGGGCTACTCTGGGAACATTAAAAGTATCAAAAACACGCACTGCAATGACACTTGTTCATCTGACATCTGTAAAAAATGTCAACATCACACAACTCTGCAAATCTTTCATGCAAGTTCCTCAAAACTCTTGAATTCTGCAAGTATCTGCGTCAAATATGCATCTCCGACTTATACCCAGCGTGTGAATGAAGAGTCTGAATTGCTGATTGCAAGTCCTGCATCTATCTGGACTTCTCATACCACTGAGTCTCACAACATGCCAAACAGCCAAAACATAGCGACAGAAAGAAGGCGGCAATAAACCAAGGGAAACAGCGTTGAGGACTTCTGTTTAATTCACTGCTTCCCAATGACATCAACCTGTAAAGTGCAAATGAATGGAGATCCACAGGAAGAACATTTTCCACCGCTACACCCACGCCATGTCTGTGCTACATGCCCCTGACTGACCTAATGTGGGCAGCTGGGATTTTATTTCAGAGAAGTGATTTTCCTGTTTCGCGGATTCTACCACTTTGCTACTATGAAAGTGTACCATTTATTTTCTGAGAGTATTTCCTTCAATCTCAGAGTCTCCCTTAGCTGAGGATCATTGGAAAGAGGACTCACCCTCCCCCACACCTACTATACAAGGGCTAAAAGTACACCCATCCATCCATGTTGGCAGTGAAAGGCCGGGCTTGTTGCTTTGGCTTATGTGCACCTGCTCCAGTACACTCTCTGGACACTTTAGCCTGCCTGTTCGCCTCCATCGCATCATTCACAGCACTCCCGAGTCGCAGCAAAAATAAATGCACACAAGATTTGAGTGTTTAGCTTTCACGCACACCCTGTTAAATATTTTTTTTTTACTTTCCTGCTTGTGATAAACACAAACACCTTCCCTGTCCAACTTTAAAATTCCCAGCGTGGCTTTCATTTGTGTAACACGCTGATGGTTACACAAAGACACACTTTGTCTTTAAGGTTTGTCAATCTGTAATTGATATTCATGGCACATCTAAGCTGTGCTTTGCTGAACTTTTTTTTTTTCCACTAACCTGCAGCTGGAGAAAAAATAAGCAGCACGCTCTGGGCAACAGAAGAGCACATCTGAGACATTTTCATGTCCTGGACCCCCCAAAATAGACCCTGTTAAAGCTGCAACACCTTCATGTAGCTTAAAACTGCCCCGTCCAAGTAGGATATTGGTTATTTTAACAGCATTGTTTAACAGTTTGTTGCAGTGTGAGCACAGACACACCTGTGATCTCGGTGTCTTATTATTATCCCCACAAAACCTAACTGTTCTTCCATTCAGCTGGGACCCCTATGGACCCCCTTCAAGGACCCTGTGCCCCAGATGGCTTACTCAGACATTCATGCCTTCTTCTCCTCCACAACAAAACTTAAAACTTCCCACGGCCTCGCTTAGCTGCAATCTGCAGACGACAACAAGTCCCTGCTTGCATAGAATAACTTGCATGTAATCGCCCATGTGTGTGCGCAAGAGGACTCCTCGGATAGGCTACCACCCCCACCTCCACCTTCTCCACCTCCCCAAAAAAAGCATGCAAAGCCTCGGTGTTATGTGTTGCTTTTAAAAAACAACAACAAGAGAAGACAAATCACTTCTTCAGCACTTACGATTTTACTGAGATCCATGATCGTGAGTGAGGATCCTCGGGAGCAGGAGAGGAGACCCGCTGTATCCAAACGCGGAGTAATTAGTAACGGGAAAGCGAATGAGGCAACAAATGCATTTGGGAGGAGAAGGTGGGGAGGGGGAGGTGGAGCGGGACCGTTAGCTCAACATGTGTCCCGATTTGGTATTAAAATGCTCCACAATCCTTCCTTCCTTCCTTCCTCCTTTCCTTCCGCGTCCCTTCTCCTTTTTTTCTCCTCTGCGAGCCCTACGTGCTCCCTTAACGGCGAGGACTTCAGCATCCGAGCGCCGAGAAGCCGACGCTGTCCTGGGGGGGAAGCACAAGAGGACTACCGCTGATCACAGCCGCTCATTTCAGCCGCACATTAAAAAAGACTACCACCCTGCCTGCATGGATCAGCACCACGTACAGCGGGCTAAGACCAAGGCAGTAGGCTACCTTTATTTTGCAAATAGCCCGCTCTCTTGTCAGACAATAGTAGCATGGAGCCTGCGGAGAGGGATGGCTTAAACCCGGTGGTTCCCAAGCTGGGGTCCGGGGACCGACCGGGGGTCCTCCTGTAAGAGGGGAGGTGAAGTCCAGGAAATGAGAAAAAAAACAAGCTGCGTTTTTAGTTGGCCACTGTGGCTCCTTTGAATTAGGAGCAATTGTATATGCTTTAAATGACCTTTTATGTGTTTTGAATGTGTATGTGTTATTTTCCCCAATGCTTGTAATGTTTTAAGTGAAGCACTTTGAATTACCTTGTTGAATTGCCTTGCCTAGGGTGAACACTCATGTACTTTTATGTTTTGATTGGTTCACCTGACTTGCAGGAGAAGATTAAAGACTACATGGCTGCAAAAAAATAAAAAGTAAAGCAAAAATCTTCTAAAAGGACGTCATGAGACGTAGTGGACAGGGAGAGACAAGATATCTTTGAATCCCGTTTGAATGTGTCGTGAATGACATGTTTTTCTAGAAAGTCACGTTTTTTATGTCTTTATCTCATTTTAACTATTAATTTGTTTGTTACTGTGTACATAGGCTATCATTATATTTTATATTTGGCATCAGTTATTGATGCTTTTGCTATTTGCACACTATAACACTGTATATTTCCCCTCTATGGGACTAATTAAGGATTATCTTATCTTATCTTATCCTAAAACTGTTAAAGTATAAGGCTGTGTAAAGAGTATCCATGGCTTGTGTGTGTGTGTGTGTGTGTGTGTGTGTGTGTTTTGTCGGGATCTATTATTACTCACATGAGCAACAGGTCTTGATCGTCTTTTTCCCCGATTGATTAAAGTCACAGGATAAAACACATCAGGTAAGATAATGTTACGTGTGTTGTGCGAGACGAGAGATGTCGTTCACTGAGCGGTTTCACACAAACCTGTGTGGTGTTACGACTAACCTACGACGTAGTGTGTCTCTCTTGACTTACAAAGAAGTGTTTTAAATTGACAAATGTGTAATTCATGGAACAAATTAAAGGGGATCCCTTCACTACCATTCATATTTTTTTCTGAAATAAGGTCCACAAACACAAAATATGACCATAAGCACAAGGAGCTGTTGTTATAACACCAAACAAACATGAAACAACTGCGCATGTTCAAATGCTTGAGTAAGTCTTTTGTTTAGATGAGGCCTGTTTTAGATGTGAATTACCTTTAAGTCTTGTTTTCTTGTGTATGTGTGCGCAGCAATATTGAGGAAAACCTATGAAGCCTTGAAATTAGCAAGTTTCAAAGGTGAAAAGGGAAAGAAAAGCTCAGCTTCCACCATGAAAGCAATTCTAGGTAACTGATGCCCCCATCTGGTTTCTCAGAGACCGTCAACCAGCATCTTCTTTTTTCACAGCTGTTTGTGTTTGACTCAAGTTTAACAATATGTGTTTGTCACAGAAGTCATTTTCGCTCGTAGGAAAATCACAGGTGTACTTAAAAAAAGAGTGCATGAATAGTTTCAATGCCCTGCCCAGTTGTATTGTGTGTGTTGGCTTACTGAAACATTGCCATGCTTTGCTAGGATGCTTTAATGTTATTTTATATCATATTCATAATTGTAATAATATAGAAATGCACTTGTTTACCATGAAAGATTGAGACGTATCCTGGTTTTGTTTTCCAATTTCATTACAATCCAATCACTCAAAAAGAAGACTATTTGTTTTCTGTTTGTTCATTTAAAAATAAAAAAGAAGCTAAAAACACATGTCAATATAATGCAGTCCAGTTCAACATCATCACTAATAACAACCTCATTTAGTTAACACTGATGTTGTCAAAAGTACCAATACTTCCAATATTTTTAAATAGCAGGTTTGACGAGGATACTATATGATTATTTAGTAGTGCTGAAAGTGTCACAATTATTAAAAAACGCAAACGTAGAATCAGATTTTCAACCCAAGGGTGCACAGATGAAACAGCTGCAGATTGTGTTGGTTATGTGTGCGGTGACTTTTGCTGAACCAGCACTGTGTGCAAAATTGGGAATAAAATATTATTTTGTGTGCTGTGAACTTTAAAACATTTAATTTTCCATGATATCAAAACACGCATTTAGTGTTGTTGTTTTTTATGTTAGCATTGTATCGTGACAACCTTAGTTAACACCTCTCAGACAGTTTTAACAATAGCTGACCATTGTAAGCTTTGTAAAGGTAGAATATGTGGCAGAGCTGCTGCACTGGATTTCATTAGAAAATTTCAAACTCAAATACATTTTTTCCTCAAAATGGTTTCTGTCATTGTGGGTAATTTTATCACACCAATGAACATTCAAGTGTTCATTCTTCTGATATGTTTGGTTTTATTAGTTATTCGTTGCTATAAAAGGGGGATGGAACTTCATGATTGACATTACCGAACCTATAAAATTGACACACGATTAGTCGAGCGGGTGTATGGACGGGACTTCGATGACATGACCCTACCGCCTGATCCATACCTGGACTCTTGTTGCAAAATTACAAGATGGCGGAGCCTGTATCCGGGATATTTGTGCTTTACTTGTGTACAGCAGGAGAAAGTGGAGCTGCGTAGCCCATCTTTATATACAGTCTATGGTTTTGACATGTTACAGCTGCGATTTGATTTGAGTTAGGGCTTTATGATCTAACACTTTCAGTATTATTAATATTCTTATTTTATTATTAGATCTCAACAGAAACAAAAAGATCAAATCCAGGCCACTGTTTTAAAAAACGCTTCTCTATACAATCACAGGACATCAGCTGATTGACAGAGACCAGGCCAGCCATGATAATCAATACGCTGCACATTATACCTCCAGGCCGCTCGACATAAACAGTCTCGCTCCAGACAATGCCGGCTCTTTTTCACCAAGTCTCTTCACTTCCTGGTACGGCGTGGGCCATTCGTTGTGAGGGCAGCCTCACAGCGCATTTCTCACATACAGCAGTCCCACTCTGTCTCAGCCACTATTAACAGTGTGAAGGACTTAAAATTATGGTTTTATTTGAATCTTTGATGTGCTGGAGACAACTTATCAAACATCACAAAACTTCTTCCTGTTGTCTGTCAATACCTACAAAGCTTCTTTAAAACACAAAGATGACCGACTGTTGTTTAAAAATATGCAGATTCTGAACTGTGGGATTGAAGATTCAGTGCATTTTCAGGAGACACCCCTGATATTAGGGTAAATTAATTAAATTTTATGTTCAGTTACGATTACGAAAACATGATAATCAAGTTAAAACGATTATTGTGCTGTTTTCCATTTCACAATGATGCTCTTGTTTTCTCTTGTGTTGTAATTGCTTTATAGTGGTGCGCTTTTGCCCATTTTTTTGCAGTTAATGGCCTGAATATAGTTGAATATAACCAGTATAGTTAGTTTTCTTTTTGAGCCAACGGGCTAAAGCCTAAACACAGGGTTTAAAGTCTTCAAACACAAGACGGGCTCTGATGTTACGATAAGTAGTTGTTTAGGCTGACTGTGTATGTCTCCCAATGCAAAACCCCAAATACAGAGCTGATGCAGCATTTTGTTCAAATCATGTACAGATGTTTCTACCATCTGTACATTTATTCTATCTATGTGAGTTGGTATGATCGGTACAAGGGCTGGGAAATAACTCAATATTATTGTTTTTCAGCTTTTAGTGGAATCATGACCTCCAATGATCATATCATGGGGACCATTCTGCAAACAGCTGTTGTGCAAATGAATGGTATTCAAAGCAAATAATGAAAAACATTGAGCTATGGTATTGTTTTACATAAATTAAAAGTTTCGGATGTTGTTAAATGTGATTATGTAGTATTTCCCATAACTGATATCAGAAAATATCCATATTAAAATAGTAATATACATTTCTGTCTAGCTTTAGTGCAGCATGTCCATATTACCAGATGGCTGAGGACGGTGGATGACTGTTTGAAATAAGGCCACTTATCTTGAAGAAGGCAAATTTGCATAACCACACGCTTACACTGATGATGTAGGTTTCAGTCTGACTTTTGACCTTTGCTGCATGTGAAACAAAAAGCAGCACTCCCTCCCTCTCTCCCTTTCCGCTTTACCCATGCTGTAAAACACAGACGAGAACTCCAAAACAATCTGTAAATCAAAGCCATTGTTAATGCCGGCAGGAACTCATCTGTGCACTTTGTTCCACTTACTGACCTGTCATTCATGTCAAGCTCTATTATTCTACAGCCAGTCTGTCAGTGCAATGAGGCCACAAACCACCGCCTGCTGTTTCTGCTGCCTCAGTGCTTTTAATGGTCTCACTTTCATGCTTGCATGCTGGTCTGTGTGTATACTACATGTATGCGGATATCCCTCCATAACTTCCCTGCATTTTGAATTGCAGGATGTAAAAAGAAGCTCAAGGAAGACTCCAGACAATGAGCGATGGAAGGGAGAACAGCAAGGCAAAGACAAAAGACAGTGGAGAAAGAGAGGCAGAGAGACCGGGTGATTAAAAAATTCTTGTCTACGTCCGCCCTGCTGAGTCCTGCTGGTGCCTGAGGGCCAGGGCCCCACTCCTCCCCTGAATTCCACAGCTGCCAGGGCATCTAACAGCACTAAGAGGGTGCAGGACAGGGGGATGAGAGGTGTCCATAACGCAGATCCACACATACTGTATACCAGTTCTTCCCAACCAGGGGTACCTGTAAACCAGGGGTTACTTCTGTAGGTGTTAGAAGGTATGTAGTGAGATTATAGTGTAATCAACTAATTTGGTAAAAACTGAAAGCATACATTGAGTCAGCTCAACACCATGTGTTACAATTAAGATTGCGTAAAGGCTAGTTAGCAGGCGAGCAGAGTCATTGAAATACTGAAAAGTAAAAGATAAACAAACTATTTGGATAGTTAGCTTAAAGTAATGGAATAACAGTTGAAGTACTTAGCTAAAAGTAATGGATTAATGGTTGAAACAGCTGTGTTGAATCCAAATGTCCAGCCTCCGGACCTTAGTCTGCGATTCTGCAAGTGCGCTGAAGTCTGGACATTTGGATTAAGTAATGGACTGACAGTTATAACAGTTGGCTAAAAGATATGAACTAATATTTAAAACAGTAAGCTAAAAAATATGGATTCAGTTGAAACAGTTTGCTAAAAGTAACCGATTCGGTTGAAACAGTTTGTTCTAAGTAACAGGTCCAGGTGAAACACAAAAAATGAAGGATGAAGTTCAGCTTCTGCTCTCTAAAGTGATAACGTCAGTAGAACAAATGCAAACTTGACCAAACCAACCATAATACTGACAGTTCAATGATAGAAAAGGTTGCTAACTCTACATAAATACATTCACACCAACTGCCAAACATGCATACAGATAAGAAGAGGAGCGACCTCCGCGTGAACAAGTAAAGGAGAAGGAGGAGGCCGGCAGCCAGTCTTATTTTAAGGCCTTAATTTTATAACGCACAATGTGGTGTCACTCTGGGGCTCAAGCTGCATGTCCCAGCTGAGGAACTGGTGCCCCAGAAGTTTTCCAAAAGCACTAATTATGGTTCATATCTGGGTGCAGAGATTACTACCTACACCAGCTTTCAAACGAAAAACCTCTCCTGGCCTCTGAATGCTTGGAGACTGTTTTGCAATCTAGGAAAAAAGAGTTGGCATCTCTGACATTTTGGAGCCTTAAGATAAAGAATATAACAAGAGTTGAGTACTAACTTGTTATTTACTTGTTGGCTTTCGGTCTGCTATTGAGAAAACAACAGAACACCAAAAACAGGCAATGACGTTGGAGACTGAATCCCCTTAACTGTTAAATTAAAGAGTCAGCTGCTATTATGAGGTAAAACATGTCATTAAAAGCAAGTGCGGTGTGCTATCTGGTCGCCCTGTTTTTGTTCTTTTTATAACCCACTGTGGACACTGTGACAGAGAGGATTTTGAACACGCCCTGGTTGTTTACCCAACTTAACAGAGAGATACTGGAGCACTTCTTAGAATCAGCGTTTTACAAAAACCATGGCTTTAAAGTAGGCAACCCTGCTGTCTGCAGCGCACACTGAATATTGAATTCAGGTTACATGTTGAATGACATGCTGCATAGTCATTTGAGACACTTCTCTTCATGCATTGCAACTGATTTAAAAAGTATTCTGCTCTGTGGTCAACAGACATACAGTATCCGTAGCACCAAACTTCAACAACTTCAAAAGTTGTTTGTCATCTTTTGTCACAGTAGCATGGAAGAACTTCATATTTAACTTGGCCTCATTAATATAAACATTAACCTTTCACTGTACTGAGACCGAGGCAGACAGACAGGAGGTGAAAAGCGGCGACCCAGCAGATTTAGGCAGCTTTGGAGCACAACAGATCAGATGAGATTATCTCCCACTGATCCCCTGTAAAGTAGATAGCAGATTCATTGATTCCTGCACCGCTTGGATCCCCCAGTCAAAAATCAACCGCACGAGAGAGAATAAAAAAGAAAACACAATCAGCAAGACTACATGGGTAACAGATCATGAATCAGTGATTTTAAAAGAAAAGAAATTGGCAGCATTGGCAGCTGAATGAGTCACGCTCGGGGTTCAGTCCTGTTGGAACACTGTTAAAATAATAGCAAATCAAACCTGTTTTGTTCTGCACGAGTGCTTTCACCCTCCTTAATGATCAACTGCAAAGCAACTGTGCGTGTTCAAATCTCAGATATATATATATACTCCACTGTTATCAACACTTGTTGGTATTATGCTGTGATCCTCGAGGACATTTTGCCTTGACACACTTCCAGAGGGGTGTGATCTCAGGAGCCTGACAGTGACCTACTGACCAGGCTTGGCCCGGGACAGGACGGGACGGGACACACAAAGCCACGACGCATGCGTCTCCCAGGCTCTAATTCATGCTGCTACTGTCCCGGATGGGAGAGGCATAGGGGGGACAGAGAAGGGGGCAAACTGTACGCAACCACCCAGACGCAGAATTGCCAAATACCTACTGTCCAATTTAGCAGCCGCTGTAAAACGGGAGAAGCACGTTGCAGCAAGGCAATGTGTGCTGCCTTGATTTAGCTGACCTACTTTCTGCCCCCTTTTCCCTCCCCTGTGCCTGGTCTGGGGAAGAGGAGAGGGGAGGGGAGACCACCAGACAGGAAGCAGCAGGATCCACAGCATAACAGCAGCCTACACACATATGCTCACTGGGAGAGCACTCCATGCAAAAGGCAGATATAGCTCTACAGAGCATTCATTATTCATCCGCAGCAGCCGTAACAGTTAACTAAACATACATAACAAAACAAAGAAAGATGTCTCCAGTTCAGACCTCCTCATGTACCCTCATCACTGCTCCTGCCTCGGCTGCAGGAGGCACTGACAGCCTGTCATACACCACATAGCTCCACAAAGCTTCAACTCGCCTCCCTCGTCTCTGGTTTATCCTGCAGACAGGCTAAACAACAGCACAGTTATCTGGATTCAAAAGGACATTGACCTACATTTCAACAGCTCTTTTGTTGTACAGTGGACTCATTAGTATCTCTGCTGATCACAGGGACACATCAGGGAGGGGGGACTGCAAACAAGCCATAATCTGGATCAGGAACAGTGAAGAATAAGAACTGGATGGTTACTGTAACTCCTATCTGCACTTCAGACAAACTCTCACTATGCTTGGTTTAATTTAGGAGCAGACAGTGAACAGCCTGACGTGCCCATTATCCTCCCCCCCGTATAAAGTGGCTCTCAGCCAGGACTTCCATCCCACGCTTTCCTTCAGGAGAAATAACTGCATTAATGCGAGCCTGCTCTTTGCTCCTTACCTGCCCTCTCTCAAAGTTTTCCTTCTCCAGCTCCAGGCTGTTGGCCCCTCCAGTCCGGCGGATCACTTTGGGGATAGCGCTGGGAACTTGCTGCATGGAGCTTTTCACTCGGTCCATTGTCGTCTGTTTTTTTTTTTTTTCACAGCAGCGAGAGAAAAAAAATAAAAAAATAAAGAATAAAAAAAACCTCTCAGCCTATAAACAGGCTAGACTGTAAAATAATGTTTAAAAAAAATAAAAGCTGCACTAACTATGGCGGTCCATGCTGCGCTGGACTCGTCGCCTCTCCGTCCACCACCCCAGTCAATGACAGGAGCAGCACCGGAGTAAAATACAAGTGTTAGAGGAAGAGGCCACTTCCGCTTTTCAAAATAAAGTAGGTCCAACGATTAAAATGATATGAGTCGTGCAGGTGTTTTGTTACTAATTTACTCACATGCGTAATAAACTAACTACTGAAAGCACAGGAGACATTTTACATTTATTTTCTATTTCAAATTATTATTATTAATCATTATTATTATTATTATTATTATTATTATTATTATTATTATTATTATTATTGTTGTTGTTGTTGTTATTATTATTACTATCATTACTATTGTTATTACTATTATTACTATTATTATATTATTATTATTTATTTTATTGACTCTGTACTGAAAAGGTACATAAGTTAAATTAAATATAAACAAATAAGGTGTCTAAATAATGAATAAGCAATGAAATCTCTTAGTCAATATATCTCAATGAGGGAAATGTCAAAATCATAAATATGAAGGGAAAAGGTTTAAATTGAAGTTAAAATATTTTAATACTAAGAACATGAGGAATAATGATGCACAGCCACAAGCCAGTCCCTTAGAAGTTTAAATACATTTTAATGTCTTATGTGCAACATGTAATTTTGCCAATTAGCACAAAATTCCTAGTCAATGGTAGTATTTTATAACATACGCTTTAAAATATTTTATTATAGTATTTTAGATTTTTATTGTTATAATTATTTATTTGTTTTTCTCTATTGAACAGACACACATTTAGCAGATGATGGACATTCTTTTACAGAAATAAAGACACCAGAGGGTAAAAAAGTAGATATCGATCAAACAAAATATGAAAAGGTACATAAGTTAAATTAATTATAAATAATAAGGTGAACATAATAAATAAGTAATTACGTCGATATTATTGTAATATTTCAGACTATTATTGTTAAAGGGGCAATGTGATGTATGATGAATTTTATCTAAAATATTGCAGGAGTAAATCTATTTTACCTTAACTCTCAATGAGGAGTCCTCCACATAAACCAGAAGAGAGGTTACAGAACTTAATGTCTGCACAGTTTACTTTACGCACAGTGTCTTCACATAAACGTGAACATGCTGATGCTGTAGGTACAGGACACCGCTCAGCTACACAGTACATGCTCAAAAGCCTCACTGTTATTTGGATATTTCCTCTGGCAACTGTAACTGGCTCCTCCCACTGTTGTCAGCTACTGATTGGAGCGGCAGCAAGGCCAGCCCACGCCATCAATTGTCATACAGATATGACATACAAGCATATACAAGTCTGTCTTCACAAAATCATGGCTGGGTTGAAAGTGATCGAGGCACATGATGCTTAAAAAACTACCTTTACACTATTTGTTAGATTACAAAAATGAAGACAAAGAAAACTAACTTAGTCTTAATTTATCACAGTTATTAAAATGATGCTTGTTGCTGAATGCAGCAACATTTTAGTAGAAATGACAAAAATCTGAAATATGAAGGGGAGAAGGTTTAAATTGAAATGAAAATCATTTACAATAATAAGGAGCTTCAATATGAGGAACATGACAATGCACAGCCACAGTCCCTGAGAACTTTAAATATATTTTAATATATGTGCAAAAGGCCATTATTCTTTATATGTGTACATATACTAATATTTGTATTTGCATATTTGTATTTTCATATTTTCACTTTAAGATGACTGATCACATGACCCATCAGGGGCGCTCATAAGGAGGTGTGTCTCCTCACTGTTTTTCATGTATGATGAAGGGCGGGGGCCCGAAACGTTACAACATGGTGTGATTTAACATTAAAAGCTATTGGGAGCAGACTTACTGTTTATACCCTGTACTGCCTTTTGGTCCAGCACCCAGTGCTTATCTTCTTGGATGTGTGTGCTATTTTTATTTTCTCGCAACATGCCTTTTTGCCAATAAGCACAGAATTCCTATTCAATGTAGTATTTTATGACATAGTCTCTGCAGGAAATAAAGAAAGGAGTTTCCTCATGGTGTCCTGGTTAGTAAAAGTTACAACAGACTGCCACTGAACATTGTCAGTGAAGCGTGCACTGCAGTGACTGCAGGCCTATATTATGAAGTAGGACTTTGGTTCCTCTGTTTCAACACAATATTGTTTCTACAAGAGCTTTTCCCTGTTCTACTGTGAGCCATATAATTTGGATACATTTGGTTTATAGTATGTAGTGGCAGGTTAAAGAGAGCTGGCCCTGCGTTTGTATTCCCTGAAAGATAAGGGCAAGCAATCGATGATTTCCTGTCAGTGATCCTTCCCATAATTAATGAATCAAAACAAACTCAACCTTTGCTCTCAGTCTCAGGAGTCTCTTTGCTCTGCACGACTCAAGGCTGCCACCTGTTGGTGAAACAAGGGAACCAGAAGCCAGAACTAGTGCAGCTTCATTTACCTAAGCTCATACACACAGTAGCAAAGGTAAATCCAGTTTTTCACATTCACAAAAAAAAAGCAGCAATATAATCGCAAAGAAAAGCAGAAGGACCCGCTGGAGGTTTGTTTCCAGTGCACAAAAATATAGAGCACAAACTGATGATAAAAGTACTCAGATCTTTAAGTTAAAGTACCAATTCAATGTTATTAATAGTGCCAAAACATAACAAAAGTTATCTCAAGACACTTTACATATAGAGTAGGTAAGACCACACTTTATGACTTAATTCATGATTTACAGAGACGCAACAATTCACCATGATCCGCAACAAGTCACACATAATAATAATAATAAAAATAACAATAATAATAATATAAAGTATTGATGTGTATATACCAAACACATTGTAAAAATATTCCATTATAATTAAATGCACTACATTTAAAATCCTATTTAAGTAAAAGTACAAAGTTATTATAAGCTACATGTATCAAAAAAGTAGAAGTTTTTAAAGTATCAAAAGTAGAAGTACTTAAAAAACGTTCCCCTGCTTTGCGCTATTGAATCCCAACCACAGGGTCACAAGATCAATCTGAGGGGTCTTGAGATGATTAATAATAATAATAATAATAATAATAATAATAATAATAATAATAATAATAATAATAATAATAATAATAATAATAATAATAATAATAATAAAATAATAAGTTTATGTGATATACATTTTACAGCTAAATTATAAAATTGTTAAAATAAGACCCAAACAGTGAGCAAGTGCCACTGGGATTAAACTGAAAAAGACTAAAAATATTCAAAAACATGGAATTACAAACACAAGTGTTAATGTTATTTCTTAATATGTCAAGTCCTGCAACTCAAAACTTTATTCTTTTGTGTAATATTCTCTAATCTTTGCTTTTTGTGAAATATTCTAGTGTTGCTCTTGAGGACTAAAACAATTGTCTCTATAAAACCATCTCAGGTGTCTGGAGGGGAAATCACTCTTTGGTGGAACTGCAAACAATGGACGTGTAAAATAGGACAAGGTGCAGAGGGCCACAAGCCAGAACGGTTGGAAAACACCTGTTTTATCTTTAATAGTTAATCTGGAAACTACACCGTCACGTACATGTAGCTGAGTAAAAGGTACAATATAAAATGTAAGATAAGAGAGACTTTAATGACATCCACCTTGTCTAGCTCGTTTAATTGGTCCAAAACAAAAGAATGAACAAAAGGTGCAAACAACACAACACAAAAACAGGATAAAATACAAGGTACCAACATAGTATAATGTTATAACATGTAGTGCACTGATATGGGTACATATTTGGATAGAGTGTAAACTTTTAAAGACTGTAAACTGTAACTTTTGTGATTAATAACATATTCTGAATTTGATATACTGTATATAAATACAAGTAGTGTAAACGTCAATACAGATGGTGTACATCAATGCAAACAAGTTAAGTGTTAAAGCAGTTATTTGGTCCCTGAGGATGAAGCATATGTTTATTAGTGCCTCAAAGGGGAAATTATTCATATATTAAATAATATTATATTATGTAGTAAGGTGCAAGTAGTCAGTTATGGTTAAATATTTCTGAATAGTAAAGAGTAGCCTATAAAGTAGCATAAACTGGAAATAGGCCAACTCAGATAATGTGCTTCAAAGGTGAATGAGCATAAGAGGATCTGTTTTTAATCATCGATACCAATGTTTCGGAAACATGCAATGTCTCTCCTCCATGCTTATAAAGAGATGAAGGTGTTAGAGGACCCCTACACTGAAAAAAACAACTTTTTGTTATAGTAAATGTATTAAACTACGTAATTAACACATTGTAATATTAAAATTCAGTGGGAACTAGAATATCTTGAGTAAAACTTTTAATATTTACACATTTTATTCATGTAATGCATGATACTCACTGAATAAGGAGAGTACAGTTTTGTTTTAAATATTTTTTACAAATACTATTTAAATAAGATATTAGATAAGATGTTCCTTTATTAGTCCCACAAAGGGGAAATGTCCTTATTACAGCAGCAAAGTGGATAGCAAACATGCAGTAGAATAAGCGTTGATAAGAAACCATAAATAGAGAAAATATAGACAAAATATGAACAATATAAACACAGGGGATATAGAATATAACCAGAACAATATATACAATGGTTTTATATATTTTTTATTTACACAAAGACACAAATATTAGTATTGCACATTGTGATTGAAATTCACTTGAGCTAAGTATTTCCCACTGTGAAGTGAACTCAGGTGGGGAACATCATAGTGCCGTTATTGTCATTATTTATTATTATTGTTTTGTTGTGAGTGGTCGATGATTTATTCTGCCCTAAGTGCAGTAACTATGAAATAACTAATAACATGATTTCTGCATAATTTTGGGTCTTAAAGTATGGAGGTAAGGATTGATCTGGATAATTATTATTGAATGGCAAACTAGTAAACCATAATATTCATTTGTTGGGACAATAAATCAAACTTTAAAGACATTTTACCCTATTTTTTCGTAGTTACTGCACTTAGGCGTTGCAGAGCAGTATAGTCACTGCACATTAACTTTAAAATACTAAATAAATGTTAATCTTAACATGCCTGAAGCTAGCAACTACAAAATGATTTAGATTTCATGGGTTGTTGGCATTTTGTGTTTTTATTCTTGTTTCTTCACTTTAGGGCAGATGCATTGACACACTTTACAACTGTTGCACTTTTTCTTCTTTGACCATCTGCAAATTCAATTAAAAAAAGTGTGGGGAAAAAAATTATTTAGATTCCAATTATTATTTATTTATTTATTTTTTTACTATTTTTACTTTCTATTCGCTTTTGCTTGTTACATATTATTTTTTAAATACAATTTAAGTCATCATTTTTCTCCAGCATGTATGTGGAGAATGGTTCTTGTCATGTTTTCTATGCCGTGATATTGTAAATTATTATTTTTTCAATCAAAAAAAATAATATACTGAAAAAAAAAAAAGAGAGAAACAAATGAGACGATGAAGTCTCGCGAGATTGCCACTGTAACGGAGGAGTGGGGCTTGGTCTTGAAGTTTTTCAGATGCATCTGTAGATGAATCATAATAGCATCAAGATGTCGGGACGATCAGGCCGCGCTGAGACCCGAAGTCGGGCTAAAGATGACATTAAAAAGGTCCTGGCAGCCATCGAGAAGGTGCGCAAATGGTATGTAGGCTGTCTGGGGGACAATATGGAGGGAAATGTGTTAGTAGACTGTATCCTGGTATCTGCTGCGTCGCTCAACAAACTTCAGTCGGAAAAGTTAGAAGATTGACGGAGCTGTTGACCAATCAATGCCCCGGGTTGACGGGAGGGGCGGAGCTAGCTGAGTTTTTTTTTTCCTCGCCGAGAGCTGTCAATATGGCCACAGCCTCACATGCTGCTGCGAGCCGTAATGTAGAAACGACTGTCCCGGAGTCACACAACACGACACTCATGAACACATTCACACCTGTTCCTCACGGTTTTTGCACGCTCATGTAAAGTACACGATGGCTGTGGGTGGGTGAGCGTGACGGCATGTTTGATCAGCTGTCATCTGTGCTCTGCTGTGAACAGAGAGGACACGATGCATTGTAACGTTATGCCATGTTACAGATGAATCAGAAGACCCACACTGAGCTCCTGTCGATAATAGGTCAAACTAATTTCATCCCCAGGGAGAAGAAATGGGTGACAGTTGGAGACACATCCTTACGCATATTCAAGTGGGTGCCAGTAACAGAAACAAAGCAGGTGGGGGGCCTCTCTGACATACATGTAGCCTTAAAAAAAACATGCTTTCAAAGATTTACTTGAATGAATGTAGTTTGATTTCACTATCCCCTCTTTGTTATCAGATATATCGCACCAAATCCACAGGTGGAGATGTAAGAGGAATGAAAGATGTGGTGCTGGAAAACGCTAACTCTTTACTGGATTTCACTGGTGAGCTTTATAGCTGTATTTTATAATAAATAAAAAAAATCCATTGCGTGCATTATGAGCTGTATGTATCCAAGAGCCAAAATATCACACAGCCAAACTCATAACTAACATCTATCTATCTATCTATCTATCTATCTATCTATCTATCTATCTATCTATCTTAACATAAAACACGGCACCTCAGATGAAAACAGCAACCAGAGCTTTCTGTCGGACGTCTACCAACCTAAAATGGATAACAGCAGCAGCACTTCCAGCTCGCAGCAGGTCAGCCCTCCACATACCTCCAGCCTCCGAACCGAAGACTCTCAGCCCCCAATGCTGGGCCAGGAGAGTGTGGATGGTATGTGTAGATGGCTCTCTTTCTCTCTCTCAAGCATATTTACACTCAATTTCCTGCGTTATTCCTGTGAAAAGGTACACACATTCAAGTATTAAATGGTATCTATCATACAATTCAGTGGTAACATATACATGTCGTTGTGTCCTGTGCTGTTTTTGTATTTCCCTCACTGTCAAAGATGTATTAATGAGGATATATTTCGTCCCTTCCTTGTGAACGTAGAGCCAGTTCATTCAGGACAGGAGGGGGCCGACGAGCCTCCGACTCTCATCAAGGAGGAGCTTCTTTCATCAGGAGCTGTCAGACGGAGCACCCCAGACACACAGGTTGACCAAAACATTTTGCTTCGATTAAATAATAATTGAATTCCTATCTCTGGGGTCTGTCGCATGATGTAAAATTGATTTTAATTTGAGCTAGAATTACTTCTGACCACCTCTCTTTTTATTCAACAGGAGGAATTGGATGAGTCAGGAGCGCCCCCTTTAAAGAAGATTTGCACAGGAGAAAATGCTGCGCTGAGATAGCTCATTTATAATAATTTTGTCAAAATGCACACGCTACCTGTCCTCAGTCAGATTAGCTAAGCTTTCAAAATGATTCTAAGGTTTTCTTGACATATTTACGCAAATATTACATTTTAACAAATGAGAAACGAAGTGCTGCAAAATTTTTGTTCATTCTTTAAAAATGTGTTGTTTTAAGGGATTTCTGAAATGAATGTAGAGCATTTTCCAAACTTTGCATCAGACAGTGTGTATTTCAATTCACATGCTGTAAATGTTTTCTGGTTTACTCTTTATGCAGTCGAACTTTACCTGCATGTTTCCATATCCATTGCTTTATTTTTTTTTTAGGTTTACAGGCCATTTTGAAAAAGTGTTAAATGTGTAGCTTTATGCAGATTGATGTTTAGATGTGCCATTTTGTATTAAATATGAGGCCCTTTCTGAGACAGATCTTCTTTTGGCTTATCACATGCAAGAAAAATGTTTTTTTTAAATATTCATAATATAATTCGCCCATGTTTATAACTGACAACCAAAATAAATGCTACTTTTCAATTCCATTTCAATTAATCGATGTTGTACAGTCGGTATGCATTCATCATAATATCTTGTGACAGTATTAAGTAGGCTGGGCCTTTTGTTTAATCAGTCCTGTACAAGATGGAGCCCAGACAATGGATTTGGAAATACATTTGCCAATTCAAAGAGGGATGAATGCCATCAGTTTTAAACAAATACATTACCACGATATTGAAACGTGTTTTCGTATGAATAAGTGGAATATATAATCGTATTGTCGTCAGCTGACCTCTAGCCTCTCATTTATATTCGATCAGGGCGTGGCTTATTTGAGGGGGCTAGTCTAGTTTGACAATAGACAGGCCGCATCAGCCAATGAGAGACTGCACCAGAACAATTCGACGAAGGCGCTTTAGTAGAAGAGCCAATGAACGTCGAGAGGGGGCGGGACGTGCTTGCGACGCCGCTTGCTGCCGGGGAAACGGAGTTCTGAGGGTGTACGGAATTGTGCCGGTTGACTAGAAACTCCCGCCATTTCGACAAGGAATTAACCTCTTGATTGATCCAGGTTACTTTTTCGGAACACTTGCTAATTATCCTATCTGATAACAAAAAGCTCTGACAGTACTAACATGCGGCGAATACAACTGATTAAACGAGAACAGGCTTAGTTTGCAAAGACTTCTTGGGACTGTAACAAGGCGCCAGACCTCCTGCTGAACTGAGCTCTGGTTTGTTGCCGCGAGTTTGCTTTCGGTGCATCTTTTTCATGTTAATCTGGAGGAGCTAAAAGTTTACTAACTAAACGGGGAAACAAACCCCGCAACCTGTTTTCATATCCAAGACATTGCGTTAGAGGCAGCATGGCACCGCTACTAGAGGAGAGAAGAATGGTGCGATAAGGCGGGCGGCGATAGGCACACTGTTATTGTTTTGCAACGAGATAGCAACCCAGCTAGTGAGCCGCTACTAGCTGCTACACGTTTTGAGAGCCGGGGCCTGCCGGCTGTAACGGGAGAAAGATATTTCGGGACACTTGCATACATGCTAAGGACAAACTATTGTATATCATTGTACTAGAATACTTGATTTTTACCGCTGGCACCTGTGTCATCCGGTGGATTTTGAAATAATGGCACCGCTCTTAGGCCGGAAACCTTACCCACTGGCTAAGCCGCTAGCCGCCGAGCCACCACCAGGCCCGGGAGATGAGGTCTACATCATCGAGCACACCAAGGAGGCCTTCAGGAACAAAGAGTATCCTTTAACATGATGCTGCTGGTGCTCAAGTCTTATCGAGACACCCGGAATGCTGTACCGTTACACGACGCCTTGTCTATCCATTCATGCTCACATAGACGCATGTACACGACTGTAGAGCTGGTTATTTTAATTTGATGTTACCTGACATTTTCCTCCCATTCAACATTAACCCGCATGTACACAGTGTACTCTTGGATCACGAGCTAATGTTGCTAACCAACTCACTGTTGCTTGCTGGCTATTTCGCTTTAAGTAAGCAAACAGATTCACTTTTTTACGGAATATTGATTAATTAGAATGCTAAGTTAAATACAGAGAGCTGCTAAAAGTGCGTCCTTTCACTTTCACGGCCCGCTGTCAGCTACTAATGCTAACGTGGTTAGCTAAGTTAGCACGCTGCTATCGTTATGTATCCCGTTATGTCACAATAGCCCGTCGTCTGAGGACGTTGCACGGCTGGTTGATGTTAGCCGTTGACGTTAGCTTCTTTAGCGTTAGCCGTTGACGTTAGCCTCTTTAGAATTAGCCGTTGACGTAATCCTCTTTAGAGTTACCCGTTGACGTTAGCTTCTTTACAGTTAGCCGTTGACATTAGCCTCTTTACAGTTAGCCGTTGACGTTTGCCTCTGAAGAGTTAGCCGTTGACATTAGCCCCTTTACAGTTAGCCGTTGTCATTAGCCTCTTTACAGTTAGCCATTGACGTTTGCCTCTGTATAGTTAGCCTCTTTACAGTTAGCCGTTGACGTTTGCCTCTGTAGAGTTAGCCTCTTTACAGTCAGCCGTTGTCATTAGCCTCTTTACAGTTAGCCGTTGACGTTTGCCTCTGTAGAGTTAGCCTCTTTACAGTTAGCCGTTGACGTTAGCTAGCCTTAGCTACCGGTACCGTTTGTGTTTGCCAAGTAGTGGTGGAAAGTAAGTACATTTACTCAAGTACTGTTACTTAAGTAGAATTTTGAGGTCCTTGTGCTGTACTTATGTGATTCCATTTTAATCTACTTTATACTTCTACTTCATTACATTGATTTAAGTAACGCTTTGAAAATAGGACTTTTACTTGAAACACAGTATTTCTACAGTATGGTATCTCTGAGTACATCTTCCACCACTGTTGCCAATAGAGGGTAACAGTTGACATAGAGCAGTTTATTGAATTACATCAGCATTTTTGGGGCATGTGGCCTAATTCTGGTGTAATTGTAGGTACTCACTTATTTTGTTTTTTATGTAAAAACTTTGAACGTCAGAGGTCCTCGATTGTCAGTAAGACTAGGAAGCCAGTTATGATAGCTCAGTGACACACGCAATGCCAATAATGTGGGCTTAAGGTCTTTTCTAAGTTGCTATGAGTTATAGTAGATTTAGGTCCCGTCAGTGACAAAGTTATGTTATTCACTTGACCTTGTCGTTATATCAGTCTGTTGTCACGCCTTGAAGCAAGGCCTCACATCTACCTCTGCCTCATGATCCCATCTAGTACCATTAACACAGATAATTTGCCTTGGGGATGTGGTTCACTCTACTGTTGTAGTTTTCACAATCATCAGCGGCGACACAGTCAAACCTTTTAATATCAACTACCCATAGAAGTGTGTTAACTTTTTCCACAGACCTTCTGTTTATCTTATGTAGACATGACTCTAATCCAGCCTCCCATACCATCATTATTCTTTCCCAGCCCCCTTTAGCTTTTCCCAGTTTTGTTAATTACACAGTTTGTACACCTTTTTAGTTTCTAAAGGTATAACCATGCATTTCGGTTTTGTTTCATCTTTCCCTTTACCTCAGCCTCTTTTCATATTACTGTGAACACTAATTTGTCAACAGCGTACCATGTAATTAGTAAGCAAGTAAATAATGAGGGTGTGTGATGATTGTAATTTCCTTGACAAAATGCCTTCAGAGAGTATGAGGCACGCTTACAGAGGTATGATGAGCGCATCTGGACGTGCAAGAGCACTGGAAGCAGCCAGCTCACCCACAAAGAAGCATGGGAGGAGGAACAAGAAGTCACAGAACTGTTAGTATTGCATCAGAAGTTTGTGTGTACATGTGGGAGCCATAAGTCTACTGTCTGTTGATTAAAGCCTTTACTCATTGGCTGTTCTGTGAAGAATACACTGGTAGAGTTCAGTAGATGGCAGTGCTTTGCATTCAAATGTGCAGTAAAGCTCAGGTCCCCATTCATTTCTAAATATATTTACCACCATTGGTTGTTTAGATGGCCCAAAATACAGATTAGCCTCTACACCAGCAGCTTAGCAGTATCACTAAAGAGCCATACTCTCCCAGTGAAGGTCACAAGGCTTGCTGCTTTATGATTGGATGAATGCGGTGCTCCTCCTCTTTCTATTTCAAGGGTGTGTGCTTGAGTCATCCCTGAAGCTGCAATGGACTGGTGAGAGTTACCTCAATCCTGATCTCCAAAAGGGAAGACCACAGCCATATAGAATGTGTAATAGTTCAGCTGATCAGTCACTTCATCATCAACCATGTGTACTGCATATATATGTGCTGTCAGCAAGAGCAAGTGAACCTAACTAACTATATGGCCCAAAGACACGTCACACCAAAGACAGAGCCGAGCATTTCTCAGCTGCCCAGAGCTCAAGTCTGTATTTGAACTGGTATTATGTCAGAAAAGAGATTTTACTCCCCCTGCTGGTCACTCAGCCCTTTGTTGCCCTGTTATGTAATACTCTGGTCCCAGTGACGAATGTATTGCAGGAATCCAAACAATGTGAAAGAAACCATGTGTTGAATAGACTACATCACACCTATGGACAAAGCTCAGTTTATGTCTGATGTGGCAACGGTCTTGTTTGCTGAGCATTAGGACCTTAAAAACAGCGTCTCACTTTATACTGAAAACATTATGATGGGAATGCAAGGTACAATTTAGTTTATCTTTTCTGTTTTGTGGATCTTTCTTGTACTAACTGCCGATGGTGTGTGTATGCAGGCTTCAGGAGGAGTATCCCAAGTGGTTTGAGAAGCCGGTCCTGGAGATGGTCCACCACAACACAGTGTCTTTGGACAAACTGGTTGAAATGGCCTGGGTGGAAATTCTCACCAAGTATGCTGTGGATGAAGAGTGTGACTTCCTGGTCAGTTTGACGTCTTACCTTTCTAAACTTGTCTGTTATGCCACTTTCAGGGTTTGTACAGTTACTTGAAATCCTTGAAAGTGCTTGAATTGTAATGTTGTGTGTTTTTCAAGGTTTTTGAAAAGTGCTTGAATTTGTATTGCCTTTTCTTTCACAACATAGTTATAGAAATTGAATTTCCTATCCTTCTTGTATTACAAACCCTTTTAGCTTTTTATAGCATAATTCCGTCTATTGACATGATTCTTTTGAAAAAAGGCGAAATGTGTGTTTTTGTAGAAAGCGGTTCAGGTAGAGGAAGCCGGACCGATCCCCAGCCAGGGCTTTTATATATATATATATATATATATACATATATTTACATTTACAAAAGTTGTAAAGTGCTGGAAGAGCTTGAAAATGGACCTTGAAAATGCTTAAAAGGTGCTTGAATTTGACCTGGGAAAAGTGTACAAACTCAGTACTTTTCTTTTATTTATTTTTTTTCACCCATTCAGCTGCACATTATCACTATAAATATTATCTTTAGAGGACCATATAAATTATTATTTTGTATTTTTAACAACAAATTAAACACTTGAAATTATTGCTGACTCCTTTTCAAAGATTAACATTTCTAGATTACTGTTTTGCTTCTTTTATTTTGTGTTAAGAAATGATCACTGCTAACTTCAGTATGACTTCGCCCTAATGTATAATTTAAAGGATGCCCATCCTCAGTGGTACGCAGGTGTTAGAATACACCAAAAGGAAGTTTCCCATTCTGAGATGCTCAAAAGACCTTTTCTCTTCAGGTGGGAAAGGATAAAAGTTTGCAAGTGAAGGTGGTGAAGATCCATCCCCTAGAAAACCCAGAGGGCGAGGCGGGGGAGAAGAAGCTTGAAGGTGCCTGCGACTCTCCATCCAGCGACAAGGAGAATGCAAGTCAGGAGAACCAGAGGAAGGAACCTCCTCCCCGAGAGGAGGAGAACAGGAGGGAGAGTCTCAGTGAGTACTGATCACTGCCAGTTTTGAAGCACATAGATACTTTAGTCATGCAGCATTGATAAAACTGTACTTGCAGTAAAATATTCAAATATGTCCACTTTTAAAGTGGTGTATTGTTTGATTTATATACTTTTTTATAGAGCCAGATTGGTATTTTTTTACTGTAATGAATGTTTTAATTTTCCTTTTTATTTCACTTTGTTTTTACCTGTTTTGTTTCTTGTATGTTTGGTGAAAAAGACTTATTTTATTTCACTTGTGGTTCCACTTCCTATCAGGTGACAGAGCACGGCGTTCACCAAGGAAACTTACCACTGCCATGAAGGAGGAGAAGAAGAAATGGGTGATGCCCAAATTCCTTCCTCATAAGTATGACGTGAAGCTCATCAATGAGGATAAGGTCTGTATCCTGTTGTCAACAGAATGTGTCTAAACCTCTTTTTCCTTCTTGGTATTTTGTGGTGCTACACTTGAAGCTATTTGACACTGAATCTTCCCACCCAACTTGTCTCAGGTGATCAGTGATGTCCCAGCAGACAGTCTTTACAGAACAGAGCGCCCTCCAACCAAGGAGATCATGCGCTACTTCATCAGGCACTATGCTCTGAGGCTGGGCATGGGAGAGAGCGCTCCCTGGGTGGTTGAAGATGAACTGGTGAAAAAATTTAATCTGCCCAGTAAATTTAGCGACTTTCTTCTTGATCCACACAAGGTAATTTTTAAGATTTTTTTTTTTTTTGCATATTACTTTTTTTTAATTGTTGCTTTTTCTTGGCTCACACTTTTTGTTGTTTGTTTGTCTAAAGTTTTTGGCAGAGAATCCCTCTGCAAAGCGTAAGAGCTTGTCATCTCCAGAGGGTAAACCTACCAAGAGGCTCAAGACCCCTGAAACACCAGGAGAGGATTCAGGAAATGAGAAGGGAGAGAAGAAAAGGAGAAGGAAGAAGGACTCTTTAGGCATGCCCCTTAGTCCGACCATTTGGGGCCACATGCAGGTTAGCTTGCATTTATGCACATGATGTCTCAGTAAAGGTATTATTTGATTTGATGATTAAGGGGGTATCCCTTTTTAAAAGTCAAATCGTTGCCTAATGGGTTCATGTCTGTATTTCAGAAAATAAAAATGAATGGCTCCCCGCTCAAGATGAAGAACTTAGGAACTCCAAAGAAAGGGGAAGGCAAAGGCTCGGCTCCCACCACTCCAAAATCGGGCAGAAAGTCAGGGGACAAGAAAGAAGGAAAGAAAAGTGGAAAAAGCAGTGATAAGAAGCTCAATGTCCTCAAAGCATCGAAAAAGGACGATAAAGCTGGCGCTAAGACACCGAAGATGAAGCAGATGACTCTCCTGCATCTGGCTAAGAGCACTCCTGTTGGGAGCCCTAAGAAGAGAGCCCGTAGTACTGGAATGGGTACGCCTAAACTGGGGAAGCCACTGCACCCTATGGCTCTCCACCTCCTTCGTTACTATAAGGAGCACAAGGGCAAAGAGGACAAAAAGAACTCCCTCTCTGGCCTCATCTCCAAAGCCGCGAAGACCTTGTCCTCAGATGATCGGGGTCGACTGCCAGAGGAGCTCCAGCAGCTGGTTCAAAAACGCTGGATGCTATTGGAGCAAAAGAGGCGATGGGCAGCCATGAGCGAAGAGGAAAAGCAGGAAGAGATGAAGAAACGGCGCGAGGAAGTCAGAGAGAAACTGCGAGAAAAGGCCAAGGAGAGGCGCGAGAAGGAGATGCTTGTCCGCCGTGAGCAATCGCGCAGATACGAGGACCAGGAGATCGAAGGTGGCAAGAACCTGCCGGCTTTCAAGCTTGTAGACATGCCCGAGGGGTTGCCCAACACTCTATTTGGTGATGTGGCTATGGTCGTGGACTTCCTTAACTCCTATGCAGGGCTGCTGATGCCAGATGACCAGTATCCCATCACAGCAATGGCTCTGATGGAAGCCCTGGCTGGAGATCGGTCCGGCTTCCTCTACCTGAACCGTGTGCTGGTGGTGCTTCTTCAGACGCTGCTGCAGGACGAGCTGGCCGAAGGCTACAGTGAGCTCGATATGCCCTTATCTGAGATCCCCCTTACCATGCACTCTGTGTCAGAGCTGGCACGGTTGTGCCTGCGGCCATGTGATGCCCATGGTGAGGAGAGCGGCCGGGGCTCAGTGGAATCGGGGGCTTTGGGGGGCTTTGATGATGTGGTGACCAGCGAGTTCTTGGAGAAGCTTGAGACGATTGAGGTGTTTGAGCTGGGCCCCGAGGAGAAGGTCAGCCTGCTGGTGGCGTTGTGCCACCGCATACTCATGACGTACTCTGTTGAAGACCATGTTGATGAAATGCAGCAAAAGTCAGCTGAGGTGTGGAAGGAGCGTCTGGCAATGCTGAAAGAAGTCAATGACCGCAAGAGGGCAGAGAAGCAGATGCGAAAGGAGATGGAGATCAAAGGTAGGATCACCAGGGAACTCTACCTGCAATTTTTAATGTAGGAGAGAATATATTAAGATTAAATACTGTCAGTAGATATGCTAACTCATTCTGA
Source organism: Echiichthys vipera (assembly GCF_963691815.1). NCBI lineage: Eukaryota > Metazoa > Chordata > Actinopteri > Perciformes > Trachinidae > Echiichthys > Echiichthys vipera. The sequence continues at coordinate 12,335,244 of NC_139830.1, read as the reverse complement.
CCATTTATTATGAATATGTTTGATACTATCTATGGTCAGAATACCAGATAGACAAAAAATCTTCTTTCAGTCTTTTATTAGTCTTTTAAATAATGAATGAAAAAACATTCTTTTCCTCTCTGACTCAAAAGGTGAGAAAAAGAAAGAGGGGAGCGCTAAGAAGGAGAACAAAAAAGAAGTGAAGGTGGAGCCAGAGCCGGAGCCAGAGGACATGATCAGCTCAGTGAAGAGCCGGCGGCTGATGTCCATGCAGGCCAAGAAGGAGAAAGAGGAGATGGACAGACAGAACAAAGGTAAACTTTTTTTTTTTTTGGCAGGGATTGGATCACATTATCCATTTCAAAATGTTATCATGAATTACTTTATAATTCATAAATCTGTATATCTCACTCTTATTTGTTACTGACATTCCCCCAGAGCGCATGGAGAAGGAGGCTGAAGAGGAGCGGGTGCGTAAGCAGAGGGCTGCTGTAGAAAGGGCATTTCAAGATGGTATAAGCAAAGCCAAACTTGTCATGCGCAGGACCCCGCTCGGTACAGACCGAAATCATAACAGGTTAGTGCTGCACATTACCCGTTAAAGGTTATACACAGGAAAATGTGAATTCTAAGTAATTGACAACCATGTTTTCTTGATTTTTTTTTTTGTTATTTTTTTCCCGTTTAGATACTGGCTTTTCTCTGACGTGGTTCCTGGTCTGTACGTTGAGAAAGGCTGGGTGCATGAAAGCATCGATTACAACTTCACCCCTCCACCCGAGGACAAACCAGCCGAGCCCGAGGACAAACCAGCCGAGCCCGAGGACAAACCAGCCGAGCCCGAGGACAAACCAGCAGAGCCTGAGGTAGAAGAAGAGGACGGTGAGTTAGCCGCTACCAATGATTTACACGGTACAGTGTCACAATGTTGGTGTTAAAAAAAAAATAACATTGGCTGATATCAGTCCCAAAATCTCAATTATTGGTGTATCCCCTTCAAAATTGTTAATTTCAAATGTTTTGTTTTGTGTGTGGACATCATTGATTTTTACTTTTTTGGTCAAATGTTTCTTGTTTTTATTAATTTATATGATAATTGATTACTGTTAATGTTCTAGGAGCTGAAAAGGATGATGGCAGTGTAGATGGTGCTATTAGTGAGGGAGCCCAGCAGGGGGCAGCAGAAGACATCTGCATCGAAACTACTGTTCCCAAACAGGGACAGAACCTCTGGTAAGAGCTTTTGTTTCTATCTCATCATGTCTCTGTCATTCGATTTATTTTCGATTTTTTTTTTTCTTTTTACACGATCTTTCATTCTAATGTTTCTGTCTCTGAATACAGGTTCATATGTGACAACACAGCTGAGCTGGAGGAACTGCTGGAAAGTCTTCATCCTCAGGGGGTTAGAGAGAGTGAACTCAAGTCGAAGATACAAAGCAGGTGCAGGAACTCATTATAAGGGATAATTACTTTAACAAACATGTACTACTGTGCAGCTAAAGCATTACCTAGTTTACCCAAGCTATTAGGTATCTGTAGGACTGATCAAACAGATGCTAATTAAAGCTTTTGCTGTCTAGTTGCTGTTTATACAGACATGTCTTTATTTTTAAATTAGCCATCGTTAAGTTTAGAAAGAAAATAATTTGAATACAGAACCACCCGACTGGACAAAGCAGACAATATTGTTTTTAACAAGGTAGCAGCAGTAATGAGTGAATATGAAACTAATACAATGCGTCCCCGTTTCAGGTACCAGGACATCGTCCACTCTGTCCATCTGACCCGTAAGGGCAAATTGGGCCTCAGGACCTGCGATGGCTACGCAGAGCTGCTCAATTACCTGCGCAGTGACATCCAGGAAGTAGCTTCACGACTCCAGAAGGGTGGCCTGGGATACCTGGATGACAACACAGACATCGAAGATCAGGTGATTAGTTTGACTGGCTACATTCAATATCAGTAGCCCTGAAACACTGAGACAATTATTTCTTTTGGGTTGAGGGATTATGTACAACCCAAGATTTAGATTATGCAGATAAGTCATCAGAGTAAACAAGTGACTGTTGAGTAACATTTTAAAGGGCCGATCTTTGGCTTTTCTTTTTTTATTATTTATTTATTTTTCATATTTTCATATGATACAAGGGTAAAATGGTTTTACAATAATTCATGAAGTGCACAAACCTTAATGGTGCTGATTACATTGCTTATATCATTGTGTTTGTGAAATGTGTATAATGTTTTGTCATACAGTTGCTGATTTTATAGCTTGTGTAGTATGTCAATGTTGTCCCAAAAAATGAGTTACTGTTTGTTTCATCCTCTACGCACAGTTGAAAGACATGGAGAGCTTGAAAGACTTTGGTGAGTGCATCATCACCATTCAGGCCTGTGTAATCAAAAAGTTCCTGCAGGGATTCATGGCCCCCAAGCAGAAAAAAAAGAAAAAGCAAGGAGGGGAGGAAAGCAGCAAGGCTGAAGAGGTGGATGAGGAGAAGAGACTGGCAGAAGAGGCCAGGGTAAGAGAACAGAGTTGCAATGTTAAAGTTCAGTTTTAATTTTGTGTCTCACAGGTAAAACTCTGTCAAAAAGGCATGGGATGTTGTTGAAATGGGGATTTTTTTAGCTGGGGAGGCTTGTAAGGTTGTATAACCATGACTCTCATAATGGTCATAATTCTAGGTGAGGTGTATAAATGACAAAGCACCAGTAATAGAGTATTTGAAATGTATCTATAAGAAAACCTTGAGGTTAAAACGCTATAGTTTGTATACGAGTCTTCAGTGTGTTTCATGAGCAGACAGAGCTACCTCTATTGGACTCTTTCTTCATGTAAAGTTCTGCTGAGTTTATACAAGTCTGGCCTCTTCCTCTCAGGTGGCAACAGCGGTAGAGAAGTGGAAGACTGCTATCCGAGAGGCCCAGACCTTTTCCCGCATGCACGTCTTGCTGGGAATGTTAGACGCTTGCATAAAGTGGGACATGTCTGCAGAGAACGCTCGCTGCAAAGTCTGTCGCAGGAAAGGTAAGGAAATTATTTACAGCCAATTCCTTTCATAAAATGTGCATCACAGGTGGAGTCAAAGCATCATGTCTTTGTTGACAGGGAGATGCTTTTGCTACAACATGGCTTTCTTTGTCCAAAAAAACAACAGGACAAATAACATTACCTCAGATCACCTAAACAGACTTGCAGCACCACAACTGACTCCTGTCTATTTTTCCTGCATACAGAAACAAAGTTGGTCCTTTATGAATAGGTGTGCTGGATTATTGAGTTGCATTTTGTGAGACTCTTTGCTCCACTACTGCCCTTCTGCTCCCTGTGTAGCACTCAGGCAGAACAAAAGACCCAGAGCAAGACAGACAAGTAGTGTCAGGCAGTGTCATGGACCAAGAGGTGAACCTGTAGTGATATGATGACGATAAAAACGTGTTCCTTGACACAGCTGCATCTCTTCCAGGTGACGATGAGAAACTTATCCTTTGTGATGAGTGCAACAAGGCTTTCCATCTGTTATGTCTACGACCGGCCCTGTACCGCATTCCTGATGGAGAGTGGCTGTGCCCGGCCTGCCAGCCCACTGTGGCCAGACGTGGCTCCCGTTCAAGGTAACTGTCCTCCTCACACTGTCATTGTCCATGTACACTGTAATACTACATGCTACACTGTATAGAGGTTATATAGACACTATTTTAGGAACATTAGATACGGACAGAACCTTCTGTCTGCACTCTGCGTTCATTACGTCCGTATTGGTGCACATTTCCTGAAAGCTTGCCAGCACCATCACAAATCTTGGGGACAGTGGTAGCCAATTTCAAGTGGGACACAACCATAGGACACAGGGAATAAGGACATTTTCTATATCAATGATGTGTTAATGGCCTCACATATGAGCGAGCAACATTATTAATGACCTCCTCCACCGTCTTTGACGCTGAGCTGCTCTCCAGTGGATGTCTTACTTAACTTTTATGCCGACGTAAAGGCATAAATGAGGATATCATTTTAGAGTTTCAATGATTTGCAAATCATTGCATTCTTTTTTTTGTTTGTTTACATTTTTATTTTAAATGGGGTTGTAAATTTAGATGATGTAATTGCATATCACAATATCTGATTCATTCTCTATGATTCCATTAAAAGATTATCATATGATTTATCACCCTAACCTAATGTACTTGATTTATTTTTGATAATTTAACATATCCTCTACAGTAAATCCCACCGCTTTTCTAACTACAGACCCTACAAACCTTTTTGTAATGTTTAAGACTTTTGATTGAACGTCACCATTGCAGGAACTACAACCAGGACACAGATGAAGAGGAGGATGAGGAGGAGTCTGAAGAGGACTCTGAGGAAGATGAAGAAGATGAGGAAGAGAATGACTACAAAGCCATGGGTCACAGTTGTGAGTATCGACTAGTGAAAATTCTGTCAAACTATTATAATTAATTGAACTTTAGCATACATATATAGATAGATAGAGCAACAAGGCTTTCCATCTGTTATGTCTACGACCGGCCCTGTACAGTTACACTGTATTATTTTTATATATATATCGTTTTTATTAGTGTTTTTCGTTACGGACTGAACATAGCATGCGTACGAGCCTGTGTTTGTGCGCATTTAGAATTTAGTCGGTGTCAGTCTTGGCCCGTTATGTACAACGGTAGAGGGTCCGAGATGTTATCATAGTATTTACGTTTACCATTGTTGTGCTATCTGATCTTTTCAAGGCTTAGCATTTCCCTTGCCCACAACTCCATGTTTTCAGAGTGCTGGCTATGATAGAACTCCCACTATAAGCTGTTTTGTTTTCTTTGGTAGGGCTATTCAACAGGGCTTGGGAGTGAGGTGCCCCTGCACAAGTAGCGCTCCAGTGTTAGCCAGGCTGGAAAATCCTCTAAGGGGGGCCTCGCGCGAATGCTTCTTGCCTGTCCATACGTCATCACGCCGCAACACGCATTGATGGACGTCATCGTGATGCGTCGCTTTGTTTACAAATCTTCCCATAGACCTCAGAGTTTATGTGCGTCTTGTCCGACTGTTTTTGAATATTTTCATCTGACCTAATCTGCAGTAAACACTCCACCTCTGCATCACACCAACGTGAACCTTTCGCCGTCAAAAATTTTACGTCCGAGCCGCCGTAGGCCTCGTGTTCGTGCTCGTACATGTGAAAATGTGCTTTACAAAAGCCCACCTCTCCCAAACGGTCCGTGGCCGGTAAGCTGGTCGCAGCTAGGTGTGGTGCGGTTGCACTCACACTGGTCAAAAGAACTAGGCTTTACCCGTGGAACCTGTTTGGGCATGGTGCGGATGGACAGTGTTAGTGCACCCTAAGTTGGCTGAAGGACTGTTCTTCCAACAAGCTATGATGGACAGTAGATGGCCGAGTGATAGTTTGAAAAGAGGAAGACAGAAGCCTCCCTCCAATTTTAGCTTACACAGATGTTTTTTTGCTATGCACACTGCTTTATAGCTCCATATGAAGGGTATTATTATTGAATCTAACTGCTTAAATTATGATTGAGGTATAAAGCAAGAAATAGGGAGGGATTTCCAGAAGTCAATGTTTAAGTTTGTCAATCCACTTTTGCCAGTTTGTGTTTAACAGTTAATTTGGAAATGTAAAGCAGGTATAAGCTTTTTTAAAGGGTATGCTTTCAAGGAACTCTTTACGTTCCAGTCTCTTTTGACTTCTACGTATTAACTCTAAACTGAGGTCATGGGTCATCAGTGCGTTACATTTAAGTTAAACTATGGCACAAAACAAAAAGAGTACAACAAATGAATCTGGTTGTCTGAAAAGATAAATCACAGGTTGTAGTTTGTTTTGGGGCTGAAGTTTGGGAATGAGAAGAATGCTGATGGGGAATTACGGCCCCTGTCCTCTCCCGGTCTCTATTGTCTGTGTGTTGTCATGTAGCACAGCTCAGGTCTGGACCTTTTACTTTGAAGCCGTGTCTCCCACTCGCTTCACTAAGAGTATGTGACAGGATGATCCCCTCTGTCAGTTCAAGCCGGCATTTCAAGGACAACAATTGAGAAATGTTTTTGCATCGATGCTGAATAGTTCCAAAGACGATTTTCCTCATTTCTAGAGTGAGACTTTGTATCAAACAATCCCAGTGTGCTATGCTATGGACTGTCACAAATTTAAAATAACAATCTAACAAAAATTTAGCATTAATGGTTAATCAAACAATAGCCTTACAAAAATTGTCTTTCTGCAGGCTGTGACATGATAAATTAACAGTTAATTTCGGTAACACATGGTAACATTTCAGATTTTCATTGGGTTTTTTTCCCCCTCTGTTGTTTTTTTTTTCTGTCTTTTGTGTCTTGACCACCTCATCATTTCTTTACAGTGAGACCAAGGAAGAAGAACAAGCAGTCTTCGTCTCGGCAGAAAAATTCAAAAAGTAAACCCAAGAAACAGTCATCTTCAAGCAGTCAGAGCAGCAAACAGAAGACTAGCCCCACCAGCCCTGCGGACATTGATGAATTGGTAAGAACCCATTAGGACACTCGTATACACAATCTACGTATCACTTCTTAGAAGAACTATAATTTTTAATTATAATAAAAAAATATAATTGAGTGCATAGAATAAATCAGTGTTGTTCTGTTGTCTGCAGGTGCGACAGAGTTCCCAATCAGGAATGCGCAGGCAGGCGCTGGAGTTGGAGAGGTGCGAGGAAATCCTCAAGAAACTGATGAAATTCCGCTACAGCTGGCCTTTCAGGTGAGCAAAGGACATAATCAGTCAAGACACAACAGATCTGTCCCTCCCCCTCTTGTTCATACCTGTCACACAGACGGCGGTGTGTGAAACGGGCTACTGGAAGATTAAGATCTACTGAATTTAGCTCTTAATATGTTGCTATTTAGTCTCAAACAACATTACCAGATTATCCTTGAGAGCTGACATGTTGCAGGTATTGGTCTCATTAGACCAGGCATCTCCAATCCTGCTCCTGGAGGGCCGCTGCCCTGCATGTTTAGGTTTCTCCCTTCAGAAACACACCTGAGATTATCAAACCTGTGACAAGCATCAGCTGCTTGATAAGGAGCAGAGCATTAGATTCAGGTGTGTTGGTGCAGGGACAAACTTAAAACATGCAGGGCAGCGGCCCTCCAGGAGCGGGATTGGAGATGCCTGCATTAGACCCATGAATAGATTTTTTTCTTTACTTTCAGTCTGTCAAAGTAAATCAGCAAATGCTACTACCCGAGTGACTTTAGACTTCATGACTGGATATTATCTTAAACTTGCAGTCTTAATGTGGCTGTACTCTAATGCTCTGCTCCTCTTCCAGGGAGCCTGTGTCTTTGGAGGAGGCGGAGGACTACCTGGACATCATCACCCAGCCCATGGATTTCCAGACAATGCTGGAAAAGTTCAGCCAGGCCTCGTATCGTCACGGTCAGGATTTTCTCGAAGACATGAAACTAGTCTTTTCCAACGCAGAGGAGTACAACCAGCAGGGCAGCAGCGTGCTCTCCTGTATGGTCAAGACTGAGCAGTCGTTCACCGAGCTGCTCCAAAAGCTGCTGCCAGGTCTCAGCTACCTCCGCCGGCGTTCACGCAAGCGCGTCAGCCTACCCCCGGCAACATCTGAAGAAGATGATGATGATGAGGAGGAGGAGGATGAAGAAGATGAACCGAAGAAGAAGCTGCCGAACGGCAAATCGAACAGGAAGAAATTCAGAAGTGTTCGTGGACGGGGAGAAGAGAGCGAGAGCGGGGAGGAGGAGGAGGAGGAGGAGGAAGACGACGAGGAGGATGATGATGACGGCAGGAGGAGAAGTAAGCGGGCCTCTGCCACCTCAGGCAAGAAGGATTACAGGGAGCAGGATAGCGATGGGGAGCGGGACACACGGAGAACTCGTCAGCGGGGGGGTCGGGGCAACGCTGGGGTTGCGAGCAGCGACGAGGACCGGTCAAGCCAGCAGCGACATTCCAAGAGACAGAAACGCTCATGAAGTCCACGGTGCTTTTTTTTTTTTTTTGTCTCTTTTCTTGAAAATTTCTGTTCTACTCTTCTGAAAATGTTCAAGAGCCCTCCATCTCCTCCTCCTCACAGCCAGCAGGGCTTAATCCTCAGACAAACTTTGTGTCTTTTGAATTTCTGTTCATATTTTGAAAAACCAACAAAAGAAAAATGATTTATATTTGTAACATGTTTAATATTGGTGATGTTTTTTTGTTTTTTTTTGTCCAACCAAGAAAAATGAGGCATAATGGATGGGTCCTCGTAGCTCTTAAGACTCTTTGATTTGAATTTCAGTTCCACGTTGACGACCTCACACACACAAGTGTAATTTGACTTAAAATGTTGTCCTGTGAACTACTTTGTTTTTACATTTGCGCTCAGAGGTTTTCACTCTTGACACAAACACACACCTGTCCCACCCACATCTGTTACGGCCAGTGTTTTCACTGACTAAAGTACTTCTTTATTAAAGAGATGGTGTCCATTTAGCCGAAAGCCTCTTTCTTGGCTTCAAAACGATGCTGATGACTGATATTCATTTTTCCATCACTTGTAAATTGCTCTTACAACGAAGCAGCTTGACACCAAGATTTTCTTCGGTCAAATGCGACTCTATAGATAAACATGATAGATTTTCTACTAGTTCTAGTATTTTTTTGTTTTTGTTTCCAGCCCAGTTGCAGATTTATTGTCCAAAGCTTGGTTGAGACGGCAGGTCACACAATAGTCTCATCACTTTAGTGCTAAAACACAAGTTTTATCTCAGCTCTTGGTGCCAAGATGTTTTCAAAAACAGGAAACCCGACTTGGAGTCTCACCCTTGGTGCGTAGAGCTGACCAGCTTTTCCTCCTCTGTAGTGCCCTGCCACTTTAAAAGAACCGGTACCTCAATGCTCCGTCAGTTTGCACTCCTCCTGTGCAAAGTGCACCTATTATGCCAGCAGCTGCAGGACCAGACTTTATTGAAATTATGTGCATAAACATTTGTAAAGTGTTCAAAACAACAAATGAGACATTTGTTAAGAAAATGGGCATTTTTGAATATTTGATATTTTTTGCACATTTCATTTGGTATTGTAAATGATAACTTGTTGATCTTAATTACATCCAATACATTGGTGAGGTTGAACCAGGGCTCCTCTAGTCGACACAGAGAACATGTCAGCAGTTGTTTTTCTTTTCATTGTCGCAGCAGAAAGGATTTTTGTCACTTGTGCATTTTGTAACAAACACCTAGTCGCTCGTTTAAATGGATTTAGTGACATAAATGTGCTCCTGAAGGGCGACCGAAGGTTTCCCAGCATGTCCCGGTTCAGTCACCAGGTGGCGCTCTTCGCCTGCTCTCGATACTTTTGTCCCAACAGTTACCAACGAGTCAGTGACAGTGCTGTCTGCTGTAACTCACTGGTCATTAAAGGATAGGGGGCGCTTCTCAGTGCTGGTGAATTTTGGCTCTTTGTAGTGACTTCTAATCAGACATAACGAAAAACCTTTGAATGTGCAGAAGTTTCTGTAGTTTTGTGGCGAGCTTTCCAGCAATGTACTGTATATGTATACATGTATACTGAAGGCAGTGGCTGGTTTGCCCCCTTCTCTCTGTACTGTGCTGTTCTGTGTTTTTCTAGTGCTGTTATCACCAAGACCATGGCCACTGGTTCCTCCCCTCTATTATTTTTGTTTAAATTTGGCAATTGTTTAAATCATTCTTGCAATTGTTTGACATTTCAACAAACAAGCAAAAGGTGATTGCCCTCAAGTTGAGACCTGACTGTAAATGATTTCTTTGTTCTTGGAGGAACTGCAAAAAGTCTTTTACACTTCCTTTTTTATATATATATTTATAGTCTCTAAAGCTGGGTTGGGGCAGGTTCAGAGGATTCACATGTAAAGAATTTCCAATAAAGGCTATGGACGAAGACCGTAGTTCTTTTTTTATTTGTGTTAAATCTGATGAGCGTCCCCCTGGTCAGACTGACAGACATCACTGCCATCTGTAAAACCTTGTGAGAAGACGATCAAGAAGGGGAAAACGGGTTAGCCGTGACCACCGACTCATGTCTAATTTTACTTTTTAATAAAAAATATCAAATTGTCTTACTCCCTTGTGTGGTCTTTTTTTTTTTTTTAATCAGAAACATCTGCATCTTCAAATGGAAGCCAAATTAGCTTCAAATGTGTGTGGAAGCCAAAAGGGACATTACAGTAAAAAGGTCGAGCCGCTTGGACCGAAACTTCTGTGAAAACATTTTGTTGAAAAGGTAAAGAAGAAGAATTCCTTAATTAGTCCCGCGAATGGGGAAATTTAATTTTCACACACGGGCCCGAAATACACACACATGCTCAGACAGGACCTATATACATGCAACCAATGGAGAGTTGTTGGCGCGAGGGAGCTGCCAGTAACCTGCACCCCAAGCAGTCGGGGGTTAGGTGCCTTGCTCAACAGCACCTTGGCAGTGCCCAGGAGATGAACTGGCAACTCTCCAGCCACCAGTCCACACTCCATTCATGGTCCACACAGGGACTCGATCCAGCAACCCTCCGGTTCCCAGCCCAGTCACCTATGGACTGAGCTACTACTGCCCAAGTTTAGGAAGATAGCTCAGGATCTGTAACTCACTTTGTGTCGAAGTTGAGGTACAACATCAAATCATTTAATTCGGTTGACTGGCAGAAAGAGAAAATCTGAAGAAGTAAAGATCAGCTGTGGACACAAGAAACCTTAGATATTTACACAAGGCTATTACGGTGTCTAGACTGCTATTGAATGTGGCTTCTAGGGCTGTTTATGCACCAAAATACTGATTTTTGCTGCACTCAGAGGGAGCTTTCTCTGCAAAAATGTGCCCTTTACAGGTGATTGGTGGCAGCGATGACAACTGGAAAGTCCCACAGTTGTAGAGTATAGCCACAAAGAGTCTGTGATGCATGGAAGCAGAGGAGAGTGCAAGGAGAGTATCTTATGAAATATCCACTGGAGTGCTGACAGCCTCTGAGCCATCTGTAATTTGGCAACAGGTGTAGAGGCTAAGATGGATCAGAGTAAAGGTCAGGGATGTGAAAAGTCAGTGGAAACGTAGCACTTGATTAGTGACCGTTCACACAGGGTGGCAGCTGCATTCAGCTGTAATAAACTTAAAATGATGCTTAATTTGGTCTGTTTTACAGCCCACAAAAAATACAAGAATGCTGACTTTAAAAAAAAAAAAATCTGTCAGTTCTTATAGCTTTCTATTTTAAAATGAAAGTGTGTGAGAAATCCTTGTAACTGCAGCCGAATTCCCACGGTAACACACGTTCACATGTCGCGACGCCATCTGACGAGTCAGGTTTAACCTTTTGAGCCATAAAAAAAGGAAAGAGGTCACAGGTCCATGATCTTGACCCACAACAATAGAAGTTGATGACAGATTGAGGACAGATTGAGGACATGTGAGTTACATGCCCTGAGGCGTTGGAGGGAAATTGCAGCTTTTCGTCTGTTTTGTTGTTATTTCTGCGTCTTAATGCTGACGGAATCGCTGTCACAGCCAGTTTTGGTAGCTGACTGTTTTGGGAAATGGAGCCAAAACCAACTAAACTATTTCTATATAGCAAAAAAAAATGAACTCACACATGATTTATGTGAACTTCTAATGAACTCTAGACTCTTTAGCACTCAAGAACTTGTTATCTTGGATCAAAATAAAATGCACCCATGATATATGCACTTTTAGAAGTCTGGTGGCTCTATCAGGCTCTTTCCAAACGTGTTGCAAGTATTGTTCATTCCTCACACGGAGCATCCTACGCAGTGAAACCTGCATTAATCACCCAATTTTTACTCCCTGTTGAGGTAAAAGAAATCAATTGTAACAGTTGCTACCATGCAAAACAAAAGGAGCTGATTTTTATACCCGTAGCAAGGGGTTCAGAAATAGTTCAATACAGCTACATAATGTTAAAGAATGCTTTATGATGAGCTATTATCTTAATTTTAGCTACCGACGTGGTTCTAGTGCAACCAACGAGGTTCACATTTGACAGCCATTGGAGCGATTCAGTGCTGACATTCATGCCCCAGTCAGGATGAATTGTAACATTTTGGAAAACCCTTTCATCTAGTGCTATCATCAGGTTACAATTTGTCCAATACTTTGTTTTATGACCAAATACCTGCAGAAGTAATGACATTCCCAGCAGCCTCATCTGTACTTTGCATTTAGAGCTAATTGGCAAATTCTAGCATGCTAATGCCCTAAACTGAGATGGTTATTGTGCTACTAAAATTAACGTGTTAACATTGTCATTGTGAGCATATTAGCGTTCTTGCATTAGCATTTAGCTTAGACATAGCTGTGCCTATACACAGCCTAGTCATCCCTATGTGCCCAGGGTCCTATGTTCCCTGGTCGCATAAGCATCTGCCTTCGCTGATTTAATTCAGCATTTTGTTAAGGTTAGGGGTTACGGTTAGGGTCAGGGCTAGGGGGTAGTGTTTGGGTCTACATAGGCCTATTTGCTGTGGAATTCAGCACTGAGTATGGAAAAAATAACAGATCCTTTTCTTAAGGGTGTTCCGATGTTCCCTGGTTACATACGGGGAACATAGGACTCAGGGAACATAGGTACGATCGCCAAGCTAGCATGCCGTAGTTTTGTTGAGTTCTCTATAGGTTAATATGTTGTTTTATTCTCCTATTGAAGCTGCTTTTCTTTGTTGAATGTGCACTTGAATGAGGTCAAATGGACCTTGAATGACTGCAGGGACACTCGTTTGTACTGTTTTGTATTAAAACTGTAATGTTTTAATACTAAAAGAAGCAGAGGACGTCAGCATGTTGAAGCGCAGTAGAGTTTAATGTTAAAGCGAGATTTTTTACAATAACAATGTGACACTGCTAAAGTAGATGTCTGTATTGCATGCACCCGACTGCAGCTCCCCTCAGCGCGTTAGAGAAGAGCTGGTGAACAGCAGCTAGAGAGTCAGACATTTCCCTCAGGAGTCTGCAGAGACCACAAACAGAGCTCAAGAAAGAGTGAGTATTGGACTTACATTCACCAAATGCCCAGAAACACAACCCTGAATGATGAATGATTTTACTCTAATAATGTAACTGCTGGATGTGTAAATATGCAACTTCACCAGATCAACTTGAAAGGGGATATGTCAGAGTTGTGTTTACAACTTGTTTCTCTGTGTGTGTTAAAGTAACAGCTGGGTGTGGTTTCATTTATAAGCTTTTATGTTCCCTCCACTATTATATCACAAAGTGTGACCTGGCAGGTTGAAGCAGCAGCAGCAGCAGGTGCCCTCACTCTATAACAAGCAAACACTGGCCATGCGCAGACTAATCTTTGAACCCTGAGCAAACTGACAACAGCAGAGTATGACCGAGACATCCACACACTGTGTGTGTGTATAACAGCGGAGCGGAGCAGCCCACCCTGCAAATATTTACCCTGGGTCCAAGTCGGTGCAGAGGGCATCTGGCAAGGAGCGAACAAGTGTTTCTCAAACTCATTCCAGCAGACACGATGTAGTGCATGTCTGTGAACTGACATTACTACACAGGACCATATTAGAGGACAGATGAAGCATTTAACTGTGACAGGCGATATCAGGTGTTATCATGAGAATTGAGCTGCTGTGCAAAGGTAACCAGGCACGTTGTAGGCACAGGAAACGAGCAGGAGTGTAAACTATCACTAAAAACTGTGAGAACGCTATGAGCACACACACAAGGATGAACAAAGACAATCTGGCAGAGGAACACGGGAAATAAGGGAGTATGTAAGTGGGGTTAACTGATCACCAAACTGTTGAGTCACAGGTAAAACAGGTGAGTAATGACGGCAGGTGTGGGCAATAGAGGAGGCAGAAGACCCACAAGGGGAGGAACAGAAACAACAGGAAAGATTATTTAACAACAAAACCAGACAAAATAATAAGCACAAAAATCAAGATGTTACATTTTCAATAATTCATAAATTAACATTCCCCTCTTATTTCTTGTCAGTTTACATTCATTCATTCATTCATCTTCAACCGCTTATCCCGGGGTCGCGGGGGGTGCTGGAGCCGATCCCAGCTGACATTGGCCGTGAGGCGGGGTAAGCCCTGGACAGGACGCCAGTCTATCACAGGGCACATAGAGACGAACAGAGACAGACAACCATTCACACCTAAGGGCAATTTTAGAGTCGCCAATTAACCTAACACATGCATGTCTTTGGACTGTGGGAGGAAACCGGAGAACCCAGAGAAAACCCATGCATACACGGGGAGAACATGCAAACTCCACACAGAAAGGCCCAGGCCGGGATGCGAACCTGGAACCTTCTTGCTGTGAGGCGACAGTGCTAACCACTACAATCCTAACATATTTTTTTATTTGTTTTATTACTTATCTCTTCATGCAATTTACTGTGAAAAGGATACATTGCTGATTTAAAACCAGATTTTGTGATTTTGAAACACAGGACTTGCACCCGGGGGCTGGTGTTAGTGTCCCGGAAGTGCTGACATTTTTTCTGATCCTGACCAAGTCGTTTGGATGCCTAACCCTCGCCAACGGTCACCTTTTTGTTGTGTCAATTAACCAGCGCGGTCCACTTGGCTGCCGTTCATGTTGTTAAATGGACAAACTTGTTGATGAGAATACGTTGATTGGGCACATTGAAGCTGTTCTGGAGGCTTGTAATGGCCCAACACCTTCCTTTCTGAAACTTTAATAGCTATCACTCTTAGATGACTCTGGAGATCAAATATCTTCCTAAATGTTGAACAGGTCTTCAGCTTAAGATGAAGTTATACGGAGAACTACTGACACCTGTCCCAACTGTGCCGTCACAGTACAATGACACAGCGAGTCAAGCTCTCCTGCTGGAGTTGGTGTTGCTATGAAGGGAGTTTTGAGCTTTTTTAAGCGTAAACTCGATTTGTGTCATATCATGGCATGCTTCAGAATGAGCTCAGTCAGTAGTCTATCACGCTGGCAGCTGCAGGAAAGCAAACAGAGAAAACGAGGACAAGAGGGGAAAGAGATAGAAAAATCCTGACAGACTGCCAGAACAGAGAGAAGTAACATAATCATTCACAGAGCATAAAGGTGACCTGAAAATTGAGTGCCGAAACTTACTCATATGACCGTGGCGACGACATGCCCTAAATTTCTCTCTGCTTTAAGTGCAAGTACAAATGATTATTAATGCATTATTCACAAAACAGAGCGTTCTCCCCCAATTTTCTCCACTCATGTACGTCCTCTCCCTTTGATGATATAACCAAAGTAAGAGGGAAGAAAAGCGAAGGAGTGCAGAAACGGAGGAGTTCAGAGGAGGGTTTTTCTCTGGGGAACACAGAACTCTCATCCCAAAGGGAACCTGCACTCCTCTGAAACAGTCTGAATCTTCCTGCAGACCAAACAGCAGCATTTACATATCAGTCATATATCCTCTCTGCCATGACTGCAACACACACACACACACACACACACACACACACACACACACACACACACACACACACACACACACACACACATACACATACACATACACACACACACACACACACACACACACACACACACACACACACACACACACACACACACACACACACACACACACACACACACACACACACACACACACACACACACACACACACACACACACACACACACACACACACACACACACACACACACACACACACACACACACACCAAGTGCCAAAACGCCAGTTGGACATGCTTCCTCCGGCTGGCTTTTCATCAAACAGGTATAGATGTGGGGTATCCCTGTACATATTGCTTCCTTCTTTATCAATAATAAAGTAATTTAGGATTTACATGAAGGCACATATCTGAAAAATGTTAAAGGCAATCTGAAATACGACCGTAGAGAATAACCTCAGAATCACCCAGGGATTTCTTTGAACTCAAGGATCCAGATATGGCAGCAGCAACAATTGGATGAGCACGCTACGGGGAAGATGAAAGGCAGTCAAAGTTGTAGACGTAATAAGTGGGCTGAGGCCTTTCATGATTCATACTGAGGCTTCATCTTACCGTTCAGTCAAGCTATGATCCCAAATGTTGAATAGGCTTATATGCGTCTCAGGATTCTTTGTTAAGCTTAGCAGTGGATGATGCCGAACCAATTAACGTCCTCCTCACTGTTCTGAATGGGTACGTCGAGTGATTTAAAAAAAGAAGAAATTATGATGTAAAACACATGCATCTGACACAGAGCTGCAATTAATTCAGTTTCCCCATTGACTCTTAGGCCCAGATTACATGTACACGGTTATTTCTAAAAACAGAGACATTTCCCTGCGTTGTGCCCTTCATTTACACGCAAACGTTTCCTGTAGCTGACGTCACAGTATGCACCAGAACTTGCACCTGTGTTATCGGTGCGACCTATTGTTTTTTCATTTGGCTGTGGTGATCATGGATCATTGGCTAACGTGGGCTTGAGCTTCTCTATACAAAAAACAGAGATGCGAAATGTTCGTTTATGAAACACGTGTAAACGTAGCATTATGTACGCTAACAGATAATGTATCTCTTTACAAATGTTTCCTGTTAAACCCACAGACTGTATAAAAGTGAGGTCACCCACTGGTTTGTGGGCGATCACTTTGAAGGCCTTGAGTTTGGTGTTTTGCCTGTTGTGATCTTGTTTTTTTGGAGCTTTGGAGGAACGAGAGATGGATCTGACAGAGAATCCGAGGACAACACCGCCATGTTCAAGTCATACTCTATCGAAGAAGACTTGAAACTAGAGACCATAAACTCACCAGGAAAATGTCTACAGAAGTAATCCCTAAAGTGAGACGTAGGGTCGTTTTCTCATTGACTTCTATACAATTTTACCTTTTTTCTTTTTGCAACCAGTGGAGCCGCCCTCTGCTGGCCATTAGAAATAATGTGTGTTTAAGGCACAGGTTGGTTAAACTGTCACTAATGTCAGATCCTTCACTCATTTACTCACCGATTCTTCCTGGTTTTACATGATACTAGCTTTTTTGTCGTTTCAGGCACAGCCACATCCACCTGCCCTCTGAAAACCTCTTTCCCACCAGTTTCCCCACCTGACCAGCTCCTCCCACTCACTCACCTGCTTCACATTTCCTTGATTACCTCAGATGCCAAATTGTCTTTTTGCACTATGCTAAACCAGGGCTTCCTAAACTTAAGAATGTATCGACCCAATTTGAAATCTGAAAGTCTTCTGCAGTCCACTCAAAACCTTTGATCACAACTCTGATCAACACACAAGACCAAGATATATTTCCTGATATATTCCTTATTTCGTAAACAGAACAGTTTGTAAACTGTTTGTAAAGCAACACAGGTCACCCACTGATGACACACCTCATTCTAACCCTTGTCAAGCATCAGCTGCTGGATGACGAGCAGATTATTAGAGTCAGGTGTGTCTGAGTAGGGACAAACCTAAAGCGTGCAGGGCAATAGCTCTCCAGGAGCAGGGTTGGACAGAGATAGCCTGGCTCTGTTAAAACAAAAATATAGTCCTTCATGTAACCACTCGTAAAATCTTTGTTGTTTTTACTTCACGTTTTTTGTATAAATCAAACAAACAAACAGATATGACATGATAATTAGTGAACCTTAACTTTGGACAGAACCAAGCTAATCTTAATATTTACAGTACAGGCATGAGATTCAATCATTAATAATAATAATAATTAATTCTAATCTAACTCTCCCACAAATCCCACAACTTGCGCTGTAAAGAAGTTCAAATCTAATCTAATAAAAGAAGAGAATGAATGTAGAATAACTTCCTGTCACACCAAACCTTTTCTTATTTCTTATTATATATTACTTTTTTCATGATCACTGTACACTGATCACATATTTTCTCGCCTTTCTCTCCAAATCAGATCCATCTAAAGTTACATGATGGCCTTGTAGCTGGCTCATGTTGCTCTGGAGTGTGCATATGCCCAGTGAGGGGGATGTCAGCAATAAATAGATTAAAGTGTGTAATGGCCCAATAACCATCCCTGCACTGCTCCACCATGCACGGGTGATTCACTTAACAAAAAAACTAAAGAAAAAACCAAGAAGGCTGCAGCTGTTGGGGCTGACCTAAGTTCAGATTTTTCGTTGAGTAACAAACTGGAGGTGAGTGTGTATGTGTGTGTGTGTGTATGTGTGTGTGTGTGTGTGACAAAACATTGTTTATGGAAATACCTATTCAAATGTAGGCATGAGTGTAAATGTGTGCATGAGTACAAACCTGTGTGCACTAAATAGATGTGTGTGTGTGTGTGTGCCAAGGTGTGTATTTGTACTAAGTGTGCATGTGTCTTAATAGGAAGCAGTCACAGGGCTGCTGACGGCTCCATAAAGGAGCCTTTGAATGGCTTGGCCCGGGTAAATTCATAGCAGATGTGAGGGAAAGAATATCCACCCAGGTTGAGTGGCCCTTCACTGGGAAGGCGACAGGAGTCCAATCCAGGGGAGGCAGACGGACGGCAGACAGGAGCCAAGACACACACACACACACACACACACACACACACACACACACTGATTGGGTAAACTCCAATCAGCCAGGAGGGAACTCTGCACGGCACTAACCCGGAGACAGGAGTTTTTCTTTGAGCCACTCTGGCTTTTAAATTGAAAATAATTCTCCCTTTTATTTCTGAAAGAATAACTTCCCTGTGTTGGGCTGTGGGCATTCTTTCCATTCAAGTGTACAGTTCAGGCCAGGTGTGTGCTTCGGGGATGGCCTCCACACGCTGGATCATGCCTCCCGGTTCCCTCTGGACCCACAGAGTCTGGAGTGCTCCGAGGCCAGGCTGTATGCCACCTTTCCTGGCTCCGACTGACGCCAGAGGAGGGCTGAGGAGAGACTGGCGCCTCTCCGCCAATTAACATCCTCTCACACTGAGAGCACGACCAGGTAACACATGATAGGCCAAACTCAATGAGCCCGGCGGACAGTCAGGTGGGGTTAGACTCATTAAGTTATCCATGCGCTGGATATCTGTCAGTGATACTACCCGAGGCAAGTGGTTGTTTTTATTCCAAAGGGTGAGAGTCAAAGGTGGCGTTAGTTTAGCACAAAGACTAAAACGGGGGGTAGCTTGGGGTAACGGGGGGTAACAAAATCTACCAATCAGCATCTGTAAAGCTCACTGACTCAACACGTATAATCAGTTCAAAATGTGACAGTGTTGACCAGCATATACCTCCCTGTGAAACCAAAATTTATTGTTTTTACTTTTGGGTTTTGGACAGATTAAGCACACGTTAATTAGCAAGATTTATTACTTACATATAACTAGATGTTTTCCGTCTTTCTGCTAAGCTAACTTCTGTAGCTTCATGTTTACCGTGCAGACGCGACAGAAGTGTCAATTTGAATAAACTCTTTTTCAGCAAAAAAGTGGAAAAGTAAATTTAGTAAACCACAGCTTGTTGTTTTACACTTACACTGTACCTTTGGACAGACCCAAGCTAGGTGTTTCTCTTTTTTCATTTGCTAAGCTAAGCTAAGCTAAGTTAATCAGCTGCAGGCTGTAGCTTCATATTTACTGTACATGTATGAGAGAGGTGTCAGTCGTGTGAATAAGTGTATTTCCCAAAATGTCAAACCTTTCCTTTGAGCACTGAAAGCTCAGCCAAAAGGCAAGGGGCCCTGGGTGTGTGATGACTAATCGTTACAATATCTAGAAACTATGTAAATAAAGTGTAGAACACGAAGAACATGTAGAAATCTGCATTTGCATTTTTAACTTGACAAATGTGTAAAAGTTCTCTGCTCTAGCTGTCAACTTAATTAAGTAGTCTGGGACGTTTATCATTTGTCGGGGCGCTGAAGCTCATTCACACACTTTCTGCCTCCTGAAGGCAATTACAACTGAAAGATGGAAGGTTTAGCTTTATTACCTTTTTTGCTATAAACAAGATGTACGTACAATGAGCTTTTTTTAGTTTAAAGTGATGAGGGAATCCATGTGCCAGCTCATAAATGAGGCCCCAGCACTTTGTATCTGGAGGCGATTGGTAAACACAACATGAGCTCAGTAGTCTCACTCGTAAACTGCTTTACCGACTATGACCACAATGCAAAAGCTGCAGCAGTGTCGGGAAAGACAAATCTCAGAATCATGAAAACGAGATGGATAGATGTCCTCTAGCTCTGCTGCACGCGTAAGTTGTAAGGGTCCAAACTGGTTGGCAGAGGTGAACTTGCATGCAAGGGTGATCTGGAGAGTAAGCAGATTTTTCTGTAAGCAATATATCCTCCTCTGTGTGTGGGGGCACTTTGTCTGTAATTCAGGCTGTTCCATCTGACTGCAACTGAAAACAAACAGCGAGAAGGGAAATTTCACACTCTGAGCACCTCCTGAGCGGATGAATTACTCTATATCTCCTGTCTGCATCTTTTCTCCTACATGTCTCTGCAGTTGTTTGTCTGCCTTTTTTTTCCTGCCATCTGCCTCTTCTTCCCTAGTTTGGCTTTTCTGTCTTCATTCTACGCTCAGATGAAGCGCAGGCGATAGACAAAGCTTTGGGGGGTTGGCTGGTGGGCATGGCTCTCCCTTTTAATTAAAACTTCACCCCCCAAATAAATGTAGCTGAGTATCACACCCACTCATATCGCCCTATGAAAAGAGCCCGCCGGGGCCAGATGTTTGCCTTAGTGAGGATAAATATCTAAGTGGCAGCTTTCTCTGTAAGGGAATCTGCTCCCTCTGTCGTTTTGTCGGATTAGCTGGGGTAGGGAAAACATGGGGATCGTATTCCGTGCGTTTCCCACTCTCTGGCTGTTCAGCATAAACACCACGGGTTCTTGGCCTCCCTCACATCCGCCTCCTCAGCTCCTCCGCCACTCGCCTCAGCCCCTGGGGTTCCAGCGCAGGGTTTGTTTTAGTAGCATAGCCCCCAGAAGAGTGTTTGGTTGTGTTGTGTGTCACACTGGGGTGAGTGTTTGATTATGTTGAGTGTTACACGGTGCGGGTGTGCATGAGCAGAAAAGGCGGGGGACGCTAATCCCTCTCCGCTTTGTCCTCTGCTGCACAGCTTTAGTCTTTGCAGGACACTTCACACTGGAGCTGCGGAGGAATTCATGTAGCTGCTGCTGAGAGAGGGGCCTGTGGGATGTGAGGATGTCGTAGTTATGAAGACACATACAAATTAACAAGAAAGAAAGGCGACTTGCACATACACAAGCAGAGATAAAGGATGAATCAAGGACACCTCAGTGTGCTCAAACTGTTTTCAGTCATATTTCTGGCTTGGTCTGCATCGTACCGGTGTATAACGATATGCACGCGATATGACGACGCGGCTCCACTTCTTCCCACTGTATAAAAGCGAAGGCAAAATATCCCTGATACAGGCGCTGCCATGTTGTAATTTAGCCACCTGAGTCTGCGCAGTAGTGATCCAGCGACAGAGTCACGTCATTTAATGCTGCTTTCACATGCTATGGAAAAGATGGTCCTTTCCATTTGTGAACTGGAAATTACCAGTACGTTGTGCTCTAGTGCTTTTGTTGCCGTGGTGAAATGAAACACGGCGCACACACCTCCCCTTGAATGCTAGCTAGCATTTACAAGCAGCAGAAAACATTTAATAGCGTGCAATGCTTATCATTCACGATTCTTGCGTTGCGCTCCGCCATGGTGAAAAGGTCAAAGGTTATCTCATCTCGGCAACTCATGTATCAAAATATTCTATGAGCTCCTCAGTGGCAATGACCACATGAGGGCTTTTGGTATTTACCATATTTTCTATAGGACGTGAAGGATCCAAAAGGCCCGTCCATTCAGCCACCTGGCCAATCGTGAGTCGATCACAGCTGCCAGTCGTAACGCTTCACCCTGTTTTTATAGCATCAAATTACTAATTAAAACAAAACTTTCAAACATCAACAAATGCACAATATACCCCTGTTTGCTAAAATCTACAGTGGCCTGCTGTTTAAGGAAATTAGTTGCCCCTCTTTTCAAATGAAACTATATATTTGTTCCACGTTTTTACTTCTTCAGTGGTAACCAATAGGTTATGTACCACAGGCGAGGCAGAGAAGATGGAAAGTATGAAGAGAAGACAGACTTGATTTAGCTAAGTAACAATTACAGAACATCGCCTTAAAATCACCTTTTCCTTCAAATTCAATGTCCAATCTGAAAAATCCCGTGGTGTGTGTGAGAGGGGAGATTTTTTTGGCTAAAATTAACGATGCACATTTTTCTAATGAGTAAGCCCTTTTTTATCCCTGTTAGTCTGTGTTGTGGAAACCAGGCTGGAGCATGAAGCACCTGGCCCAGTTGGGTTCTGGTTTGGGGCTACAGGCCGGCCCCACTAATAGGCACTTGAACCCCCCCCACATCCGCCTAGTACCATGTTCCACTTAATGAGGCTCTCTATCCTGGGCTGTAAACAAGCCCAGATGCAACCCCAAAACACACACAGGAAATGTCTCACGACCATAACAACACAAGGATCCTGCCAGCTCATGCATGATGGGGTGTGAACAGGAAGGCTGATCCTTGCAGGTTTTCTCCCTCTCTGCTCAACAAGCAGTTATTATCCTGAGGGAAAGGGCTGCATGTGGTACCGCTGCTCCAGCTCTCGCTCTGCACGCCAAATCCTTACCGGCCGCCAAGATCATCACAGACCGCTGCCTTGCTCCTTTTCCACAGCCTACAGTTACAGTATGTACACAAACCACAGTTTATTCAGCACTGTGTTGGACCTGGCATGTCAGCTCTGACACGCCACAATAGGAACAATGTCTGCTTCCACACAAAGAGTATCTCTCATGCAACAAGGTTTTTATTTTAGTTGTAGGGGGGCCGAGACCTTGACAAAAGGTCCAGTGTTAGAGTGAGTGTGGCCCCAGCTGGTTCCCTTTACTACACAGACTGGCTAATGTACAGTGATCAGCCTGAGTCAACAGTCCTGGCCGGAAAAAGGGCTTAATTGATGATAGGAAAACTTTGAGCCAAATGTGTTTGAACTTCCCCCGAAAATGTCCCTTTGGATTTTATGTCTCATTTTGTTCACAAAATACAAACAACCCTGGACAACCTCATACTTACTGTGCAAAAAGTACAAATGCGAGTTAATTAACATGCTCATTTGGAGAAACCAAGAGCAGAAAGCAGGACCGAAGAACCATTTCCACGGGTGATATGATGAGGACACCCCCCCAAACTCCATTCACACACACACACACACACACACACACACACACACACACACACACACACACACACACACACACACACACACACACACACACACACACACACACACACACACACACACACACACACACACACACACACACACACACACACACACACACACAGCTTCTCCCTAATTAGCCAATTACCTCCCTCCATACAAACCTTTGAGCTGGTTCACAAAGAACTTTTATACCTTTAGACAGTCTGGTCGAGTAAAATACCTCCTGTGTTTGAGGCTGCTTCACGGGTCCCGCTCACTTTTAAGAGAATAGTTCAACATTTGGACAAATTCTCCAGATGACTAGATTGATACGACTCTCATGTCTGACCGTTAGTTAAGCATGATCTGGTCTTATGTGTGACAGGAAATTATTCTTCATATGTTTCCTTTTTGTATTAGATTCAGAAGAAGTTGACGTTGGTCGGCTCTGCTTTTGAAAAAAGCTCCTTATCAAAGATAGATAGTTTTAAAGCAAGTTTGATATTTTAAAAGTGAATTTGCTTTTCTTCAGTTAGATTAGAAGATTGTTACCACTCATGTCTGTTTAGAAAACATTAAACTACTACCTGCAGCCGATTAGCTTAGGTCATTAACATATCTGGGATTTCTTTTAAACATACAAAAACTGAAAACACACAACACCTATGAAACCATTTTGTTGGTTTTGTACCTTTAGTCTGACACATACTGTAGACATACAGTATATCCCTTTCCATATGAACGTGAGAGTTAACGATGCTCTCACACACTGTGTTTTTACTAAGACTTAAAGGCACCTGGCATGCGGACGAGTGATCGTGTTTACTGGTGACTTTCCCTGGATGCTCGTGGTAATTACGAAATTGGTTAGCGTAGATAATGTATGAGTATGTATGAGTTCCAGTTCTGTAGCATGGCAATGTGGGTGGCATTTATAGATGAACTGCGTTTGGCTTCCCTCCATTTCCGACACATTCGCGACTGAAAGTCACCAGTAAACACAATCACTTGTTAAAACCAAAACACAAGCCGTTTCATTTAGCTCAGACTGAAGATACAAAAGCAATAAAATCTTTTTTTTAGCAAAATATTCCTTAAATTAAAAAAGAAATGAAGGCTTTAACAAGGATACCTACGTGTTCTGTTAGGGTAGCTGCCGTCTCTACGGGCAACCTCGACGCATTCGTCACTGTATCCTGAATTATGAATGTGAACTATTTCATCTTAATCTGTGTGAACTAAACCCTGAGCTAGCTTTTGTGAAGTGTGAACTCGCACCACACTGGTATGCGCTGCTAGCTAACCAGCTGTTAGCTGTATAGCTTCATATTTAGTGCACTACAGAGAGCATCAGAAGCCAAGTTTGCAGAGCGCTGCACATCATCTGGAAACTTCATGAATCAAGACAGTCAATAAGAGAAACACAACCAAGTAAAAAAAAAAAAAACTGAAAAAGGGGGATGGTGGTGAACAAACTTCAAAACTCCAAATCAAAAAGTGTGAAATGCAACTGAGAATAGCAGATCCTTACCGAGCCCGGGGCCGGGGTGGGAAGGGAGGGAGGGATCAGTGTGTGTGCGGGGGTGGAGGGGTGTGCCTCCTCTCTCAGAACACAGAGCCGAGGGGTGAGCCTTTGATGGCGGAGCGTGACATGAGCACATTTAGGATGGGGGTGCAGTGGCAGTGTGACACCAGACACACTTGCCAGTAGACCGCAGAGACCCCGGATATGAGCGGTTCTGACCCATTTTGGTACCTGTTGATCGACAATTTGTGCCAAAATCCTGACTCACATCAACGGCCCTGCTTTGGAGCGTTCCACTTGTTTTTTAAAAACTCGACTTAAGAGCTGAAAGACGTTACGTACCCCTAACACTAAAATCGCTATTCTGTGCATCTGCAAACTGGCCCAGATTTGGGTGTTCAATCTACCCTGCAGTTGGCGATGTGTGATGGTTGATGATTAGTTATTCAGTCAGTGCCACAAACAAAAAAGCACTGGGGTTTAAAGATGTTCAGGAGGGCCAGAGCAGGTTTCAGGGCTGAGCTTAGACTCCCACATCCTGTCCTTTCCCACTCCCTCCCTTTAGAGTGTTTCTAAAAGCAGTCCTTGCATGGGTTTGTGTTCTTTGTTGATGCTGTTTTCACATTTTTTCCCCGTCCTTTGTAACTCATGCTCCCTCTCTTTTTTTCTCCGGGGAGAGACTCTTTGGTACAAGAGATTAGAGCGGGTGCTGCCTAGCAACTGAATAAAAATGGCAGCTACAAAAGGGGCGCTCTCACTCTTCAACGTCTGACCTACATAATCCCAAGCCTCTGATCGTGCAACATTACAACATGATGAAAGGCCTGCTGTGATTTAACCCTCAAACAAATACTCGCCATCACTGACCCCCTAGCTCAAAGAGCAATCTCGCCTGCCGCAGAGCACCAAAGGGTGACTTCTGAAATCTTGACGGTGCCTAATTAGAAAGGAAGAAGAGGCTGCGCTCACTATTGGAAATGAGATGAATGTATTTGAGGAGATGGCAGCAGAGTGGCAAAGGAGATTAACAGTGATCACAGCAATGCTGTTGGCTTCAGAGAGCGAGAGCGAGCGGCGGAACCTCCCTCTGTTCACTGATTCATCTCTCCTTCAGCCACAGGCAGACGGAGCGCAGGAATCAGTACAGGGGGATGAGAAAGCTTTACTTCTCTGTCTTCTGCTTATTGATCAAAGGACATGAAAAAACACACTAGAAAAAAAAAAGATACAGCAAAAAAGCTGGAAACTTTTTTCTTTAAACTTCCTCCTCTTGCACTGTGTTCTTTATATCATCTTCCAGGCCTTTATGCTTCTTGGAACCACTTTGTGTCGTAGGACAGCTTTCATTTGCATCCATTTTGACCTTTCTGCACCTTTGCCCGCACATTACATTAACTTGGTTGAAAAAACTAAAAACTTTTGTTCAAAGTTATTTATAATAAATGCATTCAGTCACTGTAGGAGCTAGATCTAGATGGCACCAAAGATTGTAAGTGCATCTTTTCCAAATAAACAACTAAGAAAGTTGATAGTATGAGGTGTCCAGACATCTAACTGAAACGGAAGGTGTCCGTCTGTCGGTCCTTCGATTATCTCGAGAACCGTTCATCTGATAAACTTTTCACTTGGCGGGTGTATTTCTGAGGACCCATGGAAGTGCAGTGTCAAATGCAAGCTCTTGAGATCTGTGGGACATTTGTATTAGTAGTGCGTTATGTACACACTGTGTAGTAAAGTACAGTACAGTACAGAGCTAGGTACAGCTCGCTCTCCGCCGCTTTGCTTCTTGAACAGATGAAGAGAGAGAGAGACCGGAGATTTCAAGAATCAGTGATGTAACTTTCCATCAACATTTATTCCCATAAATAGTCTGGTCCCAAACAGATAGCTGTTAGCAAATGACGTGTGAAGTTGTTTTGAAGAGTTTTTTTTTTTTTTAACTTTCTGCTCTTGGTCTAAATTGTTTCTATTTTGCATAAAAGTTCTCTCTACATTATCATTATTTAAACATTTTGAGTGAAAACTTTTCACAAACTTTTTAATTTAATCTACCTACTTTATAATGGCACCACCACCATCTGAGAAATATAATTTCTGATCAGTTGAAATATTTTTTCTTACACATTTTAATTGTTAATTTCCACAATGAGGCTAATGTTACCGTCTGTGTTTTCCAAGGATAGAGGGTGTCATTACCGTACGGACGGTAAAGCCCTTTAATAGTGATCTGTGATTTTGGTGCTTCATGAATAAAATTGTCTTGATTTGAGTTCATTCAAGTTGAAATCATGTTTTGGGTGAATGTTTAATTTAAAAGTTCAATCTGATTAAAATTCAATAGCACTTTCCTTCCAGTGGTATTCATGTCTTCACTCCCTTTTAGATTGAGATGAAAGGATGAAGTCTGGAAATCGAGACTGAATGTTACGTCCTTCAGGTCAGATGAAGTGCAGTTACAACTTGGACTAAATCCACACTGCAGAAAATCTACATGTTAACTGCTCAGAATGTCAAATATTGAGTAAGGATATTGAGTAAGGATATTGGGGCGGCAGTAGCTCAGTCCATAGGTGGGTCCCTTGGCTGGGAACCGTAGGGTCACTGGTTCAAGTCCCTGTGTGGACCATGTATGGAGCGTGAACTGGTGGCTGGAGAGGTGCCAGTTCATCTCCTGGGCACTGCCGAGGTGCTGTTGAGCAAGGCCCCTCGCTCTAACATATCTCCTTGATTGCATGTATATACAGTAGGTCCTGTCTGTGCATGTGTGTATTTCGGGCCTGTGTGTGTAACATGATTAATAATAAGAGTGAAAAAATTCAATTTCTCCGTTGCGGGATAAATAAAGTAATTCTTCTTCTTCTCTTTCTTCAATCTTTAAAAGTAAATGACAAAAATCTGCTAGTGAGGTGAAATTATTTCACCTGTTTCTAAAGAAATTATATCTGGGATTAAGGGTGATTTTCTTGATATTTGTGCAGAACAAATGTCTCATTTACCAGTCATGTTTCGAGATAGTGACACTCATTTCTAGAAAACACCGGTGACAGTTTGAATGATCTCAATCCAAGAAGAAAAATCAAACCGGAAAGAAGGATAATGCAGAATATGAAAGGGACTTTGATTAATCTAATAAACCTCTGCTGTGTCGCTGTTGATTAGATAACACGTTATTTTGATAGTAAAAACCTTAGAGTATTTCTTCCTCCGCAGTGTTTCAGAAATTCCAAGACACTGAACAACACACACACACACAATCCTCTGTGCTCTGAAGCAGCCTTTTAATCTCTCCGCCTGTGTGCTTTCATTTCAGTGACGTGATAGATGCTGCAGAAAAATCTCAGCTGCTGTATCTCTTCAGACACTTGAAACTGTATCCTCATTTTAACAAAAAAGTCACTGCGGAAGCCAAATTCACAAACTCGCTTTTTACCCCTGGAGTGAATTCTTCTCAGAGGTCATAGTGTAAATGTTTATGTCTGCGTGATGATGTGAGTCAGCATGCGTCTGTGCAATTGTGTGTGTGATTTTGTGTTTGTGGCGAGGCGGCAGGGACGGCGTACTTGTGTGTCTGATTGGAGTCCGGTTGCGAGGAGTGGTGAGCTGTGTGAACTCTGGTGCTCTCTGACTGCCGCATTTTCATGGAAAGCATCTCTTTGGGGGCCTGCAGGTTTTCAATACGCTCATTTACACATCAAAACAGCACAGGAAAGGGATAGTGCTCAAGGGGGGTGAGGGACTGCAGAACGAGGGAGGGCAGGGTAATGAAGGATGCTTTATTTTCTCTTTTTTCCCCTCAGGGGTGGGCAGGGGTTTAAGTCTATGAGGGAGGCGCATTGATGCCATAATGATCGCCTCTAATCAGACCCATGACCAGATGGAGGGATTTCTCCTCAGCAGACAAAAACATGGCGTCAGCAGCTAAAGTGGGAAAGGTGTTTTTACGTCTGTATAAAAAAACAAATGTACAAATCCTGCTTAAACAGACCTGTTCTGTGTTCCCTTAGAACAAATAAATACACTGTTAGGCTCGAATTCAACACAATGAAATATTCCTGAGAAACTTATAAGGAAAAGTGTTGCCTTTTCTGGGAGTAGTCTAATTTCTGGCCCAGACAACCTTGCTGCTCAGTGTGACTGACACTATTTAACCTCCTGAGCCAGAAGAGAAGAAAAACAGCGCAGAGGCTCAGCCAAACTAAATCTTGAGAAGCGAGAACGAACTCCTGAAATTAGACATAACTGGAAGTTGGGGTGGGGTCTTCTTGACAACAACCTTGGTATTGATTGGCTGCTGCTGCTCCAGCACTGCAGACGTCAGGTATGTGTGTGTGTGTGTGTGTGTGTGTGTGAAGGGAAGGTGTTCCCGGCAGCCACATCTCTGGCGCCAAAGGAACCACAGCTCAAACAAACTCTGTTTTTGGAACCAACCTTTCTTTCTTGCCTCTATCTGAAGCACTGTGCTCCACTGTGATTCCTTTCCTCTGCGAAAGAGAGAAGCTAAAAATAGCTGTCAGTGCCCTGGAAATGTAGCGATAGAATTCATATTTGTGGAAAAAGAAACAGAACCGAGACGTCCTGTTGCTGTTATAACAAGTCATTTCTGTTGACCTTTTTGATTTTTTAAAAACCTGTCTTAGTCAGATTCAGCGATATGTGGAAAAAGGGCAAGAAAATGAAAAAAAAAAAAAGAAATGCTGAGGAGGGAAAAAGGTTAAAACAAAGCTTTGCTGCAGGAGACAAACTTGCCCTGTGCTATCCCCGTGTCCTTAACCCTCTGCAGCTGCCTCCTTCCTATCTAATCAGTGCAGTTCAGCGCAGGTGGGACAAGCTGGTTTGTGTCTCACACAGCAAGTGTTTGGCCTCTCTGGGTCATGTCACTGGAGTGTAAACCGGGGAGGAAGCACGCGCCCCCGTTCAGGCACCCATGAACTGGAACATGCGGCTGAAACACCACCAGGCGAGTCTCTGGCTGCGAGCGGGCTCCAAGCAAAACAAGCCCTTTTTTTTAAATAGTTAAATGTGATCCACACTGTGTCAAGAGTCCAGGACCCGCAACGCTCGCCAGCCAAGACACGGACAAAATCTACAATGGCTGGGTAATGAAAACCAAAAAAAAGGGGGGAGGATGCTGGTAGTTAATCCACATCTTGCTCTGCAGAAGGAAGGAAAAGGTAATTTAAGTTAACTCAGGCGCTGCACAGAGTGGACGTGTGGACGTCTTTAGGACTAATGTGCTCTTACATGAATCTTATTCTGCTGGAATGCAAACGCTGGAAAAACAAAACAACTTTTAACCTCCGGAGATGTCAGCGAGCACACGCCTGCTTCACAGTGCTGAGGTTCCAGTAATGTAATGAAAACAAGCTCCTGGTCATCACATTTTTTTCCATGCTATCACTCCCATGTGCTGCTGCTGCTGCTGGTGACACAGCACACAATTACACAGACATAATAATCAATCCCACTGCTGTCAAACACTATAATTTCCACTGTGTTTTGCTGTGAAATGACTCTGTGCTGTGCGTGGTTGTAATTTACGTTGGCACCTAAATTGTTAAAGGTCCCGTAATGTAAAAGCTATTTGTTTTCACTTTTTTTATTGACCATGTGAGAACACGGTGGCTCTTGTGAGTTATAAAATGGACTTTATTACTGAAATGTTAGTTGCAAGACTCAACCTAGGGTATTTGTTCAAGGGAAATAATGTTAAGCACACTTTTTTCCCTGATTATGTATATCTGATGCTAGTTGCATTGTTACCTTAGCCAGAAAAATGGGCTTTCAGTACATCAGTTTGGGAATTTGGATCTTTAATATAGCGGAATTCCCTTAATTTGTACCAGAAACACAGCTTCCAAGAGTCCAAAACCACATATAAACTTGAATATTAAATGAATAATCCATCTACTCAGTGAACGACCACAGTTGAGTGCCTGTGCTAAACTTAAATCTGTCAGTGAAACCATGCAATAAGGCTGAAATCCACTTCAGATTCGTCCTCTCAGATCAAAGTGTGTTTGCACAGGGATCAAAAAGAGCAGCGAGAGGGCAACAACAATGATTTTGTGGAAGGATTAAAACAGCCATTAATTAAATATATTCCTCCGCTCCTGCATTTTTTAAGGCGGTGATGCAAACATTAAAACTTGCCACGGTTTGCCACTCTATTCATCAGTGATTCTCTTTGAGGATTATTGTTGGGGACGCCTCTGGGGTGTGGAGCATGCACTTGGAAGACAACACATTTGGCGGGGAGCCCCGTTATGTTAAAAAAAAGGGAAGAAGTATGAATCCCTGGAGAAGAACTGCAGGAAAATCCAGAAAACAAGACTGTAACGAGCAATCATTTGTGACTATTAAATATGAAACAGTTTAACGGTTAAAACGGTTAGACATGCATTATATGCTACTGTGAGATGGCTACAAACAACAACACAAAGTTAAACATGAATTCCACAAATTTATTTTCCTCCAAAAGGCCAGAACCAGAGCTCTTATAAAAGGCACTTCATTTCCCTTTACCTTTTAATAAATGCATCTAAACAACAAATCTGATAGGAGCCAACTTTAAATTAAATATATTTACAATAAATAGAACATTTATACAGATTTATACAGTTTATCATGCCACTTTCAGGGAGGAGAGTATTTCCCAAGATACCTCCCATGAGTCTTTTTTTTCCTTTGAATCACTGGGCATGTCAACTGCACAGAACACTATGAAACAGAAAAATATGGGTAACAATACTGAACATTTCCCTTTATGCAATGAATACTGTTTATAGATAGTTTCTCATGGTGATGCCTGTACCTGTGCAGCGACAGTTCAACTCAACCCCTCATCTTCTCACAAAGTCTTTAGCAGCTCCTTATTCAGGGCATAGGTATGTGTGTGTGTTTGTGAGTGTATGTGGTTGCATTTGGCAGTGTGTGCGCGCGTGTGTGTGTGTGTGTGTCATGCTCCCTCTCAGACGTGTGTGGGGTTGTCTGAGTGCAGGTCAGTCTTGGCCATGTGCAGAACCACAGCAGGAGATTTGTAGTGGCAGTGCGTGCTGCCACAGCTGACGCCGCTGCACGGTTTTCTACTTCTAGTCCTGTCTGTCAGCTTCCGGCTGCACAGGCCCTGCCAGGTCTGCAGGGTCTTAGAGCTCCACACCCACACGCCGCTGGTGATGCCGACCACCAGCGACATGAAGATCTTCAGCATGAATACGGCCACCGTGGGCACGGACGCCTGCAGTGAGCAGTCGCTGCTGAGCCCGTTGAACGACCCGCACTTCATCTGCAGCCCCCTCAGCTTCCAGTAGTCCATGTTTAGTCTCTCATAGAAGTAGCAGACTATGACGCAGGTGGCCGGCACCGTGTAGAGGATGGAGTAGATGCCGATTTTCACCATGAGCTTCTCTAGCTTCTCCGTGTTGGTGCCCTCCGTCTTCATCACTTTGCGGATGTGGAAGAGAGCCACGAAGCCTGTGAGGATGAAGGAGGTGCCGATGATCAGGTAGCAGGACAGAGGGATGAGGACGAAGCCCGTGAGCGCCCCGGAGTCCATGCTGCCAACGTAGCACAGCCCCGTCAGCTCATCTCCGGCCACCTTCCTCATCGTGAGGATGATGATGGTCTTCAGAGCAGGGATGCCCCACGCAGCCATGTGGAAGTAGTTGCTGTGGGCTTCGATAGCCTCGTGGCCCCACTTCTTCCCTGCGGCCAGGAACCAGGTGAGGGTGAGGATGACCCACCAGATAGAAGAGGCCATGCCAAAGTAGTAGAGGATGAGGAAGACGATGGTGCAGCCTGTCGACTCCAGCCCTTCCTGGATGATGTACAGTTCTCCGTTCTCCCGGTCGCAGGCGATGTTCTCAGCCCCGGCCACCGAGCGGATGATGAAGGCCACGGAGTAGACGTTGTAACACATGGAGAGGAAGATGATGGGGCGCTCGGGATACTGGAAGCGGTGAGGCTCCAGGAGGAAGGTGAGGACGGTGAAGGCGGTGGAGACGAAGCAGAGGATGGACCACACCGTCATCCAAATGAAGGCAAAGTCCTTGTCCTGCCTGGACCAGAAGACGTCCACAGCAGGGGAGCAGCGCGGGGCACACGACTGACTCTTGTCCACAAACTGGAACTTGTCCGGGTTCTCACAGGACCCCATGCTGCCCGGAGAGCGACTGGTGCCGGTGCCTGGCTGCCTGGGGCGAGGGGGCACCGGAAGCATGCCTTCGCCTTTCTTGACCTCAGTCCTGGTTTCGTTTTCGGGGGCCTCCATGCACAGGGCGTTGGGGTCGTTTCTGGTGGGCAGCTTGGAGCAGTCTAGCGAGTCCGGCCAGGTGTAGCTGAACTTCTTCATGATGGGGGCACACCTCTCCCTGGCCTGCTCACACATGGGTCTGCAGGCGGGGATGGAGGTGGACACTTTGTCCGTGCACATGGGGGCGTAGAGGGAGCAGAGGAAGAAGCGGAGGTGCACATCACAGCCATAAGCCACCAGAGGGGCAAACTCGTTCAGCTTGATGGCAGCCTCCTTCTGGTCGTCGTGGTCCATGAAGTTGGGCATCCGGGTCAGGTTGTAGCCGATCCCCTCGCACATGGGGATCACGATGGGCTCGCACTTAGCCGGTCTGCCTCGCTCCAGGTCGTAGGAGCCGATCTCAAAGCTGGAGCCAGAAATCACCAGCAGACACCACAGAAAAATCCCCACCTTCAGCGGACAGCCATCCATGCTCATTTTTTTTTTAGTTTTAAGTCAAAAAAATTGAGCTCTGTCTTTTAAAAATGCGCATGAAAAAGGTCAAAAACACGGGGTCGACTACAGAGAGATCCCCCCCGCTATTTCCCCATGGCGACGGCAGGTCCAAGCGTTGCCTTTTACCGTTAGAAAAACCCTCCAAAAAAGTAGCAAAGTGTCCAGTTAGCTTCTTAAGTGTTGAGTCAAAACGGTAAATCCCACCGACAGTCGAGATAAAGGTCCGTAACTAAGACGTGACAGTCGGAAACTTCGACAAACACAATGGAGGAAAAATCATCAAAATCAAACACTTGAGAGCTGCGTGTAAATCCTCAAAACGACCGTTAGTTACCCGTTAGTAACCGTTGGTGTCAAGCACATATCACAGCGGCCGTTTGTTGCGGGTCCCCCAAATAAAAGGCTCTTTAGCTCTGTCGGCTCTGTCGGCTCTCAGCTCTTCGTCCTCCGCTTTCAGGCTCGACACTGAAGTTTGAGAGCCGCTCAGTGGGACTTCAGTCGGGGGAGAGACAGAGCGGAGGAGGGGGGAGAGGGGGTGGGAGCTCCGTGACGCTCACATTTCAGCCGGCAGCACCACACAAGGAAAATTATCAGACAGATGCTGGAGGATGGTCAAATGCCTCTGACATTCCTGCTTTGCATTCAGACCCTTCATCCTACTAGAAATGACCTAATTTACAGGTTAAAGCATTGAATTATATCATATATCATATCTTTATACTGTTGCATTCTTGACTGCATTATTACCACACACCATGCTCTCATTTTTCAACTGTCTGTATATTATCCAACAGTGTTATTAATCCATCAGTGCAGTATTTCCATTATGTACCTTTCATTTTCTTATATATATATATTTTAATTTACTGCGGTTGTTTGTGGATATAGTGTTTCTGTATTGTGTGTTTTCTCTGTTTTATTATGGCATCTAAGGTTTGCTCCAAACTAAGTTTTATTGTACTTGTGTGCAGTAACAATAAAGTATCTGTCTGTCTGTCTATATCTATCTATCTATCTATCTATCTATCTATCTATCTATCTATCTATCTATCTATCTATCTATCTATCTATCTATCTATCTATCTGACATAAGCCTTTCAATTTGAAAGATTTTGCATACAAACTTAACAAAACAAAACAAAGCAAACACAGAGAGCTTGTAGACATAAACATATTAATTGTGTCAATTAATGACATCAGCTGACAGGAAGTTAACAAGGACTCAGGCGGTTGCTTAGCAAAGGAGTTCTATTGAAAAGGTCTATAAAAGAGAATAAAGCGGTTACAACAACAAACAAACATCTATAACAATATAGTGCTACTTAGACATTGTTGCATCACTGTTAATACTTCAGTGATTTGATTAGTAGCCTACAATACTGCCCTAGTGCAGTAACTATGAAAAAATGAAGGTAAACAAAATGTTTTTTTTGTTTATTATCCCAACAAATGAATATTTGGCACACTGATGATGGGTTGTGGTGTGCTAGTTTGCCATTTAATAATTATTATCTAAATCAATCCTAACTTCCATACTGTCAGGCAAAAAATGTGCAGAAATCCTGTTATTAGTGATTTCTTGTAGGGCAGAATACTCACATGTTTTCTTTGAATGATGAATTACTTTCTGTAGGCTTCATTTTTGCTCAGGTAACATTTTGAATGCAGAAATTCTACTTGTGGTATTTTCACAGTGTGGTATTGCTACTTCCCCCACAACTGCTCTTTTTGCAGAGCGGCCCTTGGCTTTATAGGATTATCATTACTAATATGCACAGTGGGAGCAGATATATTATCAGCTTTCTCTTACGTAAAAGTAGAAATGTAAAAATACAAGTAAATACAAATGCATCCATAATTTCACTTGAGTACAAGCAGGGCCTGATAAATCTGCCAGGAGACCTTGGGGTAAAAATAAGCAGTGGGCCCCAACTCACCCCCTCAAAATGATTAAAGTCCTTCTCCATTTAAAAAAAAAAACTATTTTCTTATGTTTACATCCCCTAAAATGTCTGACCTTGACTGTACTGACTTGTATCTGTGCAAAGTTTGTCACTATATTTCTCAATGAGGGAGTTTTTTTATTTTCTATGTGGGAAAATCATGTTAAATAGGCTAAAATGTGATGATAAGAGAGTCTTTTTTATACCAAACATGTCTGGTGTTGGACTTAAATTGCAAAATTGATCAAAGAACCTGCACCATTTCAGTGTGATATCAACTGAAAACTATTAGTGGAAAACAGAAAGAAGTGTGTACGGCAGAGCAAGAGATGCTGGCAACTGCAAGATGAATGTATACTCAGAGTAAACAAAAGTGTTTGTGTGAGTTAAGAGCTATTAGAGGGAAATTACAAATGTGAGGCAACAACATCCCCTCTGGATCCATAAGACTCTGCCTTTACTGCTCAAACACCAGTGCAGTTATTCTCCAGTATAGTTGCAGAAAAAAAGCCCACTACTCTTGTAAAATGATAGTCCCAGTGGCGTTTTACTGTTGCTGACTCATAATTACTCTGTCACCATTTTCTCCTAATGTTTTCATGCAGTATAATGTGAAACTTTATTGAGCCCTGCAGGTCAGTTTCTCTTCTGTTAAACAAAGCTCTCCTGCAGCTGGTATGAGGTTTCACTGCCTTGCTTAAGGACACTTCAGCATGAGGGCAGATGCTTCAAGGGTGGACCAGCTAAAGGAAGATCTCTTTAAAAAAAACAAAGACACGCAAAAATGAAACCATGAATAGCATGATTTGAGTCAGCATGATGACAAGAGATAAAAAAGTGCACAGAATCAGGCATAACATTCAACAAATGGCTGCAACGGTGAGTGTGCGGTGCAGAGGACTATTGTTTCCATCTAGTGGCTGAGTGGGGAGAGCCCGCAGCTCCACAGCTGTTGCATTGAGCATTTGATCTTTTCTCAAACAGGGCTGGAACTCAAGGATTTTGGCCTCTCGCCCCGCAGGACTGAACTGGCTGTCAACTCCATACTGTCTCTATCAGCCTGTGTTAAAACTCTTCAGAGGGCAGTTTTGCACTTGTCGGTTCTGAGAGCGACTTCTTGTTTTTAACATTTCAATGCTGCGACACGTTGAGAAATAAGACAAACTAAAACACAGAAATTTTTCAAAGGAATAGTTGAACATTTTGGGAAGTAATATTCACGTTCGTGTCAATTGTGTGTGTGCTTCCTCCAGTGATGGTTAGTGCTCCTGTTATCACTCTAATATGTCACTATATTTGCTTTGCAACAACTCCAAATTTATGTTTTCTGCCGCTGTTATACGCATTAGTAACAGTTCCCCTCGTAGTCTGTCCTTACTTTTTGCAATTGCTGTTATTTCTCCAAAGTATTTTCTGTATTTTCAACTGCAGAGTAAATTTAGACAATCTGCTTGCGTGTGCGTGCCCATGATATGTGTTTTCAGGTATGTTGATATGGACAGAGATTATTTCTGATACAGAGCTTGTGTGGATGGAGATTGTTTGTGTTTTGAAACACTGTTTCAGAAACGTAGCAGTGTAGGCTCAGCAATACTGTATTCATGTGCTGTTTGTGCAGGTATTTCTTGGCTGTAAAAGCACAAATTGTAGTTTTCACACTAACACATACAGATTAATAAAAAATATATAAATTGTAATTAGTGAGCTTTAAACGTGTTATCTGTAGAAGCAAGGTTAGCTGTTTCCTACAGTCTTTCAGCTAAACTAAGCTAAGCTAAAAAACTATGGCTTCCGATTTAGATTCCGATCTAACTCTCAGCAGGAAAGCGAATAAGCATCTACAACTATTCCTGTATCCTAAACATTTATATCTTGTCCAATGAGGTGTGAAAATACTGCTGCTTAAATACCACACTTTGTATAAGCAGGCTGTAAATTTGCCTCATGAAAGGAAATCTCCTCTGCTAGATGACAAATTGAGCTAGATGAAGGCACTGTGTGCTGTCTTATCAGATTTGGCGTCAGGTAGAAAAAAAAGCCTCCAACTTCAAATTAAACCTGATCGAGCGGGGGAGGAAATACATTCCAGACTCTGAGATGATATCGTATTGTACGTCAACGTCGAGGCTTTTGCTGAATCAAATAGAAGTGCTTTGACTGAAGTTCCATTACTACTCAGCAGCCGCTCCACTTTGACGTTTTCAAGTTCACACTTCAAAGACAAGGGGTCATTGGAGAGGGTCTAAAGAAACCTGAGTGTGCCCTTAGAAGGTCTCAGATTATCATCAGATAGCCATCTTTCTCTGAGGTAGGCAGCACAATTCACAGTGCATTAGCATCCAAATCACAAAGCTTCTTAAGGTAGGTGCACTGAAGGATCAAGGTCTGACCCTCAAAGCAGGTAGGATTAAAGTTAACTGACCCTCAATATGCGCCAGTGAGGTTTGAAAAAACACCTTGCACCCCTCAACGTATGTATAGGAAGCACTGAGCTTTAACTGGAAACCCATGAGTGGCAATATTAGACACTGAAAGTATGACAAACACAGGACCTCTTGCCCAGGAGACCGCAGTTCATGTCCCGTTCATGTCCTTTGGAGAAATAACCGCAATTGCAAAACTGTAGTTATGTTACAAATTCACTTATTTCAACCCCACCCATGATCTTTCCCTAACTTTTACCAAGTGGTTTTTCTGCCCATACCTAATTTTGTAAATTTAGTTTTGTGTTCTGCGTGTTTAAAACAGTGACTCACAGGACTACCTATTGCGTTGACCAGTGATGACAAAGGGTGCTGGCAAAGTTTCTGTAGACGACGAGTGGGGATGAGAACGGAAATCAGGTCGCAGTTGTGCTAACTGCGACCTGATTTCCGTTTCCGTTTTGTTGTGTGGTTTTTACACTTGTTTTTTGTACAGATTAAACAAAAAAGATTTGATGCTACCTTTTCCCCTCGTCTCCAGTCAGTATGCTAAGCTAAACTAAGCTAACTAGCAGGAAGAGGAAACAATCCTGGGCTAACTCTCTAAAAAAACTAACAAAGGTAGTTTTGAAAATGTCAAACTATTCCCATTATCCAATGTGATACCTCTAATTAACAATTGAGAACGTTGACTGCGGGTGGCTTTTGATCCTCCTCTGTGTTCCTGGGGTGACATCCATAAAGAATAAATGGCACTGAGCCGCTGATCAGTTTAGGAGACACGAGGTCTGACCGCACCGCACCACTGCTCTGTGTCCTGGACCCTACAATAGTATACCATTGTGCTTTCTTTGTGTATTTTTATTTCATCTAATCGTGTTATTTGTTCTTGACCTGAACGGAGAATGGGGAAAGAGTAGGAATAATGTGCAACTGAGTATTTTGATTCAGACATTCACTGGCCTGCAGCTGATTTGTTTTAAGAAGGTCAGTGCTATTTACTTTGCCATTTGGAGGAAGAAATAATTTCTCCGCCTCGCTCGTGCTCTCCTGCTCATAGCACCGCCGTACGTCAAGTCTCTGTATGTCTTTGAAATAACTAGCCTCCACAAAGAACCCCCCGTCTTTTATTTCAAGCAGGCGATCCGGTGGAGTGTGGGCCTTGTAATTACTACCTCCTACTTATTGGTTATCATATATCCGACACAAAGCTATAAACATCCCATGGAGAACAATGGAAGAGCCTTGCCACAGCCCGGCATGACATTACTATCCCAGAGACATGGGCTGTCTGAGATTGTTATGGGTGTAATAAGAGACACCTCACACTTAAAGCAATACATCTGGACCAGTGTACTGCCTTTGACAGCGAGTATAATGGCAAATTGTTCGGGCTTGGATCATGTAATTATATCTTTGTTCATATTGTGTAGTAATAATCTGTAATTTATGCAGTGCCGGGGGAATGAGCAGACACCGGAGACGAGTGAAAGCTTGCAGCAGCAGTTGTAGTTTTCTTGTTTTCTAATCATGACTAGAGTTATGATGTCTCTTTAAGTGTTCATATCTTTCCAAATCCAGTATTTGAAATTGTTATTTGCTGTAATGAGAGGACAGTGTGGACAAAATGTCTCAGTTTCACTGTTATGCAATTTTTTATGTAGTGCTATTAGGTGACTGAGTGAATGGCTCTGATTCATCACCTCAGTCCATCTGTGTTTCTCATCCTCCAGTGTTTTGAAATGAGAGATAATGTCCTTTACAGCCTGGGGCAGGTAGCAGGAACGACTCTTCTGTCATATCCTCAAAATGTCAGCGTTACTGGAATCAAACAAGCAGATCATTTAGCCATAAAGTTTAAAAAACCATCCAACTTCTTTAACCATGTGTTGTGTATACGAATAACTGACTATAACTGTGTTCTGAATATAAACACATCTAAGTCAACCTGTCTTCTAGACACACTCACCTAAGTATGCTTAAAAGTGACAGCATGGGCACTATAATCACTTGAGTTAGGATCATGCTGTTGATGGTCCCACAGTACAATACACAGCAGAAATGGAGGAGCTACTCACAGCTGGAAAAAAATGTTGAAATGACTGTTACTGGTGGCACGATGGGAACAACAGAACAAAACCAAGCCCCCACCACAGTGATTTACTGGTTGATCCAATAAGAAAGTGCCAAAAACTGCAGTTTGCTGAGTGTCCACTAGGGGCAGGTTTCATAATAGAGCAATTTCTCATTGACCCCCATGTTAAATAAGCCTTTTTCACAGCATAACTAAACCTATCTAAGGTACAAAAAAAGACATTCTAGTCAGTATGTTTAGCTCATATCTACATGACAACATTGAGGGGGATGAATTATTCTGCACCAGGCTAGTTTTTATTTTATTGGAGGTTAAAGTTTACGAAGATTTAGGGGCGTGGCATCTTGATTGCAGCTAGCCCCTGGCCCTCACTTCTCCTCGGAGGTAAACGTCAGCAAAACGGACGTATCTCCCTCCCCCCGACGTCACATCAACGCCCTTTTTGGTAAGAGGAAATGAGGCGGAGTCAAAGTCTGACAAGATGGAGACTCCCATAGGCGAGGACGCTTGGATCAAGTTGAGAGAACGGACCTCGATGGAGCGATTACATCCATTTTTTATACAGTGTATGCTCAAAACACAGAAATTAAAGTAGAATATTGTTGGAAAGCCTTTTTTGACAGCTATCTGTGAAGTCTTCAGATTTTTGGTGATGGTGTTCCATGCATACATGTGCATATCTTTTATTAATCTTAAGACATCAGTTTAGTACAGTTTCTTGTTCCAAACAGTGCTGTGTCAACCTACAGTGAATAAACAGCGTCAGGCTACTTTAGGTGTATATTATAAAATTAGTGCACAGTCACTGCTATATATTTGGAGTTCTCTGTCTTGGCTGCAGCTGGCTACAGACAACATTTTAGCAGCGTTGCCAGCCCTCTTTCAAGGACAGGGGCAACTTCTAAAAAGGTTTTGACAAGTTGTCAGATGATGGCTCATATAAATAGGATGTATTTTTCTACAGTTCCCTATTCATAGTGAGGGGGATGCACATCAGGAGTAGCATCGTCCAACACTAGGTTTTAAATATAAGATTACCAATGGTTCTGTCTTCTGTGAAAAGGGTTATTTTCACCAGTCTTTCCTTCCATTCCCCTGCAGTCACCTGCCTGCACAGCTGTCCCTCATTCCCCTCATCAGCCACCCAGTAAATAAACCCTTCCACCAGAAGTTCAGATGCCAGAACATTTGTTGTGCTAGCATCGATTTTGTCTTTGTTCTTGCTCGCGTCTCTGTTCCGTTTTGGGTCTGTTTTATTTTTGCTGACAGCTTACCAGTGGCCATCCTTTGTTTTTGAATCAAGGAGTGACCTGCCATTTAACTTTCTGCGTCCTTCTTTTTGCTACACAGCAACACTTACCACCAGAGTTTGTGGAACCCTTAAGAAATCTTAACATGTGAAAATAAAAGTTGTAACATCTGTTGCTTTAATCACATCAATAAACAAAACAATTGCAACCACTGCTATATTTACAACATTGAATTCTGGTATAAGTGTGCCACATTGTAATCAGAATTTTGACTGCATGTGCAACAATCTGCGGACATCTTTCTGATATTGAGTTGGAGCCCCTTTAGCTAAATCCACATCGTAAATATCTCAAAGCTAAAAGCCTCTCTGCAACTGTTTTTCTTAAAAAAAGAGAACCTTTACATAGATTCATCACTATACTTATCTATCTAATACAAGATAATAATAATAGTTTGTACAGAAACAGTTGGTACACAACAGCTGGCCTTACTCTGAACTATCCCACCCGACTGTGACATAAGTTCAAAATGGCTCCTGTGGGAAAGAAGTCTATAGGGTTATAGTCCTGCAGCTGAATCATCAACTAAAAAAAGCAAACAGAGAAACACAAAAATAAAAGTTACAGATGTTTACAACTGAAAGGCCTCAGTGGGAAGAAAACCTTAACATTTTGTGATGTTTTCTCACTGCACCTAATATTCATCAGTTCAGAGAATAACTATGTTTCAACTTCAGGATGTTTATCCATACTTTTGAGAGATCATGAAGTCTGAATGTCAACACTCGGTGTTGATACGTCCTGAACGTGAGGTGCCAACAAAACATTTTGTAAAAGGATGTTCCAAAATAAATGGGCTCTCTTCCTGTAAAAGTAGTACTTATGAAAGTATCCACCAACCGTTCGTATGAGGAGCTAATGTTGAGATGTACGTGTGTTCATGTATGTGTGGGTTTGCACTGGAAGGCTGATGTTAAATGGCTCAATTTGCAATAGTTAAACGTCTCTG
This sequence comes from Echiichthys vipera, assembly GCF_963691815.1. Classification (NCBI taxonomy): domain Eukaryota; kingdom Metazoa; phylum Chordata; class Actinopteri; order Perciformes; family Trachinidae; genus Echiichthys; species Echiichthys vipera. Next base: position 12,293,046 of record NC_139830.1, on the reverse strand, counting down.
CTTTGTTTTTAAAGGCTGAAGTTTCTGGGCACACTCAGGTCCACTCTCCGATGTCCTTGGGGAGCAATGCAGTTGAAAGCAATACTACTGCGCGGTCACACAGCCATAGTGGAGAGGGGTGGGGGTGTTTTGAATGGCTGAGGGTTTGTGCAGAGGGAAAGTGGGGTCAGAGGATTTAGAGATATCTAAAGATAAAGTTTTTAGGGGAGTGAAGCCTAAACAATGATAATTAGTTGTTTAAAGTGATAGAATTTCTGTGGGAGGATATGAGAAGAAACAACGCCTGTTTGCCAAGATAACTGGAGAAGATGTTCTTCCCAGAATATGAATTCTCTGCGGGCGTCCTACCCTGGTAAGTGCTGGGATTGATTGTATTTCACCATGGGTCGGAGAGCAGCTAGTGAACGACTTTAGCCTGTCAGCCAGGCCAGCCTGGAAGGACTAAAAATGGACTGAGGGGGGTGGTGGAGCGAGCAAGGTTAAAGGAACAAGAAGCATATCTGACTTGAAATAACACTTGCAGTTGCCGTTTATTTTGCCAAGGCCTGTCAATCAGCTTCAGAAACTGTACTTACAGAAGGAAAAAAACATAAAGAAAGGTTGAATTTCAAATGTGCTCAGCAAATCATCTGCTGTCTTGGCATTTGAAATTACTGAGAGAAGAGTCTCAAGTATTTGGACTTTTGAGATTCAGTTTATATGAATTATATGAATAACATTTTGGGTAATTATTTACTTTCTTGCAGAAAGTTGCATATTATATTTTAGAATAGCATCAATTTATTGTCATTGCACAATAATATTGAACAAAATAAAATAGCAATCCCGAGGGTGCATCACACATAATGCAACACTAATTTAAAAAAAATAAAATATATATAAATATATATATATATAATAAAAAAATATTTTCTGTGACCTATACAAAGAGTAAAATAGCTGAGATATTGCACATTTGTGAATTAAGAGTACTCTGCGCTTGAAGACTGATAGCACTCCTCTGTATGTTAAATATGAAGCTGGAGACGTCAACCTGTTAGCTTAGCTTAGCATACAGATTAACCAGCCTGGCTCTGTCCAAAGGTAACTCAATTTTCCTTCTAGCAACTAAAGCTCACTTATTAAAACATTATGTCTTGTTTATTTAATCCATAATCTGTACAAAAACCAAACCGTAAAAGTCAAGTCAAGTAAAAGCAGTTTGGCTAATGTGTCTGACTATTTCTTGGCTGTAAAACTACAGATTGTCCTTTTTACACTTCTGTTTTTGTTTGTATTAAACAAACAAGAAATTACATGTAAATTAGTGAGCTCTAAGGTGCTGATGGGGGGACTTGTTTTCTTTAGAGTTTAGAGTCGGGCTAGCTGTTTCCCCGTTTTCGGTCTTACTGCTAAGCTAAACTAACAGGCGTGCAGACATGAGATTGGTGTTATTGATATTCTCATCTAACTCTAGGCATATGTACGTGTATTTCTATAAATGTCAATCTACTCCTGCATACACTCCTGCAAAATCATTGGACAAAATCTAAAATCCAGTCCATTAATGGACAATTGCTAGTTTCAGATCCTTTCAGTGTAAACATCCTCCTGGTAAATGTTTAATAGGTGTGGATCTAACAAGTGCACTAGTCTAGAAAACCCTCCATGGTGCACAGGTTCAAGATCCGGTCACCTGCCAGGCCCTCACATTTCTCCCTCCTCTCTTCCCCTTCTCCTCTCCTTCAACTCCGTACTGTCGGAAAACTAATAAAATACTAAAGGAGGGCGGATTGCTTGCTCTTCTTTGAAAAAAAAAAGCAAAGGGAGAGGATTACTCTGACTCACAGCTGTGCAGTCCTGAGGCCATATCTAAGGAGCCACCACCGGAGAGGTCAGCTCTGTCGCAGTCTCACACTCGCCTTTAAATCAATCACATGTCGAGGCTGTGAATAGCAGGCCAATAAGCTCAATTAACACTAAAATATTCTGAATCCGTGCCCTTCTGCCGCCCGTCACCACCTCCTGAGAGAGGCCTCTCAGATCTCGGGACATGAGAAGACACCGACAGCCCGTCCCGCCATAGCAGCCCGCCCAGCCGCGGCCTCGCAGCCACGTACAACCCCTATCAAGCTATAGCCACATAACTTAAGCCTGCACTCACACAAAAACAGCTTGGTGCCTATTTATACATCACATCCTGGCAACGCACATGGGAAAACAAGCCCCCCTGCACTATCAGTGTATCCAGTGTTGTCTGCCTCTCACTGTTCTGTCCCCGTCTGATGTCGAAGGGGACAGAGACATAAGATAGCTGCTTAGGATAGCTGAAAGATGGCTGCTTTAGATAGCTGGAGATACCGAAACAACTTGATTATGCGTTAGGCAGCAGGGAGCAGTTGTTGATATTCCAGACGTTGCATTCCCTGCAGACATTCCTGTGCGTGTAATTGTCTGCAGTGTCGTGTTATCAAATCATTATAAACACGAGTCGGCTACAATAAAACGGCAGGGCAGTGCGATTTGTGCTTTGCGCTGCTCTGTGAACTAAAAAGACACAAATGATTCTTTAAACACTGTTCTTTATTTGGACCCTGATTCATCCGATGCCCTCGATCAAAAAAAGACTTCAAGGCACAAATAGACACTGCAACGTGATAAACATGGGGTAGGCAAAATATCGGGAACACCTCACAGTAATATCTCTGCATAAATATGAAGTCTAAGACTACGTCTGTGCTGTTGTACTGCATTAGATTGTAACATATTCCGGTTATTTTGTCCATCTGTGAAGCTGTTAAAGTCAAGTCAAAGTATGAGTCATATAACATCTAATCTGTATGTATACCAAGAAGGCCTGTGCCGTGACTCCTACGTTTCCCAAACACCTCAGAGCTACAGCAACTCTCCCTGCTTCCACACAGCTGATGATCAGCTTGAACAACTTCAGCAGTGCATAACGAGTTGATCATTTGAATCTGCTGTTTGAGCAGAGAGCAGGGCAAGGGGAGAAGTTTGGGAAATGCTGGCCTTGACCCTCAGTGAAGGCTGGTCAATCTTAAAGACACCATTAGAAGAAGAAAACAGCAACAACGTCTATAAGCCCTTACACAGTTTTACCCACTTGGGGTTTAATGTACTGACCATGTTAAATGTAAAATCAGCTTCTTCCTATTTAAATGGCAGTAGACAACTTTCAACCCCCATAAACATAACAGATTTTCTGTTGAAGTAGATCAATCCAGTCAGCCATAACTTCAGACTACATCATACACATTCAAAAAACAAGTTGGTCCTAAGGATTTATTAGTTTCTGATTCTGAGAAAGTGGGAAAAACAGTTAAACTCCCCCAAACTATGGCATCTCTGAACTATCTCTTAAACCGAATCACAGAAAGTTAGGCTATTCTGTGTGATCTTCTTTTGATAATGTAATGTTTGAAATATAAAATGTCAAACTATTCCTTTAGGTTAAAATTGTAATCTGTTAGAGGCCAGATATGTTGTTTCGAGAGGCTGCTTTGGCAGTAAGACAGAATTGCAGGCGATCCTCTCGGACCTCATCTACCACAGTTCCTTTTGAAACCGAACAGTGTCGACTGCATAACGTCAGTAGATTTGCAACTCTCCCCTGTGCGATGCGGCGTGATGCCTTCACATGATCTGCTGATAGGAGGTCCAAAGAGAGAAGGGGAACGACATAAAAAGCGTCACTGACTGTGTGGCACATTTGATTTTAGCACGGGAAAGTCACCACAGACACTCTGATCATATTTCTCAGCAGTGCAGCAAGTGCTTTCATTAGTGGGTCATATGATCAGTCACTATTGTTTTAACTCACTCTTTGATAGATTGTAACTTAACAGACAATTAAATAGATGAAAAATCTTATGGAGTACATCTTTAAAGCGCACATACAATTTTTTTTTAATCTGAAGCGTTTCAAGGACGACATGTCAACTGAGCAAAATCCATCTGTTGAGACTTAGACAGTAGACCTTATATTAAGACTCTTTTGTCCAAAAACATAATTGTTTCATACAGTAAGTGTGCTTTAAAAATGAACGGCAATGTATAAATGTAAATAATCAAGAGATCTAAAGCATTAAAAGGGGTCTGTAACTGTAAGTCCTCTGTAAATAGCCTCTCTATCATGCTACAGTTTGTCGATGATCAGTGACAAGTGACCAAACGCATTTTTATCTGTGTTGCGTTAACTGTCAGGACTGACTGTTGGTGATCAAACCCAGGTCAGCCGCCCAGCATGGTTCCTCCTGTCTTATCTACATTACGGTTTTATCTTTGTTTTCTTACCAGAAGAAGCCTCCAACATGGCACCAGGAAGTTTGGTCCTCCAGGCTTGTTTGGTTTTAGAGCACTTCAGAAGTGGATCAGCAGTGATCACACAATGCGAGCCAAAAATTATACGCTTATATAAGTCAGGGTTTAAAATCAATTTGTTGTTCTCCTCTCACTTAGACTCTGCGTTTAATCTATCTGATCTTCTTTAATCTCGTTAATCGGCATATCCCGTTTCTCAGGGACTCTCTGTTGGGAAATGTGCAGACCAAAAAGAATCATAATTCATACATTAACACATGTTGACTCATTCTGTGCTCCAGCCAAGTGTGTAGCTATGATTAGGGGGAGGGGTTTGGGGTTCACTATAATTATGATGATGAAGCACAAATATCTCTGACCATTTGTCATGTGTCTGAGCAGTTCAACTATAAACTGTCAGCCGAGCTCCAGCTGAACAGTGAGAGAGAGAGAGAGAGAGAGAGAGAGAGTCTGCAACACTGATGATGAAGCACAAATACCTCTTGCCATTTGTCATGTTTTCATGTGTTTGACCATTTCAATTACATGCTGTCAGCTGGAGAGAGAGAGAGAGAGAAAGAGAGAGAGAGAGAGAGTGAATGAGGGATAGAGTGCATACCGCAGAGAGTGCGAGTGACACATGTTGCACAGAGTGAGTGAGGGAGGACACATGGTGAGATAGAGAGGAAAAGAAAGAAAGCCAGGGCAGAGTTGCATGTGAGAGAAAGCTGGCAGCAGAGAGAAGGGGGGTGGGGGATATAGAGAGCGGTTAGAGGACAAGTACAGGGATATCAACTATCTTTGACCCTCCATCGCCTTCTGAAGACCACCCCTCCCCCTTCCATCTGCCCACCCTGGAAGCCTCAGTGCTGGTACGTCAAACGAGTCCTATTTATAACCTGTGGATGGATGAGGGAATCAGGTGCACTCCACTATGGAAACGGTCCACATCTGAATGGTGTGTGCGCGGAGTGGTGGGATGATAGCATGTGTGCATTTGTCCAGGGGCAAGTCTAGGATCGGACCTTCACGAGAGGCTCAACCCCCTAATGAGAATTGAGACGTTTGTCAAAGTGAAAGGAGTTGAATACATTTACAAGAAGCATATTCACCCAGACCTTGGAGCACACCATGGAAAATCTGCAGTGATTTGGTATTAAAAGCTTTTGACATATGGAGATTTACCTACGGAGGTCATCCACCCTCTGAATGCCCCAGGTCTCTAGTTTGTGGTTGAAAAGTTTCACGAGGCTGTGATTATCCTAGAGGTAAAAAAAAAATGGTCTCACTACAATGAAATGGCTACTATGGGGACTAACATGGTCACACATTAATACAATTGGGCTCATTAAATCCAGCTTTCCAGTCAGAAACAATTTGTGCAATTGAACACTGTTTGGGGACCTCAGTGTGCAGAAATATTCTAATACACCACTTCAGACTGGGAGAAAATAACACATTTGTACTGCATGAGAAAAACTGCATGTTTTTGCCCCAAACTGTCTGGGATTATCATAAAGTAAAGGGGAGACTCGTGGGTCCCCATAGAACCTATTTCCATTCAGATATCTATATATAGATATAGCATTTTCCAATTTTTCTCTCCGTTGTTCTGAACTGATCCAGAGACTTTGTCTTTGCTAAAAACGACTAGCATTGTGTTTGGCCACTCTTTTCTGGCACTCTGCAGTTTTTTACCCCAACTAGCAGCGGCAGCTGTCGAGCTTCTCCCCCCGTCACGATCACTCACACTCACAGGCGGTCACCCCTCACAGTAGCCTGGCGCAGCAGCTCCAGCTGGGCCAAGGCCGTTAAACCAGCCTAGCTCTGCTGGCCATTGAGAGGACACTGGTCAAGTCCCTGGAAACGACAAGGTCACAAATCAATTTCTTGCAAAAGGAACGAAGGGTAGAATTTGTAATATGTAATAAACACATTTATGATGTTGGCCGGAAAAATTAGCTTCCCCTCCTTGAAAGACAAGCAGCCACCACTGGTGTAGATTCAGCCCCATGTGTCGGCTTTGTCTTTCTTGCTGCCTGCAGCTGACATCCACCCTGCATAATCTTCTTTTGCACCTTCAACACCTCCACAGCACACATGCCACACTGTTGGTTCTCTGAGTCAGTTTGACATGACCAAAGTGTTTGTTTGATTAGCGGTGTGATTTACAACTTTGAAATTCTGCCTGCTTTGTGCCACAGCATCAGCAGTAAATGTTACTTTGTGATATCTGATCTCACTGCTCTAATCTGGTGTAGCCTTATACACTGTAGAAAACCACAACACATTACATGAAAATACTGTATGCTGACTTTAAAATATGTCTTTTTACAGTGTTGTTTAAGAAGGAGGAGAACAGGTGTCTGGATGCTTTGACTTCTTCTCATGGATTGGATTGGTTGTTCTTATGAATATATACAATAATGCAGCTTTGTTGTCATTTAAACATGAAGGTTTCTTGACTGAAATTAAGCTATTCAATAAATGGCTGCAGGAGCTGATTTATATTTGTTTGATTTAATCATTTTCCAAACTGGATCTTGTCACCTCATCCTCAGCAGTTCCTCCTGCCATAGTGAGCGTGTGTGTGTGTCCCAAGGCAGAGGTGTAAGGCTAAACCTGTGCTAACACTCGACAGCTAATAGGCTCATCCATCATGGAGGAAATGAGACAGCTACTCCCCCGCTCTCTCTCCTCTCAGCCAACTCCTGAGCCCAGACATGCGGGCGAAATTACTGCAAAGTTCTCCACCAGGGTATCCTTTCTTTATTATTCTACGTGAACAAGGGGGCCCTTCATAGTCAACGTAATTTATCCAGTGTCTCATTTCGGAATAAAAAAGCTCACCAAATGAAGCAAAAGGAGCGAGAAGGTCGTTGTGGTTAGAAACCTCCAAACCTCAGGCCTTCCTGAGTGGCCTGAACACGGAGCAGAGGCCAGGGGGTCATGAGGAGGCCCATTCAGTCCTGGCTCTGTTTTGACACGGGCGAAAACACAGAACCCTCAGTGGCACCATTTACAAACCCTTACATTCCTGCACTTTGTTCCCTTCTCAATAATTTTTGCTGACCCCTAGTTTCAGAATACTTCAGTTTCATGGCTTTAAGAGGCGCACAATAAAAACACAGTGAAGATCTTAATTTCTCAACGCAGTGTGGAAGGAAATGGCACAAAATGCAGCAGATTTTTACGATGGCATCTTAAAGCTTCTTCACTGCAACTTATGACACTAAAACTTTCACTGGGGCTCCAGGACAGAGTCTAATAAAACAACATGTTTACAGCTATGTGATCCTCATGTGGTAGGTACACATGAATAAAGAGTTTAGGCTGTTTATTTAAAGCATAACATTTCAGCAAAACATTTCTTCAGAAATCCATATCTATATCCTTGGTGTTTGGTACTAAAGAGGTCAAAACAACACAACCAGCAACACTTATAATATATAGATCGACAAGCCCAAAACTTACAGTTTTGTCCTCTATAAATTTCGTTCCCCTGTCTATGCACCTTGGATCCCGAGGTAACCCTTTATATTGAGGTCCTTGTAATAAGTGCAAGTTAATAAGAGCCTTTTAAGTCCTTATGCGATGCTTCTTAACATTAATTGTTAATAATAGCATCATAAAATGTTTATTTTTAGCTTATTTATTTATTAAGACATTTATAAGCACTTATAAGAAACCCATTATTATGCCTTTATTAGCAGTTAAATATACTTTTTGCAGCTACGGTAAAGCGGTAAACGGTACACCTCTGTGATAACAACTCATACGCGGCGCACACACCATACCAGGTGAGCTACCAAGGCACCTGGTGCACTTATTAACCATTGAAATACATTTGCACCACTGAGAGGTCATGTGATTGGTCACTGCAGCATAACGTTGGGTCATTTCTCCAGGAGTTGATTCTGTTGCATCTTCTCGGGGCTTCTGCGGTTTTTTTCTGCATCCCCGCGGCCCCCACTGCCCAGTCAAAATGCGTTACCACCACTCAAACGAATGGGAGGACTGGTGTTTTTGCTGCAATGCCTGATGTGGTGTGAATGCAGCCTTAGTTTGTAAGTCAGGCTTTTCTCATTCCTGGTTCGTAGCATATTGTAGGAAAAGTAAAGCACAAAGATTTGTGTGTATTCCATGTAGTAGTATAAGATGGTGGATCCCAGTGTAAGGAAAAAGGTTGGGGTGGTGGATGGATCCCAAAACACAGGACTTTCACCACGGGGACCAATGTTTGGGATCTTTTTTCTTATCCTAACCAAGACGTTTCAATGCCTAAACCTAAGTGTCACCTTTTGTTTCCTGAACGTAACGTAATGTAACTGTTGATCCACTTCCAGTTGTCGTTTCTGCCCTTAAATAGAACATCATATTTCATTAGATATTGTACGGATTTTGTGTGCATTATTTTTTGTACAATATCCTCCGAACCGCTGGTGAGAATACGTTGCAGCATCACGGAAGATAACAGTGGGTCTCCTCCTAGCACCCTTTTTCTTGGATGTCAGCCAGTGGTTACCATGGAAATGTCCACAAGCTTAGACACAGTGTTCACAAAAAATTCCCCCAAAAATATTTGATTATCTTTTAAATAATGGAGAAAAATGCACAATAGCTGCGGAGTCATTATTGTTGTTTCCTTACACAAACAGTGAGAATAATTCAAATTTCACATCCACTCTAAGAGTTGTTTGGTGATTGTTTTACTTTATATATTACTCATGCAACATGCAGGTTATACACACACACAGACACAGACACACACACGCACATGCACACGCACACACACACACACACACAAACACACAAACACACACATCCCTTTTGAAGGTAAAAGACGTCTTTGATTTGGTCCCAAGTGCTATACCCAGAAGTCTGCATGTTTTCCCAAAAGCAGGAAAATCATAAAAAGTCCTGGTTCCTAAATTACTGTCACTCAAAGAGTTTCTTTCTCCTCCTCTCTCTCTCTCTCCCTGTCTCCATTCACCTCTCCTCCCGCCAGCCCCGCAGTCTCCGACCCTTTCCTGCTTCCACCAGCAGCAATGGGGGCTTTCTCTTGTTTCCTGGTGCTGGCGCTGCTGGATAAACACACAACCTACCCCTCATATAAAGGCTCAATTCTTCTCCATCATGTTTAAATATGGATACAAAGAGAAACTTGTATGATAATTTTTGGCATATGGTGGTGGGGGTCAGCGGGTGGGGTGTGTGTGTATAAGAGAGGGGGTGGGGGGGTGCAGGCTAGACAGAGTTCTGCCTTGTTCTGATACTTGTCTAAGATTTCGAGGTTTTTGTTTTATGCAAGACCAGACCGATGCCATCTGACGGGGTGAGTGACTGAGCAGGCGCTTGTGTTCGAGCGTGCCTGAGAATGTGAGGTTCAACAAACTCCCGCCAGTCGTAGGTGCTGATATGATAAGTATTGGCTGGGTATGTTGCAGTATAAAGCGGCACTGTTATGGAATTTGGGTGGCATGTGTAAACGTACTGCAAAGCCAGAGATTAAACAAAGACTAAATTGTAAAAACTCAATTGAAGGAGATTGCTTCTCCTCTCCGATGGTGGGCTGCCTGTTATCTCTCATCGTTGATTTTGGCGATGTTGTAATGGAAGAAGAGACAGGATCTGGCTCCTGGGTTGGGACATGTCAGAGATGACACAGATCCCCTGGATGACACTGATGCCCTGCTGCAGATCACCTTACTGTCCCTGTGCCAACACCAGTACAGTGAGATACATACAGGCCAGAGGATGGAGAGGGATGTTTGATGCTTCAGAGGCTCCAGTCATACAGCAAAGTGGCTGCAGGCTTAAAAATGTTGTTGTTGTAAACCCTTTTTCTTGTAGGTTATTAGTGGCATACTAAATAGAGGGTATATGTTAAGATATAACTATTGGCTGCTTCAGTAATAAATATTAATAGATCAGCCATTAAAGCCCTTAAATAACAGCTTTTGAGTAGAAAGTTGTGAAAAAATATATCTTTCTTTAGCATGCTTTGGTGTTTTATAGCTACTAGTTAAATTTATCTTCATGTGGATTATATAATGAGACACTCACAGCCATTTATTTATAATTTACAAACATAACTGCATTCTTGTTGGCTTATTCAAGTATCCCATCAGGCCTGCAGTTACAGTATATAACATACGTTTTATTTATTATTCATTATTTATAAAGCTTAAATAAATTATTCATGAACTGTAAAAGCAAAAGTTACAACTTAAAAAAACTTTCTATAGTATGTGTACATGTTGTTTGTCAACGAAACATGAAAAGTAAATAAACCAGATGCGTCAAAAACACTTTTTAGCGCACTGTAATTCTGCCACCACACGTGACTCATCCCTAAAGAAAGCTTGAAGAAGCTTGAAGAAGCCATATCTACAGCAACAAAAACATAATTTGAAATAAAAAGTTCAACTCTACTACATGAAGTGCTGGTGGATGATTGGCTGAACAAAGCATGCGACTTTGACAAAATAGTTTGATGTGTCTTTGTTCTACAGTTGTGCAAAACACTCACATGTATTAGGTATGACATTTAATCCTTAATCTGGCAGTTAGAACTGGATAAAACAGTCTGAACTCAACGTTAAATTAAAAGCTTTTTCTGGAGCTTACTGGCCTCAAGTTGGGATTGTTTTTTCTAATTACGATATTCACGGTGAGGAATGTACCTTTATGCTTAATTTGTAATAAAACACAGACGCTGAGAGACGATCGGGTCATTTTTGATTGACTATTTTGCCGTGCAGCTATGAGGTGGATATGATATTTGATGATTATCAACACTGGAAATACACTATAGAGGAAAGGCAGTGCTCAAAACCATCAGATAGGATCCGGCTCCAGGATTCTTTCTGGTGAGATTACAGTGATAAAACGGGATCAGCTGCGTTTGAGTCGTGTTTGGAGTGTGACACTGAGAGAAGGTGCAGGGTGGAGATGGTTGAACTCCACTAAAGAGGTGAAAAAGATGGGATGATGTGGATTTTCTCTGAGAGATAAAATGACAGCAGTGCATGATAGCATTACAAAATCCTCTCTGTGTACAGGGACTTTTTTGCTCACTGAAGGAAAACTGTATTAGGAGGACGATGAATACATGTGCACATGGAACTATATATCCTAATAAAGTCTGCTTGTTTTTGCACCAGTGTGAGGGATACCTGGAATGATTGGCAGCCCCGCACAGAGGTAATAAAGCAGTTCATTCTTCCGTCTGTCAGGACATAGAGCGTTATTCACCAGCCGCCAACGGACACAGTCTACTCTAGTTTGCTGCAAAAGGACATATAAAAGTCCTGTTTCTTTTGTAATCGTCCCAGCAGCCTATTTGATATTTAATCCAATTTCACCTTAGCTCCTTCTCTTGAAAATGAAAAATCTGGAAAAACAACACATTAAGTTTTGGCTAAACCTTTTCTATTTTGACTTTTTCCAATGAGAATGTTTGTATTTTTTTTTGTGGAATACGTAAGAAATCCACATCAAATGGCGTAAAATAACCCATGCCAAATTTAGAAAAAAGGGAACTATTGACAATCGCAGCTACAGTTGAATCCTTGTACAACATTTCCAACCAGATAAACCCCCCCCCCCCCTTTTTTTTTTTTTTTTTTACCTTTTATGCAACAGAGCGGGTCTGTCTGGACTGTTGATTTTTACACACACACACAGTGTAACAACTCACTATCTGCCAGTGACCTTGCTTCATTCATGTTTCATGCTGGTGGAACGAATAACACCGAAGAAGAAGCCGCATGTGTCACACAGTGGTTACACTGTCAGGTTTTTTTCTGTAAACATGTCATACTTAGCAGAATTACCAGAAGTGTCTATATGTGGTGACGCTTTGTAGTATTTTGAATTAATACTCATTTAATCTGGTTGTAATTACATCAGTCCTATGCAGTGAACTGAAGCTTATACCTTTTTAAATCGACTGTGTGTGTGTGTGTGTGTGTGTGTGTGTGTGTGTTTGTTGGATCACCTCATGCCCTCATCAACACAAAGACCCTGTAGGGAGGATGATGTGAGATAAAGCGCCCCTATGCCAAACTGTACACCAGAAAGCTGATCTCCGAGATAATAAGATCTGAAACACTGATGTTCAGTTGGTAACTCTGACTCATAACAAACCTCCTCGGTGCAGCGGGCATGAAAGAAAAACCTTGAATTGTTTCGACATGTGGAGGAGTAAGAGATAAGACCAGCGGGAAAGGCAGGAAGAAAACACACAAGCTTTTGTTTTCCAGTGAAACTCATCAATAATTTTATGTTGGTAGAAAGTGCTCACAAATATATACACAACTGTTTTCTCACTGTTGTGCCACTTTAACACTGAAGCCTAAATCTTTAATTTATATCATTATTTCTAAGAAATTACAGAGGGGTGGAGAGGGTAAAATCACATTTGCAATAGCATATATAGTCCCCATGGTGGAACTATTAAAATCTTATCTTATGTTGAGCTAAACCCCATTTCCCAAAAGCTCTTGACCTTTGCAGGCTAAACGTCACATCTTGCGAAATGCAAACGAAAATGTGAGTCAATGGATGGTAGTTCTGGCCATTTTATTTTCTTGACTTTCTGACTTTAGTGCAAAGTTGTAAATATTCACTAAATCTGGGTTAATTCAGGCCACATCAATAAAATATGTTCACTCCTTTTCTGTGTGAATAAACTCTCTCTCTCTCTCTCTCTCTCTCTCTCTCTCTCTGCACATACGTTGTCTCAGCATGTCAGTGTAGTGATATGATTTTGGGAGAGCTGCCACTGTGCAGGGCATTAATCAACCAGAGCTTAGCCTGTCAACATTCAATAATGTACTTCACTGTGTTCTTGATCCTATAAAACTCCAGCCAGCACAGCAAACTCTCAAGCCTCAACAGCAGGATGAGCTAAAATATTGATTGCTCTCACTCCACATAAATCCTGTTAACAACAACGCTTCATCTATCGCAGTTGTTGGACGGAGAACCTCCAGGATTGAGAAAAACATTAATAATGTGTGTGGATTTCTAATAGAGAGTAATGTATTCTGAAAGCAGAATCAGTGCATATAAGGTAATGTGAGATTTCAGTTTGACTCAAGGTTTTCATCCAAGGGTTGAGAGCCTTCCCACCTCAGAGGAAGCGTTGTTTCTCTGCAGGTTAAGCAGGCGTGAGTTATGATGCATGTTCACTGACAGGAGAGTTGGAGTGTCATTGTGTTGGCCTGTTGATTTACAGCACACGCACGAACCGTGTGGTCTGCTGATTTACAGCACGTGTCTGAGAGCGCCCTGGCCCACAGTTGGGGGGCTCTTGGCCAATCAGGGGCCGGAGTGGTCCGGGTCACGCTGGGCGACGTTGGTTCCACAGGGAGGCATACTGAGGTCTCATAAAGCTCCAGCGTGTCTGAGAGCAGAGAGGCCCCAATCTGTAGGGGGGACTCAATCTGTCATGGCTCATCAGTGAAGCCCTAAAGCACAGCAATGGCTGTATTCCTAACAGCTCACTGGAGCAGCAGGTCTGAGCTGCTACTACTTCTACTGCTGTCTACACTCTACAGTCCAATCACACAAACAGCAGACGCAGTAATGACCAATACGCCTGTTCAGTGACGGCTGACGCGGCTTAGCCCTGAACTGTATGAGACAACTGATGTTGACTGACAAACACTGCACTGTAGTTTGTAGGCGACAGCAGAAATAGTAAATGCATTTATATCACACTTTTATCTTCTAACTATGTGCTGTGCAATTCAGTCTCTCATCCACCCATTCACACACACACACACACACACACACACACACACACACACACACACACACACACACACACACAGACACACACACACACACACACACACACACACACACACACACACACACACACACACACACACACACACACACATACACACACACACACACACACACACAGACATGTCATCATGTGGACAGGGGGAGCTGGGGGTCGGACAACCCCCTGTACCTTCTGAGCCACAGCCGCCACCCAATTACAGCAGCACCCTAAACTTCACATGAACAAGACTGAACCGTGAATAAAAAATAGGCCCATTTCATTCCCAGGGCATCAAATACTGTTGATACCAATGCAAGGCACCTTTAAACATCTGTATGAAATGCTCCAACCTTTCAAATGTAAACCCATCTGCAGCATAATTTAGACTTGGTATTTAGTACAAAGCCCAAGTTTATTTAATCTACAATAATTTACCATCAAATAAGACGAAGAAACACAACAAATCCTTACATTTGAAAAGCTGAAACATTTGACATTTTGGCTTTATTGGCAAATCATTTAATTCATTAATCATTTCAGCTGTTCTCCATAGTGCTAGTGTTTTATTACACGCCTATTTTCACATCTATCAATGTAGTAGCTACTTGAGTCCGGTCTCTGTCTCGAGCCCGAGAAATGAAACCTTCACCGTCTTTCTCGGTTGCCTATAACAGCCTGTGGACTGATTTCTATTATCATAATTTTCTTTATCTAAAGGTTTCAGGACGTATTTTCTGTGACGTCCTTGAGGAAACACTGACATGTGAAATATATCGTGGATTTAGCCAGATTACGTACGAAAATACTGTCTTGAGTGGATGACGTCCAGTCTGGCTGGCTTGCTGATGGCAATCAGCTAACGATATAACAAAGCAACAGACGGCAGATCCATGCAGCGTAGCAAGTTACAACTAGCCGACTGACGTTAGCTCGCTTGCTAATGTTAGCTCGCTTGCTAATGTTAGCTCACCAAAACCTAAGCTGGCTGTGGATCAAGGTTTTTCTGAAAGTTACAGAGAACCGTCAAGTCAAAGATCTTATTGTGTAGCCTTGTCCTATAAAAAAAATGTACTGTGACAAACAGACTCTAAGTGTCACCTTGAACGAACTGTGTTGATGGGTTTCAATAGTCAGGACCTCTACTGTCCCGTCACCTACAACAGTTTGATGTTCCCACAGCCCTGCAGCACTGAGACACCCTTCATTGAAAGGAACACTTGACTGATTTTTAACCTTATTTCCATGTATTAGTCATAGTGGTGGCAGGTCTATATCTCTCACAATACTTGCCAAAGCTCTCTGCAGCCAGCTGAAGCAGCCGAGTTTCTTCTGTCATCTCCTAATGACTTTTGACTTCACTTGATGGTGGAAGAACTACAGAGAGAGTTTGGCTCAGATGTGGGGTTTTTCTCTGCCACGGCCCCGAGGTCGTCACTACAGCTTAGAGTTGAAAAAGGCATCTGGGTCAGCTGAAACGACAGCCTTCTTCACATTTTATAGCACGTAAAGGATGGTTCATAAGAATGTATGAACTGAAGCCCGGTTAAAGACGGACTAAAGGCTGCCACCGCTTTTTCTGGGAGACGATACGAGCCTCCAGGAGCTGACAGGTAGTATTTGTGCTCCAGCTGCTCACCAGTGCCAACTCAAACCAAGTCACCGTGCTGCAATTTCAGGAGGAGCCAACAGAAACAAGAGGTGAGGTGAGTAAGTATTTCTGTTGACTCATGCTGGGTTTCTTTGTCTGATACACTTATCTTTTTATTTTCATTTTAATTATGTGTTTTTGTGTTTTTATTTCTCTGTAAAGCACCTGGATGGTTTGAATATGAATACATTTACTTAACTTGATTGTAAATTAGTCTTGTAATGAATGCTAAAAGTGGCTGTCTGCAGAACACACTGTATATATTTACTGTTTTTCCTTCCACCTTCAATCACACTAAAGCCATTGGTCAGTGTGTGTACATTACATGCAATGCCTGTTGTGTTTTGAACGGAAACACAGTATCAGTGGGTGATAAGGGACTAACAGTCAGATAAACAGACTGATCACAAACTCATACTATACTATGTTTACTGGTACCTGCAGACATAGTATGGTATATGCAGCCAATTTAATTAATATTGTTATTTTTTGCTTCTTTCAAAGGCAAGATCTCCTCATCTGGTGTCCCCCGTCTTCAGAAAAGAATATGCAGTAGTGAACAGTGAGAGACAAATAATGTTTTGTTATGTTTGAATTGTATACTACTATATGAAATACTGAAATAAGTGGAAGTTCATGTGAATGTTCCTGCCCCTTAAATTGTCAGAAAACTAATCAACATTGATATTGCAACTTTCTGCTATATTATAAAAATATACTAGCAAACTAAGTGGATTAATTTACATGTTAATGTAGCTGTCAGGATTTATTGAATACTGGATTTTTCTCTCCTTCAACACCAACTGAAAAACAATGAAAAAAAACAAGGAGCCTCTTAAGACAGCTATTTTCATTTTTTAAATATAACTGATACTAAGCTGACAGACAGGCCTTTCCTCTCTGCACCCCCACGACCCCAAACACTGTCCACTATGTTTTCAATGTACGGAGGAACGCAAGCTCGATATTCCTCATATCTCACAAAGGTCTTCCCCTCTGGTCATAAAGGCCACTTTATACAGCTGTACATCTGTGACCCAGCCTGTGGAAATGTCACACTCGGGGCTGTTGGCTGGGACACACGCACCGCTGTTACACCCTCTCACCGACAGATGCCAGTGGACGATGACCGGCCCCTCAATAATACATGCTAATTCATTCAGAGTGGAACATTTGCTGCGAACTGCACATTTCTCTTGGAGCTCGATTCATCCTGTACGTCCATGCTAATGTTTAAAACATTTGACCTCCAAGTCTTGATATCAGTGCAAAACTAAATGAGTCAAATCTGGCCTTGGTCACTGTGATTGGTCCGGTGGCCTCTGCAGGACATGTGCTCAGCGCCATCACGGAGCAAATTTGCAAGGGATTACTTCGATGAGCTGCGATAAAGTGCTCAACTGTTTTCCACACACTGTTCTCATGGCCACAAAGGCATTAGGGGCGGATAGAAACAGAGGGAGTGAGAGAAAGAGGGGAAGGAGACCAAAATAGTAAGCAAGCTAGAAGGGACGCATAGACAAAGAGTGACAGAGAGACATTGAGAGAGTAGAAACAGAGGAAGACAGAAGGTCGGGGCAGAGGGAGAAATGAGCAGTGGCAGAAGTGACAGACTGCAAGTATGAGATGGCAGAGCGAGAGAGTGAGAGAAAGAGGGGAACAAAGAGCATATTGTCAGTGCTGGGCGCTAATCGTTCCCTCTCAGGCTGCCAGAGACAACAGGTGAGAGCAGTTTGACTCCCTGCAGGCTCCATGAGGCTTTCAGGGCGCTCTCTCTCTCTCTCTCTCTCTCTCTCTCTCTGTGTGTGTGTGTGTGTGTGTGGGGGGGGGGGCACTCTAATGCCAACTCAAACGGCAAATGAGGAGTGAGGGCCGTACCATCAAAGAGCTCTTTTCAGACATGCCAGTGCCCTTGGCTGTATACATATGTATATATATGTGTGTGTGTGTGTGTGTGTGTGGTTATTTACATGAGTGTTCTGTGTATACATCTTCTCACACCAGCGGAGCAATAATGGCGAATGTGATCAAAGCAACAACAAAGGGGACGCTGCGTTAACACCAAAGAAGAAGAGAGACGGTGTTTGATGTTTACAGCAAGTGCGTGGACTTATTATGTGTTAACAATCTGATAAAAGCATGTGACCCCAGAGCAGCTGTTTGCAGAACTCTAACCTATGCAAGGAAGTGAATTTGAAGTGTTAGAGTATTTGTTATTGATGTGATTTTAATAGAAAAGAAACTTCTAAAGGTGTAGAAGGAGTCTGTTTAAGTCTATTAGACCCCGTTGTTAATTTACCATACCATGGCGCCAGAGTAGGTGGCTTGATCTGGAGATTGCGGCATTGCTGAGACATCAAAACGTGGTAACTTTAGTAAAAACAGGTCCATGAGCTACAAAAATAAACCCCAAGTTATAATAAACCATACATTTCCTTAAAAATCTGCCCCTGCACACCTATAGCCCACCCACACAGGTTTTTCACTTATGTTGATTACAGTCTTCTCAGGAGTGTTTGGGATTGATTGATTGATTGATTGATTGATTGATTGATTGAAACCTTTATTTAAAACAGGGATGGACATTGAGAGCAAGCTCTGTTTTACAAGGACACCCTGATTACAGTACATACAATCTATTAACTAATTAAATAACAAACAGATCAAGGACATCAACATAAGGGGCAACAGCAATTCAAAGAAAACACATGCATTCACACTGCTGTATATGTGAGACACCAGGGATTTAAATCGATTAAAAGGGATAATCTTGTATAATCTTCCATGCTTCTGAAGACTGTTCAACTTCTGCGGAGCAAAGTAGAGCCACATTCCCCATCTCAGTGTTTACTTGATTATTGTGAAGAACCAATGATGCAGTTTGAAAATGATTTATACTTCAGAAGACATGTGAGATACCCAGGTAGTTTTCCAGGAAGTGCTTTGTAAATAAATAGAAAAAAGTGCTATGCCCACTGTATTGTTGCACCTGTAAGGGACAAACTTAGGCCCTGTTAACATGTTCATGGTTACTTTTAAAAATAGAGACATTTCCCTGCATTCGCGCCCTTCGTTTACACACAAACGGAGATTTCACCTCTGAAAAACGATTCTTTCTAAAAAAAACTCGCCAGAGTGAACATTTTGAAAAACTCTGTGTGACCTATGTCTATATTTTCATTTGGCTGTGGTGATCGTGGATCATTGGCTAACATGGGCTTGAGCTTGAAAACGGACAGGTGTGCACAATGTTATTTTTGAAAACAGAGGCCATGTGTAAAAGACCCCTTAACCTGAGGAGAGATTTAATTAATAAATGGTTGAAAGCGCCTGTGAGTATGTGTTGATTAAACACACAAAGCAGCATGAGTCTAACCAATATCCACGTTCGCATCAGCATCACCGACTGCTCATTGGGATGGCACTTTCGGGACACCTGCTGTGGCATGTCTGATAAACCGGTCATGGAAATATGTGATGGCTGGTGGTGTTTCATGCCAGAGAGCAGATTTGTGACAAGCACGGTAGCATCTTTTGGCAATACTTTGGTATGTATGATTTCAGTCTTGTTCTTCGTCCACCAATGAAACAAGACAAGAGGAAGCAGTGACGGCTACCATTGTACGTAGGTGCAGTGATAAATATACTTCTAGCCATTGTGTTTCTGTGGAGCTTCAGAAGACTTGTGAAGGAGTGAGTGGAAAAGATTTGCAGTGGAAATGTGCAGCGCTCTGTTGTGCAGGGCATGGAGAGTTAACTACGCATGCAGGAATAAACAAATGTACCGGAGTCACAGCAGACCATGTCAGAAAACATCTGGGGGCACTGTATGTGTGTGTGTGTGCGTGTGTGCGTATTTATGCTGGCATATTTACATGTGGACGTGCATTTGTGTGTGTGAGCCCACAGACCACATCCTCATGATCATCACAAGATAAAGTCCATTAATCCATCATACATGCGAGTATAAAACGTCATTCACCAAAGATAAAAATAAGAGAGATAAGGTTACAGTGTGGAGTTTTTAGATTTGAGGCGTGTTACCACTGAAAGCATTCTCAACAGTTAAGTTATGGACACTGTTACTGGAAAGGCAACTTGAGCTCAGTTGGGTTTTAAATGCCAAGAGATGGTCTGCAACAAGAACAGCCTGAAGTATTACTGCCTGTCAAAACAAGACGTAGTACCTCTGAGAGCGCAGCGTCCAGAGAGAGTGTTTAAAACTGTATTTTCCATCTGAGAACCAACATTATCAATCTTTTTTTTATCACACTTATAAGGATACAAGCATTATCTTTGGCCTTTACGTTGAAGCAACACCACAAATCTATGGCAACATATCCATCCATTTATCCAACATCTTAGCTGTGCTCAAAATCATTCCCTATCATAGAAGTAGTGCACTATGTAGTGTGTACGCCATTTTGTAGTGGTGTTCAAATTCTCTGTGGTCAATTTCATTCACTATACAGTCCACTATAAAATACCCACAATGCACAAGTAATGTGAGTGTACATACGATGTACACTACATTGTACTCCTGTATACCACAATGCAATGCGGCCGTGTTTTACCGGAGGAGAAGAAGAAACAGGAGAGGTGCTGACCTAAATGTAGCTCTCTGATACCTGATCTGAGAGCTAACTGCAGTTACCAACAACTGTTACTCATGAGCTGACTACTGTTACTCACTTGAAAAAAATTAGCTGTGTGCTATTATATATTATTACAGCTCGCAATGGGGACACACAACCATTTTTTTTTACAAAACCACCCTTTAACAACAAAATTTTGGGGGGGGGGGGGTTTAACATTGAAATTAACATGGAACATCAATACCACCTTTACCGTCCTCCTGGGTGCAGGTTTGTATCATAAACAGACTGTAAAATGAGTTAACAGCTCCGTTTGTTTACATGATGCTGGACGCACCCACTTCCTACTTACTGATGCATCGTTTTGTTAGAAAATTCCATTGTAGTGTCTGAAATCTCGTTCGGTCATTCCCTATGTAGTGCAATATTTAATAAACACTATATAGGGAATAATGAGTGAGTTATGAGGGAAAGGTTTCAAACACAGCTATTGTTTCATTGTAGCAAACACTGATTGGATGAAAGCCTCCAGTTGCAGAAATGGTGGCTAAACCCCCGCCCATCTGCCCCTGACTCTCCTCTCTGCTCAATTTGCCGAGATAAAACTTCAGAGGAGGTGTGCTCAAAAGTCAAAATTTGGGTTAAAAACAATTGTAATAACTCACTATGAGGGCAGCAGCACTTTGAAGTATGTACTCAACTCATCGCTTACGTTTCAGACACACAGCATTGTGACTGATATGGTGTTCTTTGTCTTAGCTGCTATGCATTTTCTAGAAATATCTCCAAATCAAAAGTCCTCTCAATAAAGTCACATCTATTCTACTTGTTTTTAAAGGGCAAAAAACAGACTAGCTATCTAGAAGTTGATACTTCATGTGCCTCTTGGTGCCTTTTCACCAATGGCACCAAAATTATCATCACCAGAATAAAACGTTGGCATTGTACTTTTCTACAAACCACACTTAGGTGGAAAATTGACGTTTCTGAACTCTCATTCCTTACTCGAGACATACCACAGCTTTTTCAGGACCCCTTGGCGTCACTTTTTGACACACTGGGTAGTGGTGCTCCGCAGTTGCAGGTTTATGTTATGAATTCAAACAAAAACTACTTGGTATGGTTTAGGAAAAGATTCTGGATTTGGCTAAAACAAGTATGTCTGTCAAGTGACTTTCACATTCACGCGGGACGCGAACAGGACACAAACCGCGGTCTCTTGGGTGAAAGTCCGGTGTGTGTATGACCCAACCATGCACCCCGAGTTTGGGGCTCGTTATAGTACATCACTTGCCTGGGTCCAGACAGGAGAATATGTCCACTCCGCAGAGTAAGCCGGATCGGACCGGACATCTGCTGTGATTAGTCAGGGAAAAGTAAACCCCCCGTCCCCCATGGAAATCAGTTAGAGTGCAGGCAATGTCAGACTGAAGATGGAGTGAAACTAGTTGACAAATCTGTGTGATATGGGGCTACATCACATGACTTCTGGAGCCCTTGCCCTGAGGGAGAAATATCGATGCAGATGGTTTTACGTCGGAGTTAGCTGAATACAGACACTAAATGGTGCCAAATGCATTTCATAACGTTTGTGTGGTTTTGCAAAAATGTACAATACCAAACATTTTTCTTGCGACCGGGCTGTTCTGTGACACAATGTCTTAACGTATATAACATTAGAAAATGTGAAATACCATACCTAAACTCTTTCACTTGGGTCAGCTGCTTCACCTGAGGCTTATTTCTACATCTTGTGAGTCCATAAACGTGACATCTGAAAACACACGGATGCCAGGCTGCTGCCACCAAAGCGGACACTCTCCAGACATCAGCTACGGACTGACATCCTGCCCAGAATGAATGAAAAAGTGGACAAGGTGCATCCTTTCAGGAGTCTACATTTATCGCCAAGAATCTGAATATTCCTCTTCCAAAGTGTACAGAGATCGGACATGGTATGAAGAGTAAGCCTTAAACCAACCATAATGATTCAGACGCATCCTGCACTTTTCTTTATTACAGAAACAGCCTTACAGATTATTTCATCCATTCGCAGCTGTGTATCAACACACCCCAGATGTCCAGGGATGGTGTGACAGGAGTAAAATTAGTGACACACACACACACACACACACACACAGTGACAGACTAGACGAGGCGGGTTACAGAGTCTGGGAACACACACACTAACAGCAGAGATGGACTTGGACTCAGTCCAGACTGCCTGCCGCGCCAACTGTCAGTCATATTACACCGCTAAAGAAGAATGCAATAAGTACCAGCTAATTAAATCAAACTGGATACACTCCTGGAAACTAACACCGCCTCTCAGCTTATATTTCTGTTTTTGTGTCACACTGTGGAATCGATTGCTTTTATACCTGCTTCTGAGCACTCTCATTTACTGACACACACACACACACACACACACACACACACACACACACACACACACACACACACACACACACACACACACACACACACACACACACACACACACACACACACACACACACACATGCAGACAGCGACATCCACACAAACACAGATGCCAAAACCGGCTGGGTCAGTGACCCCTGAGGCAACATGGTGTACTGTAATTAAAGTACATTAACACATGCACCACAACTGTTTTTTTCCATCACAGTTCAGGATGAGGGGTTGTAAAGTGTTTCCCTCATACAGTATTCTGTATCATTATATCCCTCTCCCTCTGTTTGATGTGCTGATCTTCAATCACTCTGCAGCGGAGGGGTGAGGAACATCAGAAAGCTTTGCACTCGGGTTTCAGGATGCTGTAACTTTTTGAACTTTAAGCCGTTTCCTTGGGATTTTCTACTTGTGCGGGGAAAACTTTATTTCGAGCGACAGGTGACTGGGGAGATGTGACTGAGTGCTGATCGTGGAAATGGGTAAACTGAAAGCTAAGAGGCAGGAGAGCAGTTTAAAAAAAGTCTGGTGTGTTAAATGTCTTAAAAAAATGTAATGTGTTGTGATTTAGGGAACGGGATGCCCCTTTGACCTCCACTTAAAATGCTGTTTGGCCAAGTGTTTCTTTCAATTTTGATACAGCACATTTAGGAATTAACGAAAACTTTATTCAGGATTATGCACCATGTGAGCACAACATAAAGTCTCAACATTTGACACAGTTGGGCCACAAGATTAAAAAATGAAGAAACTGTTTTAGTTGATGTTGCACTTAAAAGTCGTAAACGTCAAGTAACGTACAACCAACTGATATGAAGTAAACCTGGGGCCCCTCAAAAACCACCCGCTATTTCTTTATCCTACAATCCTGTTTTCTTTAATCTACAATTTGATAATTAGGTGAGATATTTCCCCTTTGCTTTAAAGACAAACAAAACATGTGTGCAAACATGCCATTTTCTTGATTCGCATGCCGTCAATTATGGTTCAAGACATTGATACTCTTTTCTAGAAAAGTCCTAAAACATGTGGTTATACAGGCAACTACATTCATTATTTGGCCCCACTGGCAGCAGGAAGAAAAATAAATATTGAAGTCTGAACATGAAATTAAATGACATAGACAGATGATTTTTGCAGTAGAGGGACCAGCGTGTGTGTGTGTGTGTGTGTGTGTGTGTGTGTGTGTGTGTGTGTGTGTGTGTGTGTGTGTGTGTGTGTGTGTGTGTGTGTGTGTGTGTGTGTGTGTGTCTGTGTGTGTGTGTGTGTGTGTGTGTGTGTGCTTGTGATCCGGCTCTATCCATGACGTTGTCCAGCCCCTGGCAGTGGAAGGGGTCTGAGGTCTGGGCGCCATGGAAACTGCCCATTGGGCCTCAGTGGGGAAGAACATCATGCACACACACACACACACACACACACACACACACACACACACACTCTCTGTTTCTGTTGGACCGCCCTTCAGGAATTCACTTATTTGTGGAAATGTTAAGAATTCAAGCAATGAAGCTTAGAAAAATTGAACGTTAACCAAAAACTAAACACTTCCTGAGCGCTACTGGAGTCACTGTGGTAGCTCTGAACGATGATGCTCTTAATTTACATTTTTGTGACATAAAATAGCACGAAGGCAGAAAGATTTTAAACCCCCCAAAATCACACTAGCAGTGAGTACGAGCAACAGCCCTCTTCCTCCTTCAATCTCTCTCCCACATGGCTGGCTCTCACTTTCCCTCAGCAGACAATGGCCTCTCTGTTTCGACTGTTTAACCACTTTCTCACCTATCCTAAATGCTCACACGCACTCTTGCTGACACACCCTTGTGCACACACAAATGCATAGACTTAAATCCATTTTCGTGTTTACATCTATGGAAAATCAGTACACAAGCGAACGTGTGCACAAACGCACCAACACAGACACACACTCACAGCAAAAGAAGGGGAAAAAGCAGCTTAATCGCTGGTGCGATACCATCCTGAGGATGCCAGGGCTGAGCTGAAGTGTGGTACAAGCCTTTGATGTGGATCCAGAGCATGGGCATGTAACAAACGCAGATATACCAAATTACACCCTGCCCTGCTTTGATCTCCAAAACCCCCTGCCCGCTTCTACAGTGGTAATAAGATTGTGTGTGTAAGTGAGAGTGTATATCAGAGTTAAGTGAGTGTTTATTTAATTGTGTGTGTGTGTACATCTTTGCCTGCATGATCAGCATTATCACTAGTATGTGAAGATGCATAAATGTGCGTGCATTTGTGTGTATCTGCGTGTGCAAATGTGCAATTATACTGACTGTGTGTGTGTGTGTGTGTGTGATTGTGTGTGTGTGTGTGTGTGTGTATTGGAGGGCCGGAGTTACAGCATCGACCCGCGGGGGAACTAAACCCTGGCAGAGGCTTATAGGCACCTGGTAAAAACATGTTCCTGGAAACCTGCTGCCGAGTTTGTCTTGTCGTCACGTCGTCCACAGTGGACTCCCCACTCTGCCTTCACAGCCGACGATGATCGTGTTGCGTCTTGGATTTCCATCTGAACCACCCTCTAATCTCATGACAGTTAAGCGTGAACGGGGCCACTTCTCAGACCCGTAAGGTCACCCCCTCTCAGGCATTAGCACAACACATGTTTATGTGTCCCTCATTACTTAATGTGTGGGAGGTTTTGGAGTGATACACTGTGTGATGGATGATACACTGTGAATCAGATATTATGTTCTAATTATGACCTATAAATACTGTGGTCACTCTAAAGAGACAAGCGGCTTCTTTTTTCCACACTGTCCCTGTCTGTTTGGACATATGATGATAGATGACACTTGTGCTTTGAGATGAGCATCAAGAGGATTGTCCAAATACAAATGAATGCCATCGCTATGAGGACTCATTTCAATAGAAATCCTTTAATCAGTGAAGCATAAGGAAATTATTTATTTCACAAAAGGAAATGTTTAATTTCTTTTCATTAAATTTTTTTTTTAAAAAGCACAAAAGGGGCACCCAGTGGTAGCTCACCTGGTGGAGCAGGTGTCCATTATATATCCATTTCCTGTCAATTCTTCTGCGGTACTAAAAAAAAAAAGGCATAAAAAGCCCAAAAATAATCTTTAAAAAATAAAAACAAAAGAATGATTCACAAGGCTATAAAAATTATACAAAAAATTACAAGCCAAAACAGTCCCATAGAGTATTAGAAAATGTTAAAGGTCACATATTGTAAAAACGGAGATACTGTGGTTTTTTTTTTTTAATTATTGCTTTAAAAATACTGTGAAAGTATCAAAACCCTCAATCCACAGAGAAATGCACACAGCTTGTATTCAGAAACTTTAAACCAGTCGTCACGGTTGTGATGTCACAACTATATGTATATGTAGGTACAGGAAGGTAGAAAGTATAATTAAAGACATTTCCCAGCTGCAATGATGGTGCAAAGACTGCAGACGTAGAAGACCTGGAAACGCCGACCAATCAGAGAAGACGGGGCTTTTTTTGGGCGGCGGTTTTAAAGAGACAGGTGTTAAACAGAGACAGAAGGTATTCAGACAAGAAGTATGAGACAAATAATGTGTTTTTGAACATTAAAGTATGTAAACATGTTCTAGTAGAAACCCAAAAAATCAAAATGAACCTGAAAATGAGCATAAGATCGGATAGTTCTTTATTTTCTCACAAGTGAGAAACTTACATTGTTGCAGCAGCAAAGTGGATAGAAAAAACAATATAAAAAAATAACAAAAGACAACAATATATACATATAACAGTAAACAACTGACAATTTACAACAATAACATTGGACCTTTAAGTCATTGTAATAAAATGTTAGTATTACAAAATAATATTGGCACTGTACTGACCATCCAGCTTTATGTGTGCAAAATTAAAAACACATAAAACACATATATGGCACAGTACATCTTCATTTAAGACTTAAGGACTTGAACAAAGTAAAACTGAGGTAAAATTACAATGATGCATTATATTATATATTAAATATCTTGTAACAGTCTAAGATGCTATCATTATAACATCTCTTTGTTGCACGTTACCCCCCCATATCCTCACTATGATCAATAGCAAATAAAGGCAAAAATACCTGAACAAAAGAAACTCAAGTTATCATCTCGGGATGGAAACTCTTAACACAATCCTTGCAACCAGGAGCTTCTGTCGTGCGGTGGGAATCGGTCCCTAAAGGAATGTGAAAAAGCTAAATAGATGTCAGCTGTTGCTATGTTTTAAGTAGTAAACATCTCTTCAGGTTGTATATTGCTTGTAAACACAGGCTGATTTACGGGGTAATAAAATGGGTTGGTATTAGAGCCAAAGCCATGTTAACATCTTTTTTTCTTCTTATTTTTTGCAGAAAACTATGACAATTTGTCTCCCTGCATCCCCTTGTTAAAGCTGAACGAGTCATCCAGTGCTTGTAAATACCAGAGCAGCACAGCCAGGGTAAAATGCTGCAGGAAGGTTGAATGCACTTTCATGGGTGTATGGCGGCACTTAGTGGTGAACGTCTGCCACTGAGAGCCTTCACTGAGGTCGTGTTACACCGTCCACTCACACGAGCAAGAGACATTCACGGCATTAATGTCTGTACAACAAATGTGGCACATTACTGAAAATACTGCCGACGATCCTGCTGCTACTCAGTAGCGTACAACCAGTATGTAGCTTGTTTACAAACACATGTAAACGCTTAGGCGTGCCAAAATGGCTGGGTGATGTAATGGAAACTATGCACCAGGAATAGAGGGCAAAGTATAAAGCAGCAGTGCAATATCAGCGCGTGTTTCCATCTGGACGGAACACTGAGAACAAAAAGGGTGGTTTTATTTCCCCGCTGAGACGGATGTCCCATCCGTTATTCCTCTTTGGGAAGAAAAAGGCAAGTAGCTGTTTCAAAAGGTACCTGAGCTGCTTCATGTAGTATTATATCAAGCACCTCTGCCCAGATGTAGCCTACATGTTGATGAGTAGATAAAATGCTTACAAAATAATGCACGTCCTGGACTCCCACACGGCCTCACAGCCGTGACCGTTGGGGTTGGAGTTGTTCAGTTCGTCGAACACTCCGCTGTCGATCATCTCCTTCTGCCACTGGATGGGGACTGCGCCCGTGCTGAACTGCTTGAAGAACTTCTCGTCCTTGCCCTCAAACTTAACATCCTCGACAACAGACGTGTTTGTGAGCTTGTTCGTATCCTTGGCGTAGACCACGTTGGATTTTGGCACCCAGGGGGGCTCCACCAGCCCGGCCTCCAGACGATGGAAATTGATGCCCTTGAAAAACACGTGTTTTCGTGGGTCATCGCCGCTGCTGGTATTAGAAAGGCACAAATGACATTTAATGATCTGACTGAGATAGAAAATTAGGTTATAAAAGCAGTATGACAAGTATGGTGAAATGATTGAAGTGCATAGGTGATACAAATGTTCATATGGGGCATTAAAAGTTGCTTTAATCTTTGTGTCGTATTCGTTTCTCCCCCCTTACCTTGGTGCTCCGGTTTTAACTGCTCTTTCATTTACACATTGATCCTCACCAATTTTTACTTTTCTAGCCGTAAACAATGTCTCAGACTAATGATCTATATAAATTACTGCTGTGAATATACAAAGAATAGACAAAAATTGTAAATTGTATCCCAAATCGGAGGTCTTTGAGAAGACATGATACATTTTGTATAGGCACATACGCCCAGGAAAGAGACGGGTTCCCGTAACAAACATCTAATGTTTACTTTGAAATGTGGAACAGGTGTTACATGTTCAGTCTGAAAGGGGTTCATGTGAGTGTGTGTGTGTGTGTGTGTGTGTGTGTGTGTGTGTGTGTGTGTGAGTGTGTGTGAGTGTGTGTTTGTGTGTGTGTGTGTGAGTGTGTTTACCAAACCACTCGAAATTCAAAGAAAGTGGGGATCAGCTATTGTATATTATGTTTAAATGCCTAGTGTGGAGAATATCATGAGGCCTTGAGACATCAAATCAAAAACAATATTTGCGACTCAATTGGATGATGATAGACTGTAATTTAGAAACATTTTATATAGTTTACATGTCTGGTTAATTATTCAAGCAGAGTAATATTAATAATATCTTCATTATACCGCACTTTTCTTAAGAGAGTTGCAGTTAAAAAAGAACAAAACATCCCCTGTAATAAGAAATAAGATGTAAAAAATAGAACAACAGCTTCTTTACCAACCAAGTTACACCCACAGGTGTTTTCACTTAATTTGCCTGATTAGAACCTCACTCTCCTGTTGGAGCGAGACTTACTGTCATTATAGTTACACTAATAAATACCAACGCTCCCAACAACAATACATAAAACCTGTAGAAGTAGATAATACAGTGTAGGCTATGTCTCGACCAGTAGTTCCTAACCTCTTTGGCCTATGACCCCTTAAACTCTCATTACACATTTTACATGCGGATGACTTGTGCGCATTTCCACCTGTCGTTTTCAGATGATTACATTTAAAACATGTTTTTCTAATAACAAGAAAAGTCAAGAACTCAAGTATGTTTGTCACATTTCCTTTTCCTTACAGTAATCTTGTGACCCCTTCAAGGTGTCCTGACCTTCACATAGCATGTTATACATTTTGTTGATGGATGATTTGTTCCATGACTCGTATCACGAACTTGTGATTAAGAAAAGCTTTTACTTACCGGCCCCCAAGGCGATGCATCTTCTTCTTCTTGAGAAAGCATCTGATGATATCTCTGGTGGGACCATCGAAGTGTTTGTGTTCAAACTTGCATTCATCCTCCAGAGTGCGACGAGTCACCTCCTCTTTCTGCACCTTCTCTCTGAAGTCTTTGAAAGGCAAACGGGCGGCCACCATCTCATAAAGGCTGCAGCCCAGAGCCCACCAGTCCACAGCCGTGCCGTAGTACTCCTGCCTCAGGATCTCGGGGGCCATGTATCCAGTCGTACCAGCCTGAAAACACACACAGGGGACAGAGAAAGTAGGATGAATTAAAGAGACAGAAGCATTCTCCATTCTTCTGGGGTTTAACTTCAACAATACAGACAGTTGTACAGTCTGTTTAGATATTTACGTCTGGTTAGATTCTGGGGACCAGGGACGATATTGAGCCGCCTGATATATTTATGGTGCTCTGTTTTACCTGCTTAGGGTCAAAGGTCAAAGGATGGATTATGTATTTTTTTTAAACTTTTGCTGCAGGGAGTTTGAGCGTCAGGAATGGAGGGTCTGTTTCTTTAAAAATGACTATACCATTAGCATATAAAGGTTAAATGTTCAGGTTCCGGTAAGCCTTCTTAAAAAATTTTTTTCTAATAGTGAATTGGGTTGTAGATATAGATATACTTTTGTGTTATAGTGAAAGGCTCATCTTGCCTGCCCATCCAAATTATTTGTGTACAGTCCTACAGCCAATAAACCAGTGGTTTCCACTCTGGGGGTCAGAAAATAAATTGGACGAGATGATTAGCAACATAGGAGAGCAGTAATAAATATATTTCAGCTTAGGCTTTCATCTAATCTTTTTTTATTTTCTTCTGAATTACTGGATTATTTTGTCTTTTCAGACCTAAAATAACCCAACAAATTCAAATAAAACAAGGAAAAATGTGATTATTCTGAGATGATGAGGGGTCTCCGGCAAAGGATTTTTAAATAGACACTGAAAGACAATTCAACTTGTGACTTCAAAGTGCTCATGACTCCCCGAAAGAGATTTTAAAATTAATTTAATAAGGTTTTTCTTTTCTTTTCCCCTTTCAGGACAAACTATTTGAGGTCAGACAGAATAATCTATTCTGGTCCGTTTGAAGTTAATTTCAGTTATCTGCGACAGACTTTCTTTCTTGACCAGCTTCCACATGATGGAAAACAACATTAAATAACGAAACACGGAGACAAAAATACACACACAAGAATGCTGTGTGTGAAACAAAAAAGACACTGTTCCTGACCTCCATCAGGCCGGTCAGCTGATCATTGTTCACTCTGTATGCCGTGTGTAGAGAGCGGAGGCCTGCTGTGAATCTCCTGACTCATCTCCTTGGACAGACACGTGGAGGCCATATCTGGTACTAGTAAAGCAAAGATTAAGCAGCTAATGCTAACGGGCTTTGCTCTGCCCTCCCTTCATTTCTCAGCCAGTGTAGCAACCGACTGGGGAGGAGGTCAGGCACCTTTTAATAAGATTCATTTGAGTTACACAGCGTTATGCTCTCTCTCATGTTGTCTGTCAGAGCAGCACTAAGAGTCATTATATTTATTTCTGGTAAGCTGCTAGGAGTGAACAAATAGTGGCATTGAAAAGACAAACTATGATCAGGAGTGCACAGAGATTTTTTTTGGCTAGCATAAACCACAGAGAGGTGATACAGAGTTTCAATGCAGTGCAAACGCCACAGTGACACCCAAATTCAATTCAAAGAGGCTACTTTAAGTCGTTTTGTAGTAATTCTGGGTCTCTTTGTGGTCATTTTCTTTCTCCTTGTGGTCACTTTACGTCCATTTTTAGTTGTTTTTGTAATTTTGCATCTATTTTTAGTAATTTTGCATCTTTTTGTGGTGGTTTTGCATCTATTTTTAGTAATTTTGCATCTTTTTGTGGTGTTTATGCATCTATTTTAAGTCATTTTGCATCTTGTTGTCGTGGTTATGCATCTACGTTTTGTATTTTATTTTGCATGTTGTTATTTTATTTCTCTCTGGTCTATTTTTATTCATTTTGCGTGAGTCATTTAGCATCCCTATAGTCTTTTTTTGTCTCTTTTGGGTCATTTTTGTGTATACATTTAGCATCTCCTTGCGATCATGTTGTGTTTTTCTCCAGCAACATTTTCTGACTCAGGGCCTTTTTTACGGTAGGCCCGTTCAGTAATCCATCCATGTGAGCACCAGGAGTGTCAGACTGAGGCAAAATGTGGAGCTGAGTTTACAAAAAGATACTAGAATGAATAGCCATGGATGTGGGAAGGGGCCCATAGAGAATGTACAGGGTCCATTTTGTGCTACACTCCTGGCGAGCATTGTAGGTTGATCTAGGGACAGGTCACCGCACTAACCATCTGGCAGATCATTTTCCCTTTTGGCAGCTCCACAGCCAGTCCCAGGTCTGACAGCCGACACTGTCCTTTAGCATCCAGCAGCACATTTTCAGGCTTCATATCCCGGTAAATAACGTCCATAGAGTGCAGGTGGAGGAGCCCAGTGGTTATCTGGGCCATGTAGTAAACAACACGCTCCATACGGATACCCCGCTCCCCGAGCTCGTAGATGTGGAACCTGAGGTCTCCTCCGTTCATGAGGTCCATGACCAGGCACAGGTGGGTCTTGGTGTCGTAAGCGTAAGCCAGGTTTACAATGAAGAGGCTGTTGACCTGCTCCAGGATCTGCTTCTCCATAAGGGCCATTTTCTCGCCACCTTTCTTCTTCAGGCACCTCTTATCCAGCTTCTTGCAGGCGTACATCTGGCCTGTGTGTTTCACCTGCACTGCACACACCTGCAAGACAGAGGAACATTAGCTTTTATTACAGCGTTATTTATTGTTTATTAGGTTTTAATGTCTGTTGTTACTGTGTCTTTTTGCTAGGAGAGACAATATTACTTTTAATATAACAGTGGCCGCTGTGGATTCTTGTAATAATCACAGGGTGACGATAAATGCTAAAACAATTACAGAAAATGCTGAGGTCAAATCAGTGCGTTTACGTCTGTTGTATAGCAATATCACAGTAAAGTTTGCTAACATTAGCCTCCATAAGCTACTGGTCACACCAGACCAATAGAGGCAGGAGCAGCAACATCTGAGTATATTAAATTGAGTAAGGTTGCATTTAATTACTTATGAATTGAGCAAGAGAGGAATGTTACTTTGTTCTCACTTTCGCTCAGACAGACTAAATGAAGCAATATGATATTTATATTTTTATTAAGTTTTCTTGCACCTACCTCACCAAAGCCACCTTTTCCCAAACACCTGAATTCATAAAAGTATCTGTCAGTGATCTTCTGCTTCTCGTACTCCTTCCACTGCAAGAACCTATAAAAAAAGGGGCTATTTATATACTCTGAGAAGGGTCTTCCCTTCAGGAAGTCTGTAGTGGCTTCTTTTATCTGCTCCAACATCACCTTGTCAAAGTTTTTTTCTGATAAATCTTTGCATCTTTCAGCTGCCTCTCCTGTAAGGTAGGAGAGAAACGTCTTGGATTGAGGTTGACAGAACTTAGTGAGGATGCTCTGTTTGGCCTTCTCTCTGGCTTCATCTTCAGCAAAGCTCCAGTCACTCAGCTCCTCCAGGAACTCAGTGGCGACCATGTACTGCGGGTTAGAGGCCAGGAGAAATTGCTTGAACAACTTCCTCCCAATAGGCTGCTGCTCACACAGTGACTCATAGTCTTTCCCCACCGCTGCCTGGAGAGCAGAGCACATCTTTGGTTTGGGCAGCGTCAGGGTGAGCCACTGTTTCCTCAGCTGATCACGATCTATCTGCTGAGCCCTCAGGTAGGTCGTGTTGGCCACCAGGTTGTCCAGTCCCAGCAGGTCACCCATGTTGGATGTGTCCTGTGACATACCTGTAGGTCAGCTGGCTCTGATCAACTACTAAAGCTCACTCATCTGCAGGTTCTAGGCACAACTGAACACCCCAAGCACCTCCATCCTGAACATCCTCCACCTCTTGCCACTCCTTCTGCAGCAGTAAAACTACCACTGTCCTCTCGGATTTGCTGTAAGCTCAGTGTCTTTGTAAGCTTACTCGTAGAGGCACTAAGGGAAAGCAACTTATGTGGTCTGAACATAAGAGGCTTTAGGCCTGTCTATTTTAGGAGATGCAAAGTGTCTGTGTGCAGTAGTTGGGTTGCTAGCATGACGTGACGAGGTGGCAGATCCTGACCTTAGCAAGTTATGGCTGGTTATAGCTTATTATGAGATAATGAAGCCACCCAGAGAGCTGTGTGTGTATAATATGTGCAGAATGCAATGAAGTATGCAGACTTCATGGCTTATTATAGGAGAAAGAGTGAAAGCTTCACTTAATTAGCTCTAATTGGTAAGGTAAGTAAGGAGCCTACAGCCCCATTTGGACACGATGAGTTTAATGTGGGGACGTGGGGTAAGGTCATCTTTACCAGAGGTTTTGTGTGAATGCGCCACGTCAGTAATTATTCCGTTGAATGTCATTAATAAATTATGGCGATTTTCACCTTCTGTAAAACAATGAAATAATACCTCAGGCAATACTCCGAATACCCTCTGAAAAACATATGTTGATATACTGTCATATCCTGTTTATACGTAGTTTCCACACTTTTTGAGAATGTTGGCGCTTGGAGAAGTACTCATCACTTTTTTTGATAATTGCTTCCGTCCCACATTTGCAGTGAAGGTATTGCATGTTGCTGAAGGACGTTCACATAAACGTTTGAATTCACCCTGACATGTAGCTGTATAAGAGGCCCAACTCCTGCTGCAGAAAACATCCCCCAAACCATGACACCTTCTCCAAATTGAACTGAGTTCTTTACACACTTTAGGTTCATGGGTTAATGTTTCCTATCAGACACAAATAAATTGAACTTATTCTCATCACTGAAGTTACTCTGGACCAGATCTCCTCTGTCCATATAACATGCTCCTCAGCAATGACAAGTCTCGCCTTTTCATTCTTTCTGCTGATGAGAGGTTTGGTCACTGCAGAGTGGGCTTTCAGTCCAAATTGTCTTAAACAACGAGACACTGTGTGCCGAGACAGATCATTGCCCTGTTCAGCACTGAACTGGAGACCAACTCCAGCTGCGGTTTTGAATCAAGTCCCCAGTGAGAGTCTTCTCATAGTCCTGTCCTCTCGAGCACTTGTTTTACATGGACGACCGGCCTTTTTGAGGGACTCAAATGAATCTGTGTCCTTGGAAAGATTCAATATCCTTGAAATCACAGACTGTGAACGCCCAACCTCTCTCTGATGGCTGAGAGGGTCGACCCTTTGGCCTTCATCTGGACAACCTGCTGTCTCAGGGTTTCAGTCACCTTAGAGCGGCTCGCCATCTCGCAAAGTAACCAAGAGGTTACAAGGATGCCCCCTGGGCGCCTCCCTAGGGACGTGTTCCAGGCACGTCCAGCTGGGAGGAGGCCTCGGGGAAGACCCAGGACTAGGTGGAGAGATTATATCTCCACACTGGCCTGGGAACGCCTCGGGATCCCCCAGTTAGAGCTGGTTAATGTGGCCCGGGAAAGGGAAGTTTGGGGTCCCCTGCTAAAGCTGCTGTCCCCGCGACCCGACCCCGAATAAGCGGATGAAAATGAGATGAGATGAGATGAGATGTGTCATTTTGGGGTGCCTTGATTGCCTTCCTGTAAAACAAAATATAGTGAAAGAAGTAACCAAATATTTTACTTATAAGTGGCAATACCAGGGTAAAAATACTGTTAGAAGTGCATTCAAAATCATACTTATACACAAATATTAGCAGCAAACTGTACTTAAGTTATCAAAAGTGAAAGTACCTCCATTAAGTGTTACTTGTATTTATTTTTAGAGTACTTGAGTAAATGTTCTTAGTTAAATTCCACCACTGCTGATTAAAATAGTGTAGTTTAAGTGTGAAACTGGGACAAGGACCAACCTCACCACACATGCATAACAAGCACCAGAGTGCTTAGCCTGGCCGCCTTCCAGTAATACACTACTTATAGCAGTAAGGTCACTTAAGGATTTTAGACTACATTGTGAACCTCACAGATGTCCATATTTTAAAAAGTATTTGTTTAAAAAGTGGAGAATCATCCCAGCTCTGCCCTGCCTGAGTTTCAGTAAAGAGTAATGATGTTTTTCCACAAAACCCTTTTTTTATCGAACAAAAGAGGCAGACTTCTGAAATAATGTTTAAACCCAAGCAGGTGATTAAAGAAAAGACGAAATGAGTAAGTTTAAACCTTGGCAAGAATTCAATGCTAGACTTTGGTACTTGACTGTTTTTGATTCTTGGTAGTGACACATTTCTCGTACCCTTTCCTGAATCAAGAATATTTGTCTCAAAACTACATCATTTCCCTTTTTTAATTAGGGGATGAAAGAAAACGAGTGTTTACAGCTATACACACTTCTTTATTTTAAAAAGACAGTCACATTTTCAATGTGTGCTGAACACCACCACAGACAATAATGTAACATGTGACCAAACACTGCGACGAGGTTCATCCTTCTCTCCCCGATCCCTCCAGCCACATCAACTAATCAGTGACCGACGACTCTGCGCCGCTTTAATTTTGTCCGTCCTCATCCTTTGACACCAGCACTTCTGGAACATGCATTCATAAGTAGGAGGACAGTTGTCGGTGTCAGCGGCTCTCTGCACAGGACGCTGCAGTAATCAATATCAAGTCTGTCACCACGGCAGGTGTCGTCTGAGAATTAGCCCGCCTGGAGTTAGAGCTTATTTGCCGATTCTCTGAACCACCCAGTCCTGCTGGCAGAGGGGACAGCGATTGTTCTGCTTCACCCAAAGGGACATGCAGCAGTTATGGAAGGAGTGGTTGCATTCTCCCCATACAACTAAAAGAAGATGGAGACAGAGGACATAGAGAGAGTGAGAGAGAAAGAAAGAGGAGAGGGAGAGAAAGAAAGAGGAGAGGGAGAGAGAGTTAACAGGGAACAGCTTTGGTTGCACTGACTATAAAAGTGCACCCTTATTCATTTCAAATGGTGAATAGAAATAGAACAGATTTAGTTTATCTGTGATTTTTATTTATGTTTAAATATCCATCTCAATCATTGGCATCCATGTCATGCTTCAGTACAGTAAACAAGGTAACAGGACACTTAAAAGGGGTTTTCAAACTATGTCAAATGAGGATACACTTCTACTAAAAGGTCAACCTGCAATTTCTCATAATGCACGTACATTTAATATATACAGCCAATTCATCTCGAGGAAGATAGAGGTTTACAAGTTAAGTACACAGTAAATCTGCTGCCACACTGTAGAGCATCATTAACACTAAATATCATTTTCATGTGTTGTACTTTTAACAGGTTAAGATGGTTCATTTCATTCTACACCTTTACTTATGATATTAATCGTATTATAATAACTTGTTCTGCAGTTAGATCTTGTGGTTAGCTATATATTTATTAAAAAAATCTTACATAATGTGTTTAATCCAAACGATGCGATTTGAAACTATCTCTCTATGTGAATTCAGGTGAATGTCATCCATTCGACATTAAAAAACCCAAACTCTCCGATAAGCTGCCATCCAAACTCGCTATTATGGAGGACTAAGGTCTGAATAAAAGCATAAATAAACAAATGCATATATATAATATAAATTACAAAATAAATGCGTCAATAAATGTATAAGCAAATAAAATAAGAATTAAATGCATAAATAAATGAATAAATGCATAGATAAATAAAATAAAAACCCTACATTTATTTCTACATATTTGTTCACCTACATTTATTTTCTGTCTCTATGTTAAAGAGGTTGAAGGTCCCATTTTTTATGCATGTATTTATACATTTGTTTATTTATTTCATCGAGTATTTATTCCCCTATTTATTTATTTTAACATTTACATATTCATTCACTTATTTCTGTATTTATTTATACATTTGTTTATATCATCAAGTATTTATTCCCCTATTTATTTATTTTAGCATTTATTTAGTCACACCATTTCTGTAATTATTTGTCCATTTGTTTATTTCATCAAGTATTTATCCCCTATTAATTTATTGTTTTAGCATTTATTTCTATATTAGTTTATTTATTTCATCATATATTTATTCACCTATTTATTTATTTAAGCATTTATTTATTCATTAATTCATTTATTTCTGTATTTCATTAAGTATTTATCCCTCTATTTATTTAATTTAGCATTTACTTATTATTCATTTATTTCTGTATTTATTTATACATTTGTTTATTTTTTCATCAGGTATTTATTCCCCTTTTTATTTATTTTAGCATTTATTTCTGTATTTATTTATACATATGTTTATCCCCCCATTTATTAATTTTAGCATTTAATTATTCAGTCATTTATTTCTGTATCTATTTATACATTCGTTTAAATATTTCATCATGTATTTATCCCTGTATTTATTTATTTTAGCATTTATTTATTGAGACATGTCCAGTCATGATTAAGTGATGTTTAAACCTCCATGAGCTACAGCTAATGTTAGCTTTTCTGATCAACCTGCGCCAGTGTTTGTGTCGTGATAAAAACGCTGCAGTAACGTGTTCACTGGCCGACGCCGTCTTACCGACACAGTCCTCCTGTTTGTTTTCCGCCTGGCACCGGAGACAGGCGTCTGTAAATCAAGACGGACACGTTAAAGAGGCGCTACGGTCGCGTTAGCTTCACTTTAGCTCCACACTCACAGAGTCGCTTTCCTCGGACTCACCCATCACTTGTACCCGGCAGATGGCACAAGTGTCGCACTCGACGTCCCAGCTCCACATCGCCACAGCGTTCCACTTCTTTAGGGAGAACATCTTGTCCCCGCCGGACTTGGAGCCTGAAGAAGTGTTGTGAGAGAGGACTATCCCCGGCTCGTCACCGTCATCCATCTCTGCCGTACGGTAGCGCAGGTAACGTTAGCCACGGCGAATGGAAGGAGGCTGGGACACGTAAAAATGTCCGAGCTTGGCGGGGTGTGACGCATGCGCAATCAAAAGTAAAAGTAAAAAACAGTAATTTGATCTTCATTTGATAAGCTAGTAGATACATTCAAAGCTGAGCTAAATTGAGTGAGTATATGATTTACAATATAATAACAATACATTTTTAAACGTTTTAAAAAGGGGGGGGGTTCTTATTAAATTTAGCTTTGTGTAAATAATATTTATAATATTGATAATATCCAGACTGGGGGCTGGAGAGGTGCCAGTTCATCTCCTGGGCACTGCTGAGGTGCTGTTGAGCAAAGCGCCGAACCCCCAACTACTCGGGGCGCCGATCCATCTTTCCATTGATTGCATGTATATATATATAGGTCCTGTTTGTGCATGTGTGTGTATTTCGGGCCTGTGTGTGTGTAACCTGTATAATAATAACAGAGTGAAAAAAAATGAATTTCCCTTGTGGGATAAATAAAAGGATTTCTTGTTCTTCTTCTTATGATAATTGTTTTTTTTTCATCAACAAACTTGCATTTATTTTATTCATAACTTTTCCATTTCTTGCACATTCTCTGTCCACATA
Organism: Echiichthys vipera; assembly: GCF_963691815.1. Lineage (NCBI taxonomy): Eukaryota > Metazoa > Chordata > Actinopteri > Perciformes > Trachinidae > Echiichthys > Echiichthys vipera. Next base: position 12,254,062 of record NC_139830.1, on the reverse strand, counting down.
TTCATAGTATATTATTTTTAGTATCAGTATGTATATTACACACATACTACATA